>NC_085046.1:127102909-127442076 GCF_963662255.1 Cinclus cinclus
TCTTTTAATCCCCTAAAACCCAAACCATCCTATGATCCAAAGAGTAGTGGCCATGTCTGGATGTAGCTCATTGAGTGACGAGTGGTATTCCTCAGGGTTTCACATTTGGACCAGTACTGTTGAATATCTTCATCTGAGTATCTTCATCTGTGAGAGACATTGGGATCAGCAACACCCTCAGCAAATCTGCACGTAACACCAAGCTCGGTGGTGTGGTGGATACACCTAAAGACCGGATACCATCCAGAGAGACCTGAAAAAGCTCAAAGAGGGGGCTCATGGGAACCCCATGCTGCACTTAAGAACTGCTGAGACAGATAATTGAAAACATAGTACTGCTGAAGAGATATCAAATGGAAATTATTATCTGGAACCTAAAGTACAGCTGAACATAAACAGTGGTCTATAAGAAATTTTTCCTGTGCAAGGAGAAACCAAAGACTTATTTGTAAGCAGTAGCTAAACAGTAGGACCTCTAAAGTTGTCTAACTCTGAAGGAAAAGATTACAACAATCAGCAAACAAACAAAAGCCAATTAACCACTGAAAATAACCCAAAGTGACAGCTTATACAAGAGACCAGAATTTGACGAGAATCTGTTTAAGATCTTGGAGAACAAAACAATCTCTACCCACCACAAGCAGAATTGATAAGAAAGGATCAGAAAGACACCAGATAGAACTTGACAAGTCTGTCATCTAACTAGATCCAAAAACCAGAACTCTCTTCTATTTATCAAGACCAAAACTAGAAGAAATGAACCTGAGGTTGAGAGAAGATATATGAAAACTTATTTTCAAGTCAGTAACACACAACAGAACAGAACTAACGCTCAAGAACCTGAGAGATGGTAACCTCAGACTAAGAAAAATATGAAAGCCTCATTAAAACTTAAAAGTATTCTTTCAAATTTTGAGCACTAAGAGCAAAAAACAAACCACATCTTCAGAGATTACTTAAGGACTGGAGATTACAGATGGATTCCTGATCACAGGCAGACACAGACAAAAGAAATTGTCTCAATAAACTGGTGACCTAACCTGAGTCAATGATGCAGTTTCTATGACATATTAAGAATGAAGAATTAGGTAGGAAGCAGGGCAGAGAAGTACAGTGAGAATACATTTGAAATCTGAGATTATCCCTTAATGTAAAAAAAAAAAAAGGAGTAAAATTTTGACTTGGTTAAACTACCAAGTCTCTGTGAGTACAGTAGAAGCAGTACAGAGAAAATAGCATAAGGAGAAAACCTTAATGAGAGTCCTGACACAAATTGTCCAGGATGAATCATTTAAAAAAATTAATGTCTGTCTAACCACCCAAATACTATGATTTCAGAACCACTGTAGTAAGAGCAGGACAAGCAAGCCAAAATACTGAATTCTTAACTTGATTACATTCAATAGTCTGTATGCCACAACTGAGCCCTGCAACAGACTAAAGGATGCAACTCAAATCTGTACTTCTACACACACAAGCAATCTAGACAAACCCAGGATTTTGTGGGAAGAATTTTTTTATGTTTGGGGTCTGTTTTTTCAGGGGGTTGGTAGCAGTTTTTTGTTTGTTTTGCTGGGTTTGTTTGGGTTTTTTTAAGAACCAGTATCCCTTTATGTAAGCAACTCTACCAGTGGAAGTTTTCCACCTCAGTTATGATCAACTTTTATGCCTTCTCTAGAGTGTTATGCGAAAAGCAGAAAAGTTTCATATTGCTCTCCAAACTAGGCATTGGCTGATCAGAAAAAATGAAGTGCAGCCCACATCACTTAAAAGTTCATTTGTCCTCCATCCAGAAAATACAGTCCTGACACAAGTCCCCATGCAGTATTTTACCTTTTTTTGCTCCTGATTCATGTTGTTTTGGTTGACAGAGCATCACAGTTTGAGTTAAGATCTTCACTTCAGTCATTTCAGATGACTAAAATAGGAAGGAAAGTTATGAAGCTCATCTCCTTAAAGCATATTAAAACAAGGATACATGTTTCTTAGTTAAAAGTAACAGTTTAATTTGAACCTGCAGAATGTTACTAGATTACATACAGTAAGGAAATAGTTCACTAAAACAATACAGATTAACACAATGGAGAGGAATTTTTTTACATGGAATTTTAAGTGCTACTGCTAGTTTTTAAAAAGAACACATTTATCCCCTCCTTTTCTGTCATTCCACCTAGAAGACAGCCACAAGCTGTTACATTTGGGAATAATAAAAGCAGGAAGGACTCTCCTTAAGTCCAAAGTATGGACTTGGATTCTCCCACTTAGCAAAAAGGTTTGCTTGATAAGCATCAAGACCCAATACCCACAGTATAATGCCAAGATTTTTCCACCTGCCAAAACCTTGAAGAAAGTGTTTTGGAAAGTTGGAAAGCAGTTTATCCTCAAGAGCTTGTCTTAGCTCTATAAAGGCTCTACAGGTTGGAGGAATCTTAACATCACTCTGAGTCAGATGGGAAGCAGGCAAGAATTGAAAATTGCTCATCAAGCAGGGGTTGCTAGGGCACTATTCAGATGGTATTTGGGGTACCCATGGAACACTTCATGGTCAAAAGTATTATTTAAAATTATTTTCCATATACTACAAAAAGAAGTTTTAAAAAATACAAAAAATACATCTATACCTATATCAAACAAATGCAATATGCAGCTACATGTAGCTAAATACTCATGACACTGAATATTACAACACTGATGACCAGAGGCTTATTTAAGAGTTGTTTGTTCTACTCAGTAAATACTGCTCAAGAGACAACTGTGTTAATTTCTCTATGTTGAATCAAAGACAGGTTCCCAAGATCTTGACTTTTTAAATTTTTTTTCAGTCAAAGGCAGCTTGAAGAAACTTAATACAATAATGAAGGATTAGTAAAGCTCCTCTAAAATGATTTAAAAAATAAAATAAACATAAAAAAACAGGCATTTGTTCCAACAAAAACCCCCATCTATCACCGCTCTGAAAAAAAAACATTCAAATCAGAATCAACAGAAAATCAAATTCAGGCTATGAAACATGAAGCATTCTAGCTGGAAGACCTCAAACTTCATTTTCCAGCAAACAGCTACAACCAATTTCAAGTCTGAAAAACATATTTGTACCATGTCCAAAGCCAAGCCCTTCTAGCAATAAAGCATAAAGTTTTATATTACTGTCTTAAATGAATTTGTGTATGTGCTATCAACAACAAAAAAATGTGATTTTATTATTTACACATAATAAGTGAAGACAGAATACATGCACTCTAACTTTAAAAGAGGCAACTTAAATTCAATAAAGACTGAAGAAATGCCACACAGACTTTTGTAAGAATCTTAAATTCCTAAGCTGCATTTTTCAGCTCTTAGTGTATGCAAATACCAGGGAAAGGCATTCCTGAAACTCAATTCTTTTCAACAGTTCTAATACTGCTGGTTTAGCACATTCGTAGTCAAGGATATTCCAAGGTGGAAATAGTTTTCATTTGGTTACATAACAGATCAGCTGACCTCCAGCTTATAAATAATTATATATTTACTCAATACTCACCCAGTTAACCTCACTCTGCAAACATACTTCAGTGCTGCTGGGTAATTCAGTCCGAATGTTTAATGCAATGGGCGATGCTGGTGAGCACAAAACATTAAGAAATAATAATTTCAACAGACTCCACAATATTATTTTGTGAATATATGCCCCAAGAACATTCCTTGCTGCAAAGAGATTATATGGGCATTTATCCACAACTCAGAAGCTCTACATCACCACAGGACCCCTTTTCCATTACTCCACAAATTTTATACAAAGTAAAAATTTACGATGGCACTTAGCTTCAGTTCACATCAGCACAACTGATGATTTTCTGGTCACCAAAAATGTCTAACTTAACAATAACAACAACTATAATACCGCAGTATCTGGGCTTTAATCTATAGGAATTTAAAATTTAAACCAAAATATTCACACCTGACATAAATACTGCAAGATTTTTTTTTTTCTGCATGATTTTCTGGGTTTTTGTTTTGAATTTGTATGAAATCTAGGTAAGAATAATGCTGTGTAGTGAACTGTACTTGCAATAAAACTTAAATAATCTGTTAAATTATGTGTATTTTATGTTTTCATTAGTAGGAGTAAACTACCCAAGAAATCTAAATTTAACAGAGAAGCCTGATCCAGCTTTCTGAAGCTACATTTCACATGTCAAGCTAGAAGAGCAGTACCAAAGAGCTCTGCATAAACCTAATACAGTTTAAATTCAGATTTTATCAGAGAGATGATGTACTAAGATCAACACACAGCAAGGTATTTACTCACCGTAGCTGAACAAAGTCATTTAAAAAGAAAACAAAACAAGACACATTACACATCCATGTCACTTCCCAAAACATAACCCAAGCTTTGGCAACCACGCACCTCAGCCGTGCTGCTCACCTTGTTTAGAAGACAGTTGATGCACAGGTCGTGCTGGCTGAAGGGATTTACCAATAAACTTTTTTGCTTCTGTAACATTTCGAAACATCGCACTTCAAAAAAGCAGCTGAAATCATTAGCATTCAGTTTCACACATGGATGTTAAACAAGAAGAGCAATCTACCTACTCCTTGTTAGTTGCATTTGACAAGGCAATATTATATGTGAGCAGGAAAAAGCAGAAAGGTCTGATGCATAAATGTTTTTAGATGATTGAACATGCTGGATAAAATTTGCATGAAAACAGAATCAGACGCTTTTGTCATTTTTCCTTCCAACTGAGCTACCCTACCTGCTTCTCAAGAAGATTCTTCCCCTGTATGTCTGTTTGCATTTGGAAAAAGGAGATGATGGATATGATGGAAATAAGGGGGTTTTCAATACCTTAGTTCAAGGGGTTTTTAATTAATTAGCATCAGCATGTCCCTCATCAATCTGTTGCTTGCACAGGAGTTCCTTACATATCTATATAAACTTACTGGGTTTTAATAGCTACTTTAGTTAAATTAATGGAGTTTTTTATCTTCCCACTCAGTTTAGCTACCAGGGAAGCATCAAAAACTGCTAAGGGGGTGCTAGGATGAAAAATCTCACACTTTAAGTAAGCAATGAGCTGGAAAATGTTCATTTGGAGTATCTCCTCATTCCCATCTCTTTCGTCAACTGGAATATTTTATGATTTGAAGAAGAAATTTCAGCTATTTTTAGAGAAAAAGAATACCTGAAAGAACAACTACCACAACAAAAATTACACTTTTTTTCTCTAAGAAAGTGTAGAGCACAAGAGAATAATTGTTAGAGCAAAAAAAAAACCCCAAGAAATAATCATGACTGCAAGAGTTACAACTACATTATCCATTTGTATGCATACATACATTTTGGTATGAAACAGGAAAAGAGAAGCTAGGGTATTAGACTCAGATCATACCCAACTTTAGTTGGTTTTTGTGTTATAAGAAGAAAACTAAAAATCATCTGACAATTTACTACATTATAATTTTTTGAACACTTCTAACATAGTCAAGTAACCATGTTCCAACATATGAGGTTTGAGCCCACCCAGGTCTGGAAACCAACTGTTTGATGGTTACTGTCTGAATTAGAAATGCTTAGCTAGGGTAAGAAAATATGGTTTGATTCTCTGATTTCCTACCTGTTCATCTGAAAACAGGAATAGTTCAAAGCTTTAGTCAAAAGCAGCAATGAAAATTCCTGCAGCTGAATTAACTAAGACTACAGATATGGATATTTTATTTTACCCATGCTTGTATAAATCACATTTGTCTTAGCAAATTTCCACAAAAAGCAATGCAGAAATAATATGTATTTGAATCAGAAGGGTGAAAAAAAAAAAAAAACAACAAGCAGGCAAGTTTCCTTTCATGCCCTGACAAAAAATCATATTCATGCTTTTTAAAAAGAGGCAACCCTGTTTAGGAGGCTGGCTAGCTCCTAGAATGCAGCACACCTCTGTTTTTTTGTAGTGTTCTGACAATAAAAACAAGTTGTGTGGTGACAGCAAACAACACATTTTGCTGCTCTTCCCTCACCGTGCCCTAGGAAGACTCTAGAAAAGATTTCAACATGTTACCTAGCCCAACCTCCTCAATTAAGTGTTCTTTCTGACCGGCATCAAGAAAAAGTGGAGAAAGATTCGTTTTAATAGCTGGGAAATAAACTGCTTCCATGAGAGACTACTGCAGTAGGGGCGGCATCCCAAGAATTCCCCCCTCCAAGGCCACACTGCCTCTCTGGGGTCATTGCCATGGGACACCTGCCCAGCAGAAGGGAAGCCTTCGGGCACCAGCAAACAGGCCTAGAAGCAGTTCTGTAGAACCCAGGAATTTTTTTTTAGTATCTTAACAAGCTGGACATTGACAGCAACCATCTTCCAAGGGCCCATCTCAAGTGTTTGGAAGGCTCCTCCCTAAATGCGTGAGGGAGATTTGACGCTATTTTCGTGAAAAATCCCCGTGAGTAACCAGAAACTGACCGTCCCCCCCTCACCCGAAATGGCACCGCACTGGGAGCCCCACAAGAAACAAAACCTCCCTCCGCCGCCCGGCCCCTCGCCCCCTGCCCTCCTCTGGCCGGGGGATGCCCAGCCCACCTCCAGCCGCCGGCAGCGCCCCTGCCCCGCGATGCCGCTGCCCGTGGGTGCCGCTGCCCGTGGGTGCCCCTGCCCCGCGATGCCGCTTCCCGTGGGTGCCGCTGCCCGTGGGTGCCCCTGCCCCGCGATGCCGCTTCCCGTGGATGCCGCTGCCCGTGGGTGCCCCTGCCCCGCGATGCCGCTGCCCGTGGGTGCCGCTGCCCGTGGGTGCCGCTGCCCGTGGGTGCCCCTGCCCCGCGATGCCGCTGCCCGTGGGTGCCGCTGCCCGTGGGTGCCGCTGCCCGTGGGTGCCGCTGAGGCCGCTCCGACCCTCAGCGCGGCCGGGCGGGGCGGCCTTCGCGCGGCGGCTCGGCCGGGGCCGCGTGCCGGGCGGGGCCGTTCAACGTCGCGCCGCGGGCCGGGCGCGGCCGGGGCTCCGCGGGGCCCGCCGCCCAGCCCCGCACCTTCCCGCACCCCCTTGGGATCCAGGGAAGCGGGGCACACCTGAGAGCTGCCCTGCAAGGAACAGGAGAGTTGAGATGAGGTGCTGCTGCTGCCCAGCTCCCTCTGGGGTTAGACCTGAGAGGGAGTGGACGTTGATAAAGACGGTGCCCTCCTCTGTCCCACAGAGGGAGGCATGTTTTGTCAGGGCCTGACAGTGGAAACTGGGAGAAATAAATTACTTTTGAACACAACTGTGAAGCCTCTACAGCTAACCTTATCGAGAAAGAAAAGGGCAGTTTGCAGGCCCTGGAAAGCTGTCAGTGAACTGGAAACTTCTCTCACCAGTCTGCCCTGTGGCACCAGGCAGGAGGGACCAGAGAACAGCCTCTGGCTTCTCAGTCACGGAAATGATGGCATCCTCTATGCTTTGGAAATTCAGATTTTTTTTTTTCTCATTTTTTGCTCACAACATGTAATCGACTGTAGCAATGAATACACCCTGCTAACTCCCAGAGTGCAGAACTTCAGAACACTGAAGTTCCCTGATGTTAGTTTGCTGGACTTCACCTTGCTTACTTAAGTATACAATATTAATTAAAAGTCCTTACGTTTTGTGGATTTTTTTAAACATATATATTCCTTATCACCTACTAAGAACTCCAGAAGGTCAGAACAGGAAGCTAACACCAAGTACGTTATCACATAAATAACAACTAATTAATTATTAATATCCAATGCTAAGATTTATAGTCCTGGCTAGTTTATAAAAACTGTTTTATTGTTTCCATCAAGCATATTGGCTCTGCTTTTCTGCAGTCTCTGAATTTTATAGACTTAGGTATTCAGAGATGAATACCATTCCTGAAATAGATGCTATTATATAGAGATGTCACACTCCTACAGTCTTCTCTCCCAACACATCATCTTCCATTAGGTTTCCTGAACTGTTCGTGCATGATGTGCTATCAGCCTTCTCTTTGCAGATACTGATGCAGCACATCTGCATACTCACTAACCCATTTGCTGCTGTTTAAGGTTAGATTTAAAGTAATTTCTCCCAAGTGAATTAGTTTATACTCAGACATGTCCTGTTTCTTCTGGCCCACCATCCATTCTCACAAGACTGTCATGTAAAACAATTGCTCTCCTGTCAACCATTCCCTTAGCTACATAAAACTAACTATAAATTATTAATATCTAAGTGCCCATAAATATTACATGTCTCTGGCTGTTACTCCAGAACTGTTACTGATGGGAAAGTCAATAGGGCAACTAAAATGAAGTTACGGATTTTCATGGGCCTGTTCTGCTTTTTGAAAGAAGCGTGTCAGGTGATGCAAACCAGATTTACACAAGATCGACATTACCCTTTTAACATAGTGAAATGGTATGCAGATGTAGAAGTATGTTATATTCTTCCAGGTTTTTTGCATATTTAAATATGCTAAGGATAAACTAAACAGTGAAAAAACCTCACACAGGTTTTTCATAGGGGCTGTAAACCGCATTGCTGATGGGTTGTAAGGCAAGGAGAAGGGGCAGGAACAAAAATATGGGGGTGAAAAAAAGAGTGTGCCAGGTATTTTGAAAGCTTGTTGCTACTGGACGTGCTGGGAAGATGGGAATATTAGGGCTGGCAATGGCTGTTTTGCTGCCCATCCCAGCAGGAATGGTTATCACCTCACAGGTAGCCACCTGAGAGTTGGCAATGCCAGCATAGCAGCCAGGCCACTGCCCAGTGCCTGGCCTAAGGAGCACTGGACTGCAGCCATTGCACAGAGCCCAGCAACCTGCTCTCCTAGAGCATCTTCTAGAGAGAACTATACTTCTGACTGTGGGAAATGAAAACATAAAGTGGAAAAAACATTAGCTGTAGATCACTTGTCTCCAGGCTTGTCTGATGCTGTCAATGTCACAACTGAAAATTTCTATTTCATTTGGTTGATACTGTTTATGTTCTTACATTAAGTAATGATAATCTAGTGTTTTCTCAAATACCTGATATATACAATAATTAATTTGAAGGGTCAATGACAGGTCAAGAAATACTTACTAACTGCTGCAAAATATAAATATTAAAAGTTTTTGTAGCTGTATGAAAAAAATGCATATATGTAGGAAAAAACCACCCTGAAACCAACTGGGTTTTATATTTGGTGAACTAATCAGGGAAATTATTTCTTTTTAACATACTGATTGTTCTCCTAAAAGCTGTGGGTTACAGAAAGCAGCACAGTCACACTTGCTCCCTGTACTAGATACGGTTCAGGAAATCAGAAGACATTTATTAAAGACAGTATCAATACGGCAAGTGTGAAATGAGCAATTGCACATCTAAACGAGCGTGTAATTGTAATTGCACGTGATTTTAGGTTTGTAATGGTTGGCACTTAACAGCAAAGTACTTTGTGCTGAAATGAAAGGACTCTTGGGTCAGCCTGAGGGCAGACTTGCAGTTGCAAGTTTGAAAAGCCAATTGTGCAGCCAAATGTAATCAGTCTATTTGCATATGTAATTGTGATTTATTTAGAAGCACTTTTTTTTTTCTTAAAACCACTTTCAAAATAATTTCATCACAAAGCAAAAAAACAAACAAACAAACAAAAAAAAACAAACAAAAAACCCACAAACCAACCCTTCCCCCAAACCATTATTTCCAATGCTATATGCTTTATTCAGTCAGTCAACAGAACAAACACGAAGAGACAAGAATGTGCATGTAAATATATATATGCACACACAGAATAGTATGGTTATACTTTTGTGAAGTGGCTACTTTCAGCTAAATTAGTGGCTTGCCTTGTGGGAGCAGCTCAGGAAAAGAATACAAAAACTCTTTTACCCCCTGCCCGTTCCTGAAACTGAGGTACTTAATATATTGAGGTTCATCTTTCAATAGAGTTGAGAAGTCAGAATATTAATCACAAGTATTTATCTTGTTCTTTTTTATTACAGAAAATGCTGAATTAAAAGTGGGAAGCTACTGCTGTATTTAGTGCTTACTATGTGTAACTAGAGAAACGGTTATGATCAGCATATAGTACTATATAAAATATAGTAAAATTATAAAAATAAAATAAAATATAAATTTTATTCACATACAAAAATTCTCTCAAGTGTGTCAACTGTCACAGTTCTCAAATTAGGATTCTGCATTTTCCTTTAAAATTAATTTTCTGGTAACATTAATTGCAAGAGAGTCTCAGTATTTTCTTTAAATTTCTGATTCCTTTAATGCGGAGAAAAAAAATCTCAACAACATGGGTCAAAAGCACTGTGTAAGTACCAAAGAATCCCTAAGTGACAGATAAAATTATTTTATAAATTAAATATATATCAAACTAAACATTCATTATTTTGGGGGAGGTCTGCTTTGTTCATCTCTGTTGCTGAGAGTGGCAGTACTGAATTGCAGAGGTAAATTCCTGCCCCTGAGTTGAAGGTGCATTCAGGATGCACTGAATATTCACAGTAACTGTAGGCACTCAGCATCAGCATTAGCATCTGACCTTATTTTGTAGGCTCTGAAACACCAGCTGCAAGTCCTGCTTCTTGAAAGGGATCCCAGAAGCCACAGGCAGGAGAATTAAAAGGCAGAAACCTGTAGGCTCTGCTGTGCCACAGAGTAGCTGGGCAGCAGGGTGTGCGCTTACTGCCTGGACCAGCACTGGCACTGCGCCTTTATCAGTGCTGCCCGTTTATTTTGAGTCACAAAATGCGCCGCTGTTGAAGAATTAGCGTGTGGAGAGCACAGCTCAGATGCACAGCTTCACTTTGCTATGTGATTGCATTGCTGTGCAGGTCTTACCCCGGGGGGAGGGCACACTAGGAAGTTTTTCTCCACGAGAACTTCCTCTGTGGATTGATGGGACCAATTGGAGGTTGGTTTAGTTGTTAACAACCTGAGAAACCAATTGGAAAAGTCGGTTCGCTCCATGAATCACATTTGAATCAAGTAAACGCCGGGAAAGCTCTCCTGCGTTTCCGTCCTTTAACAGTGTGGCACTGTCCCTTCTAGCGGGGCCCGGCCCAGGCGGGAGCGGCTCCGGAGGCTGCTGGGCCCCGTCTTTAACCGGGGGTCCCAGTGGCCGAGGGGAGCAGAGCCCATTGCTGGATTCTCGCCTTTTCCCGGTGTTCCCGTGGCTCGGGGGGCCCTGCCCTGCCGCCCTCACGGGCTGGGGGGAGGCAGCCGGGCCCGGTTCGGGAGAGCCCCCAGGGCTTTGTGTGCTGGGCAGGGCAGAGGGAGAACCCCCGGGCTGCGGCTGGAGCTGGGGGCGGGCAGCGCCGGGGGAAAGCCATGGACACACGGCCTTGGCACCCATTTCTCCTCTGCGTGCGCTTTGCAGTTCTCGTCCTGCCCCTCCAGCGTGGCCTGGGCACCCTGAGATCCTGACACAGCTCCGGCATGGCCTGGCACAGCCCCTGAAACTTCTGGGGGAGATACTAATTTTTTTCTCCAATGCTCAGATAAGACTCACAGACTTTCATCTTTCCTTGGGTGAGAGGGAGAAGAACAGAAAGGATACACCAAAGTCAATGAAGTAAAAGCTAAGTTTCTAAATGGAAGAATGAGACGCCACGAAGGTTGGCTGAAATATCTTTTTGTAAGTTATAGGGGTGGACTGCACTACACGAAAAAATTCCTTTAAACCATGAGAAAAACAGAGACATAGGGGGTGGAGCAAGGTGTAAAGTTTTGAAGAATCCTTTGTCCCGAGGAAAAGAGGGGGATCTCTGTTCCTGGGAATGAACTAGGAACAGAGAGAAGTGAGCTGAAGAAAACTTTTGCCTTTGAGTAGCTCATCCTTAAAAGTAATACCCCATGACTTTTTTACATGGCCCGCAACTCAGTTCTGGGAAGAGTGTGAAGTGGGAGGAAATTCATGATAGCAGATCCCTGGCGGCTGTAAATCATGAAAAAGTGGAATCAGGAGAGAACTGGTGATTTCCTCTCTTGGTAAAAGATCCTTAATAGCTAAACAAAAACAAACTCCTCTCCCTAAAGTGAACTCAAAAAGATTATTTAAGTAAGGAATTGACTGGAGTGTCCCTGTATATTGTTAAGCTGTAACAAAGGAGGAAAGAGGAACTGGTCTGAAAATCTGTTCTGAATTTGTTATTATTCTTTGTGTTGTTAATAATTTTTTTCTTCATTCCCTTTTTAAGTTTTAGGCCTGCTTTACTTTTACTCCTAATCCTATTTCACATCAAAAGGCAAATATATTACAATTGGCAAACCTTAAACCATTACAATTGGATAGAGGAAAGAGATGTCATGGGACAGTTGATGCCTAGAGAAGGAAAACTAATAGACTACAGATAATAGCTTGATGAACTTTGTATATAAAGGAGGGTATTAGCAAGTATCAAGGTATCTGGTGTTTGCTTTCAATCTTTTGTCAATGCAAAAAAAAAAGGTAAAGAAGTTAGAAAAGATTTGTGGTTCTGCGTAGAATCAATCAGTAAAAATTCATCATTATTGATGACAAAGTCTTACAACCCATAAGTCTGTAATCTACTACATAGACTTAGTAGTAGATGGATGAAACAAATAAAACAAAAGACAAAAAAAAAACCCCAAAAAACCAAAAACCATACATACAGTTCTCTTGTGTGGTTTTGGATATTCACAGGGAAGGAGACTCACATATTTAATAACTAATAATATTTCTATAAGAGTTCATTTTGCTTTAGGAGAACTGAAATTCTGAATTCACAGCTTAATAAATTTAGTGAAAGTTTTGCACTTTTTTCCTGGGCCAGAATTTCAATTTTTATTTGTATAGATTCTTTTACTCTGAATTCTTACGCCTGATAAATCCATCATAGCTGTTACACAGGACCTTTATATATGCTGGAGGTAGTCTCTAAATCTGAAAAAAAAAAAAGAATCTTCAAGAGAAATCAGCTCATGCTTCAATGCAATGAAGAATTCTGCTTTCCAGTATTTCAGTCACAGGAGTTGGGTTTAGTTTTTTGGCTGATTGAGATTGTTGTCATAGCTTTTAATACCATGAATATATGTAGAGTCTTATTACTAAGACATTGCTACCTTTAGATTCAGACTCAATCAGCATGATTCAGCAAATGGCACCAAAAGCTGTACTGATAAATGAAGATGCAATAGAATGTGGATAGAATAGTCAGGACCAAGAGCATAATGGGGGGCGGGGGAAAGCACAAAGTTTGGAGAAAGAAGAAACATTAAACACCTAAAGAAACATTGTGTGCAAAAATGTGGTGATTATAAAAAATACACACATTAAAACTAAGCATCCATGCTTCTTTAGATTGAGATAATTGCTTCTGTCATAGCTCTGACATGTTCATCAAAATTGTTGACAATTTTTTTGTTTACATGCCAAATAGGAAATAAAATTTCAAGTTAATACAAGTGATGTGCGTTCAGATGTATATATATGCATGAGATGAAGAATGACCTAATTGAAAATCAATCCTTCGTAAATTAATCTATTTTTATGCACCCTGGGAAATAAAATTTGCTTTTTCACCTTGAAATACAGTGTAAAATTATTAAATGCATATGGTTAACTATTGGAATGGAATAATTATGACCTCATTTAGCTTTTGCTAGATGTGAAGTATGGCTAATTTAAAGGAATCAGAATAAAGTTCCTTACTTATATTGCTATTTATTTATTTACATGACAAAGATCAATATTTCTATGGCTTTTAAGTTTGTACCTGTCTTACATCAGTTCACTGTTCTTCTACGCAGTGAATATTTAGTAGCCTGCAAAGATGACCTAATAAGACAGCAGCCAGTATAACTTCAGTGGGTATTTGATCTTTCTGCATTATGAAATACATTGTCTCCATTTCAGAAGAGGTGGGGGAAGAGCCTTTGTCTTGTCCTAAAACAGAGTTTGGAGCATACACCTACCCCAGCACAGGGATAATCTGGCTGCTGTGTGTGCGGTTGTAGACAGTGAAAACGTAAGAAAGAACAGAATTCTGTGCTTCATTTCACTGTGTGGAACTGTGATCTCTTGCCATGTAAACCTGCATGAGAGAACCAAGACAGTGCATAGAAGCAATCCAAGAACTAGCAGTTCAGAGGAGTGCAGAACAAACTAGCAAGTTTTGTCTGCCTGCTTAGCAGCTGCTTTTTTTCTGCCAGAAATAGCAGCTTCACAGAGTCAGAGAAGTAACTCTTGCCTGTGCAGGGACTCCTTGTGATAGAAACTAATTGCCAGAAGAAGGAGAGCTCTGGCAAGAGAACACTTGCATTGGGGTGCACTGAGGGAAAAGAAGTGCATTGTGTGCCTTGGCTTGGCATTGCCTACTGCAGATCATCCTGCTAAAAGAAGCCAGAAACTGCACAGTTTATGCTCCAATGCACCCATCATTTACTTACTCCCAGCTATCTAAGCTTGCCACTTCATTGTGGCAGTGGACCCATCAAATTTTGGCTCTTTGGTGTTTCAGGACAGCAGGTTATTCTGGCCAAGAAGGTGCTTTTTTTCTCGCCCAAATGCTCTTGATCATTTACTGTGTGTCTCTTAAACATAAAGGCAGGGAAAAAGCAAAGGTCACCAAAAAGCACATGAAGAGAAGGAACAGCATCAAGTCAGAAACAAAAGAATGTTGATGTCATTAACTAAACATAGAAATAATTAGAAAAACCCAAGCACACAAACAAAAACACACACAAAAAAAGCGCAAAAATAGTACCTAAAAATTCTGGTTTAGAACTGAAGCTCTATAACTACCCCAGAAATAAAAATTAATTTGATTTTCTGAATATGCAAAACTTTCTTCTTTTGTATAAGAACCGAAAAAAAGTAATTATTTGCTTGTAAAATGAACAGTTGAAGTCTTTGTTTGTGAGAATAAGCACACATCATGACCCCCTAACGGGCAAAAACTAAAGGATTTTAACTTCATCTTATTAAAAATAGAAACATAAGAAAAAAAGATCAAGTTGTCATATCTGAGTAGGAAACACTGTTGGTTGATTAGTCTGTGAGCATAAGCTTGCAGAGACATTTGGCCCCATAAGGCAGTTACAGGTGTTCCTTTGTTTTGATTAATAAGTCTTACATTCTAGGGCTTTAGAAATATTACATTTATCATATCTCTTGGTCTGGAGGAAACTTATACCAGTACATCATATCTATCTATTTTTTATTATTCTACCACAGCTTATACTAGAAGTTTTTTAAAATTACATTCTTATGGAGCTTTAATCTGGATTTAGTATTTTATCATGAGTGAAGCGAAAGAAATGTGGAAAAAAATTGTCTGATTATATAAACTGTAAATAAAAAGACATTTTCCCTCCAAGTTTGTAAATACAAAAAACTATTTTTAAACAAGTATTTCACTTTTCATGCTTCTAACTGCCACTGGCAATCAAACCCAGCACTTAAGAGAAAGCGGTATTTTTCTGGATTAATCTTTTTAATAACATTTTATTTGCAGTTTAATCAACAAATTTAACCCATTATGAGATTTATTTAGTTTTTAATCCAAAGGTTTTAACTAAGCTCAAGAGCATTTAGGAAGTCGAGATTTTGAGGGATTCTTCTTACCCATTCCTCAGAGAAGTCTATCATTAGGATATCAGTTTCAATGAGGAAACATCATATGAGCTGCTATAACCCTCTCCACCTGTCCTACCTTCCCCACCCAGGAAAGTTAAACAGGGCTGTCAGTATCCCACTGAACATTAGGCATGTGCTGCCCTGGTTCAGGAATTTGTTCAGTCTTACCTCACCTCTGGAAAGTGACTTCAAGGACTCCACAGTGGTATCAGTCTCTCTATCATCATCTCCAGATATCTCTATCAGCAATACCATTTTTTGCAGGAGAAGTAATCCAAACTTGATGTCCTGAACCCAAGCAAAGTTAGCATTGTTGGAAATACTTTATATAGTTGTACTAAACAAAATGTTCTACTACTCTAGTCAGAGTGTCAGAAAAAGAAATGGCTATACTCAGTGAAGCATATATTCCTCATAAATTTAGAAAATATTGTAGACCTAAAGAATGACAGAGATTCCATAAATAATAATGGAATAGGAAACTTAGGGTTCAGTCAGCTGACATAAATATCTTATTAAATCAACTCATGCCAAGGCTTTCCTTCAAGTCAAGATTAGGATCTGCTATTACTTGAAAATTCCATTCAAGTTTTCCATCACTTGCTTACAAGTGTGAGACCACAAGCAGTTAATCTTGGTAGGGAAGTAAATTAAATTTCACAAACATTGGAATTGTAAAATTTATCATTATCTTCCTTCTCTGCCTACTCTCAGAAATCAGATCAGTATTAGCAACACTTAATGCTGTATTAAAACACAGCAATACATGAGCTGCTGTGGGCATAAGATCCTGCATTGTGTAATGGCAATACTGTCCTGCTCCTGTCACTGTGGAAAGAAGGGCTGGCTGCTGTGACAGTCAGGCTGCTTCTCTGCAGTGGAGAAGGGCAGGGTCCCACCCCAGCAGTGCCTCACTGCCTGTGTGGGACAAAAACTGCTGTCCTCACGTGCAGCCATGCATCACAGTGAGCTCTCCACACTCTTGACCTGCTCTGTCTTCTGAATGCTAAAGCATAGGAAAAGTCAATAGTTTTCATGCTTTCACTTCGAATTTCTAAAAACAAACAAAAATATCCAAATAATTATTTTCAATCCAACTGCACAATTTTTTAAACTAAATTGAAACAGAAGGGCTGAAGAATGGTTTTGTTCTGTATTAATGACAGATTACCACTATATTTAACAGATTATATTTTCTGCTTTCTACTTTAAATAAAGGTGAAGGGAAAAAAAGGTTTATTCTCACTAATTATTACTTTGTTAAACTGCAAAAAAACCCACTCTTGTTAAGCTTTCTGCTACAGATTTAACACCAGATCTATATAGTATCTTATGACAATGCCATTTCTACCTTTGTAAAATAAATTATAGTGTGATTGTACATCAGGGGTTTTTTTTATCAGTAACAGCTGCTACATTATTTTCCAAATTTGAAAAATCCCACATTTTTAAGGTTGTGTTTTCTTTTCAGTGTTAACAGACAGAAAATGTGATATTTGCTCTAAGCCTCCCAGTCCATGCAGTCCATTCCCTCTGATACTGGTGACAGGACATTTTGAATAAAACTGGATGTAGACTAGAAATGCATGTTCAAATGATTTTTCAGGAAACCTACAACCTCTGTCCTGTTCAGCAACATGCAAATGAGCCTACTTTAGTGTTTTTCTAATCAGAATAAAATCTGTGAGTTTGGGGTCAATTTGGTTGTCCTGTTAGCACTGTACAGGACAGTAGCTTAAAATGATAAATGTCCCATCGGCCTTTTTGGGCATCATAAAGAGAGCTGATTGCAAATCATCTTAGAAAGAGATTAATGCATAACAATTATGAGAAACGTGTGTGTGTGTGTGTGTGTGTACCTGTATGAGAGCCAGATCTTGGAGGAAAATCTAAGTAATTTCATAGCAGGCTCTGGCTTGTTTTTTGGAGTTCCTATATTTATACTGTGCATGCATTTTTAACCGTTTCTCTTAGCTCCATTAGCTCCCTAGTGTCCAGTTTAGACAATCTAAATATAGCATTAAATACAGCAGCTTTGTGGAGTGACATTTACTCATTTATCATTTAAAAGTCTACAAAAAATAAGATTTCCCTTGTAATTCTTGTTTCAGCCCTCACAGGGTGATTTAACACTACGGTTTTTATGGGCTCCCTTTTTTCCTGGAACACAGAGACTGTCACTGTGTTGCTGTCAAGCTCAAGACAATTCTGCCAGGGTCCCTCAGTCACACACGACAGTGTTGATGGAGGGAACTTGTGGGGAAGTATGCTCTTACTCACAAAGAAGAATAACATCCTTATCACAAAGAGGAAAGTTTTTCTGCTACGGGTCTTCCAGCTTCCATGACCTGATACGAGGCAGACTGAAGAGACAGCATCGGTGTCCAAGAGGAAGACCAGAAGATGAGCTCATAGCCCAGGTTCTCTCCATCCTCATCCTATTGCTGTAAAATCAGGTGGATAATGGTCCACAGACAATGAGGTACTAAAAGCATCTTCTCAAGCATGCCACAATCCTTCATGGACTAGTTACTATGCCAAAAGGCATACCATACCACACACATACACAAACAAATGTAGCAGTCTGCATAAAGACTGGTTTAAGCAGAATTCTGTATCATTAATAAATGATCAGGTGTTTCTTCCTCATTTTTCACAGTGTTACTTCCTCTCTTTCAATTGCTTGGTTTGATTTTCATGGACAGTTTTGTATCACTCAGTATTCCCCTCTATGTTCCTTCTTCATACTAACAATCTCTGTTATTTTATTTTCCTCCCCCATGTTGCCCAATTGCCAACAAAATAGCCTGCAGTACTGAGGGAAGTGGTGCTTTTTTTCTTTCAGATATGATAGAAGGAGAAATTACAGGAAAGCCACATCTATTTCCTCTATTTCCAGAATGAAAGCACCAGCTTAACCACTTCAGAGGAAACTGCTGCCCAGTACAAAATAGATACTCTGAAGTTTTTAGCTGACTAGTTCTAACAAATGTCTACTGAGAGCACACAGGTGAATTTTTTCCTGAGTCTTGTAACTCAGCCATATTTCAGATCACTTTGCAGGAGAGTTAAAAACACCAGCTGATCCTACTGAACTGCTCCAAAGCAGGGGTAGCTGGAATTGTATAGAGCTATGTGCTTGTATTTAAGCATAAACGTTTTTTCCCTGTCCTCATTCCAGGCCAAACAGTACTATTTGAACTGAAACTGCACAGACAATATACACAGGACTTTTGGGATGGAAAATTTTGATCTAAAATATTAATACTTGACATTATAAGCATCAAAGCAAAGTAAGATAATTAAAGCTCAGAGAATGGAAAAATTGGGCAAGTTAAATACTTTTTTTTTGAAGCATTCTTTCTAGACCATTGGTCTGTCCATCAAAACAACAATAGTGTGCATTATGTTAAAAGAAATGTATTGTTTTATTACTCCTAAATAAGAAAGGTACACAAACTATAAATAGCACTATAGATGTTTTTAGCCCTCTTTCACACTGATTAGAATGAGCTGAGTAATTTTTGATGGAGGAAAAAACAAAAACCAGAGAATGCCAGTGTGTCAGATTTCTCTAGGGAACCTCCTTGGGTTCTGCATTTTCTCCATGGTACTGCATTTTCACTGAAAAACAGCCAGAAAACTCTTGTGAAGACCTGCATGAAGACTGCAGTATACTCCAATAATACTACACAGAAAAATAATATAAAAATAAAATTCGCTACTTATTTCCTATCTAGGCAACTTTGCTAAATTTAACAAATTGAAAGCATGGCAAGAAAGATGCATGGGTAAGAGACTACTTCACAACAAACAATGAAAATTTAAAGATTGCCTTGGAAATACTAAAAATTTAGTCTGATCCTTCTGTGAGGGTAATATGCTGTATGGTATTTGGGCCTGTCAGAAAATTGTCACACAATTTAAATCAGTCCTGAAATTCCATCAGCCAATTTATTTTTCCTAGGAAATATTGCAAAAAAATAAGCAGCATGCCCTCAGAGGCGTTTTCTAACCTCAGTCTCTCATTTCCTTCTCCGATTGTTTGGGGTGGTTTTGGATATTAAGAAAGGCACATAAATCTAAGTAAGCTGGAACTATAACCATGTCATTACAAATTTATATAAATTCATACAAAAGAGCACCTGTTAAATTTACTTTGAAATAAATAGTTGTTTCTCCATTACACTTTATGTTATTGGATAAAATTCTAGTATGCAACTGTCTTTATAACCATATGCATCTCACCTGGCTTTATCTTTTAGCCACTGTTTATAAGTGTTCCCTGATCCACGTGATAATAACTTTACTAAGTCATTGCAATGACATATAGCTTGTCATGTGGATTAATTTCCAATCCATAATGGTATCTGTTACTTTTATTCACAAGATTTAGCTGAACTCATTTCTTTCAAATGAACTATGGTTAAAAAGAACCGTAAAATCCACTATACAGGTCGAGGTCCAAAATCTGTTACAGTCATGTCCTTTTTTTTCCCCCTAAAACCAGCCAACATAAACATCTACAAATGAATATTAAAGCAGAGGAGGTGATACAGGGCTATTTCCCTAGTAGACTCCCCCAGATTCCACTGAAGTATAACATGACAAGCTGCTAGCTAATCAAGCTAACAAGGAGCTTCATTGTTCTAAAATAAAAACCTTTTTGTGCTTAAAGCTGTAGGAAACTGAGCCTAGATATTCTTTTCTTGTTGGCTCAAATATCCATAACAAAAATCTTGCCAATAACTGAAATCGGATTAAGTTCTTCTCTCCCCTCTCCTTCCTGACCTCCATCCAGTCTTTTCCTACTTCACCTTCATGCAATCTGCTGCAGGTTGACAGCCCCAATAAAATCACAAAAAGAAATCTGAATTAAGGAGGCACTTGCAAAGTTTTTTTTTCAAGAAGGGTACTGCCCTGCAGCAAAGCGTGTACAGTGCAGTTGCTCATACTCCTCCAGTACAACTCTGCTGCTGAGTCCTGGGAGAGGGATAGGCACAGTTGGAAGGCTGAGGAACAGGGAGAATTTAATCTGGCTACTGAGACAAATATGATTTGTAACTCCCCTGTAAAGAGACAAGTTTTTTGTATGAAGGGGGATTTGAGAGTCCAGCTTTCAACATTCTAAATATTATGGTTAGAATTTTCTATTTCAAGCAATTTAGTGACAGTAATTTCTCCCACACTGATCTACTTTTTCATAACAGATTTTTTGAAAGGGAAAGTTCAGTCCCTGGCACTGTTCATCCAAATCCCACAGGAAATTCCGTAGGAAAACAGGATGAATTAATATAATGCAATCGCTCAATTTGCTCTCAGTTTCTAACTATAATTACAACAGATATACATCATACTAATCTGACAAAAGTATTAAGTATTTCCAAAAGGCTGGTATGCATGGCTTGCCACATCTTCCCCGTTTGATAATCACTATATTTGAATAATTTTATTGATGTGTTTCTTAAGCTTGCTTAGAAGAATATTTCCAAGATAGTTTTAGAGTGTGTACTTCATTCAGTGTGGAATTTTTGCTGTTGGAAAAGGCAGTGAGATAGATTTGATATGACAAATCATCTTGCTGGTACTCACCTGTTTATTATTCAAGTCCTTTAGGTAAGCTATAAAGATTTTCCAGCACTTCATAAGAAACTTCTGCCCTGGCATTCCCTGTTTATAAAGGCATACACTGAAAGACAACATCCATTTCTTAGCAATTGCCACTAATGATTGCACAGCTGCTCCAGCATCTGCTCCAAGCACTTTATGCTGAATTTCTTACCAGGCTGACTTGAAAGATTTAGCTTTTTACAACATGCTACTTGTGACAAAGATCTCCTGATAACCTGATTTTCAGAAACACTACCCTCTTGGCCTCATAAGATAACATACATGGTGGGTACAAATAAAATCAGTAAAATTTTATTCATCAGTAGGTCTAGAATTAAAAAATTAAACACGGTTAAAGGTCTGAAGTACTTCCTAGTCCAAGTCACAGTTTGTATAAAAGCTCTGGTGGAAAGGAGTAGAGGGAAAGCAGGGAAGGAAAGAACTAAAACCTCAAAGCAGAAGTCCTTAATCAGGAATTTGAATAACTCCTTCCTCTACCTAACACAGAAATAATACCTTGAGGAAAAGACTATTGAAAGTCAACAAAATGAATGATTACAAAACCTGGAAGTTGTTCTAGTAGACTGTATGCACAGGATAGGATTTTTTTTTTAAATTTTAAATTCAGAGAAGTATACTAGATTGATATGTATTTCAGCACAGAACATCACGACTGTGTACAAACAAGTCTGCTCCACAAATGGCCACATCCATTTGAGCCCCTCAAAATCCCATCAGAACCTACCATTACATTTCTTAGCTGGTGAAAATATCACAATACGTACCCAGCAGTGGTTGAAATGTAATGACATTTTATAGAAATAACTAGCATGTTCTATTTTAGTAGCAAACATTGTGCTTGTACCCCGATCCAGACAAATTAAGTTGCTTTGTCCACGTATCATCCCTTCTGCTGAAAAAGGTCAAGAAGAAAAAGAACAAAAAAGACAGGAAATAAAGTACATCTTAACACAGAGGAGAAAAGTACAAATTCCTTTGATTCATTAAAATAACTTTATACCCAGCCCCCTCCCACTGCCACCCTCACTGAAGTTACAAAAGCAGTGGATGATTTTCTGTGCAGCCCCAGCCTACTTTATCTCACAATGTGGAATGCAGGCAGTATTTTGAAACACAAAGCACCAGGAAGGAGTATTCATTGGTTCAAATGCAAGTGAGTACAGCAAATCTCAACAGCAAAGGGATGTAAAAAGCACTAGAAAAGAAGGGAGTCTATTAGTCCATCAAGAAGCCATTGACTCAAGAAAACAGAATCCCAACAGTCATTTCATCCCTTATTTATGTCCTCATGCTTACTAAAACATCACTGATTGCAATTTATTATTGGTCTCTTATATTCCTGAGGCTGCCATTCTGCAAAAATGCAGAGCTCACCTTTGGTGTGCAATACCTTTGTGGTTCCTGTATCATACTAGGAAATTTGTCCACTTACACATTTTTATATACATATAAATAACAAAACACATTTAAGTTTGAATAATAATCTTTATTTCTTTATTAGTTTATTTGTAAAAGGTACATTGTAATCCTGAGCTACTGCTTTTATACATTTAGCATCATACAAAGACAGATCATTTACAGTTTGATCATGTACATTTATTGTGCTCCAAAATCCTTATCCGAATATCATTTTGACTTAGCAGGAACATAGATAATTTAAATTACATGGATCCCTGAAACATCCATATTAATTTACCCATCTGACCCCATTATCTAAATTACTAGTCATCTAAATCACTCAGGACATTCCTTCTGAATTTAGCAAAAACTTGTTTAAAATTATAAAGATGGGCAGTGCAAGAACTGGTCCCTCAATCCTTTGTGAATACATCATTAGAAAAAACTTTGTTTCCATATTCTCTTGGCAAGTCAGTGCTAAATTGACTAGATGTACTTTGATGGAATGGTCCAAGTAATAGTTTACTCATTTTCTTATTACAGCAGTTAATGACAATTTACAGTGTCTCCCTTTGCAGTGACCAGTGTCATAACTCTCCCAAGCAGGGAAAATCTGATGTGATCAGAGGAAAGTAAGAGGCAACCCATCACCATCTTGTTGTCATCTACATGACACTGAAGCATTACAAACCAAGTCATATTAAATGCTTCCCTTAGACCCTGTAAAGGAACTTGTACGAATAACCAGAGTTAAGTTCCACAACCCGAGCATGGCTTTTAGGATTTGCCGGTTAATAAAAAAACTAAACAAAACAAAAACCAACCAAAACAACCCAAAACTTCAGTGCCAGGATCCTTGAGGAGAAAGCATTTATCCTAACTGAAATCCAATCCTGGATAAATGGAAATTTAATTGGACTACCAAAACAGCATCTCTCTACCTGAAAAATCTCCAAGCATACAGTGTTTACAAATGTCTCTCTAGTAACAGTGCCAGTATTTTAAACACTCACAACTTTCATTTCCTGAATAAGGTCACTATGATCTTAGGCAAAAGATGCAGTAAAGCAGTTCAAGCAAAATGCTTATTGCTTAGGTTTTAAAGCAAGCCACTTGAATATAATTTTAGTTAAAATGTTAAGTACAAATGTGAAGCTACTGTAGAAACAATTATAAACACTCTTGCTTTTGAATTCTTACTGATAATCTAGAAAAATGGCAGATTTTAACATAACAAAGGAAATGTAAAACTTAATACTGTCTGTTGAAATAAAATTCAACACCTATAAAGACAGAATTATGAACATGTAAACACAGCTTTAGTATTCAGAGCTAGGGAATCTAGCAGCAAAACAAACTATTTGCATATTATGTAGTGCAATGAACATTTGTTCTTAGAGACCCCCAGTCTTTAAACTACTTTGAACAGAATGGAATCCTTACTGGAAAGGTTTTAAAAGTGTCCAGGATGTAATATCCAGAACTACTAGATGTTCATCTATAACCTAACAATTTCTCTATGCAAAACTATGCTCTGGATAGCTGACTTTAATGGCTCCCCAGTAGCAGGCTCGAATGAGGCAGATTAAACCCAAGAGATAAGCAACAGCCCAAGAAACATAGGTTGCGTGAAATCGCCTGGCGAAATCTTGTGTACCAACCTAAAAAGAGGAAAAAAACAGTGTCAAACATACAACACTATCTGTTCTTCAGGGAAAAGCAAGTTATATTAAGGAGAAGCATTTCAGCACCTTTTCAACTCTGGTAAGGGTAAATTGGGTATTTTGTTAGCTTAATTTTACATCACAAGCTTGAAAGGGAAATCAGGAAACCTCTATTGTCAAGTCTCCAACCCAAGTAGTGTCAACTCCAAGGTCAGAGCAAGTTGCTCATGGTTTTAACCCAGCTAGGTCCCAGATAACTCCAGGGATGGAGGCTACACAAGCCTCTGGACAAGCCTCATGGAAAAATGTTTTCACATAATTTTCCAACTCAACAAGGTCATTAACAAAGGAAAATAAATTTGTCTCTCGCTGTTTTTATTTCTGGCTTTGTTTTTATTAGGGAACCTGGAAAACCCTTCATAACGCATTTAAGACCACACATAAATAATTATTCAAGTTAAAATGAAAGTTAGAGGCATAATGAGAATTACACATATGAATTCATGGGGGTATTTCCTCACATTAACTTTCCTGGGATTCCCAGGTAAAAAGTTGGCTTTAATAAGCCATATGAGGTACTGGTAACCTGGATAGCTTTCCAAGTAACAGAGTAATAACAGAGTGAGCCTTTTCATTTGTAGATAGCTTATGAACTGGTTTTACTCTTCACAGCTTGTACAAATGACAAAGACACATATTTTAGTGCTTGGAATCCCATTCACCTCTATTGCAGTTGAACTTACATTTGTAACTATCCAGCAACATGTATTTCTGGAAACCTGGAAGTCTGAGAGCTCTAGCAAGAGCAAGATGTTCCCGTATTTCTACAGTGAAGTGAACCATTTTTCATAAAACTCAAGTTTTTAGATATGAGGAACCAAATTTAACATCAGAAAAAAAAGGAGATTATCAAAGTGCCAGAACACCTTTTAAAAAAATCATTTTTCATTTCAGAAAAATTAATTTATTCAATTATTAAATCCACAGTTTTAATAGAGATGACAAAACCTACACCAGTTCAGGAAGTTTTACTCAAATGCTGAGAAAAGAGCTGGTCAACTAAGAGAACTCCTTTGAACCCATACACCCCTGCACACAGCTGCAAATTTATTGTGGGACATCACTCACAGTTAATCCAACACCAATGAAGATGCATATCATTCCAATTGTGATATATGCACAGCAGCGCCTCCGTGGCAGCGCACTTCCAACAGAAGAACTGTCCGAAAACAAATGGTATTGTAAATTAAAGGCAAACAAAAAAATCCCAAGCCTAACCAACAAAATGACAACCATCACAAAAACTACCCTACCATCAACAAAAACTGTTCAGTCTCAATGTGGGGGATAGAAAAAGAATGACAATACACATACACCATCTTAAGTTTATAGAGCTGAAAGCGAAGTCTACAGCTATACTATAAAGCACAGGACAGAGTCCTCATTTTTATTTTAAAGGCGAACTACTGGTGATTGTCTAGTACCAAAAAACCTAAGTGCTCACAAGGAAGGAAGTGGTGCCACACCCACAGTAAGACTGTCTCTACCTTCTGTACACACAGTGCAGCCCAGTAATTGTCTTGGATAGCCTTTGGATGGCAAAATTCAAGTTTGCTTTTCAGCTTCCATGCTGGTTGCAAGACACTCTTCAGACTTTTAGTACATCAGCATATGGCTTCAATACTTCACTGCATCTAAGTAACTGAAAATAACTTCTGGCACCCCTACATGTCATTAATAACAACCTTCACTATCCATTTATTGGATACTCAATACTATTCAGTGATTAAACTGCTCTGAAGATAAATACAAATCACTTTAGTTACAGTCATGTAATGTTTTTCCACATTCAACATCTCCAAATACTGAAATTCTTTAGGCCATTAAGTTAACTTGAAGAACATAAGTTCTTCTTACTTTGCAATTTCTTTCAGTTTATATGAGCTGCACAGATCACTTCTGACAACCAAGGTAAATAAATCCCCTGGAAATTCTGTCATTCATCTAGACTATGAACTCCAGGACAGACAGCTGTCCCTACCTGCCAGATCAAACTATTACAGTAGTTCACTCAAACAGAATATAAAATGCAAATAAAACATTACATTATTTACTACAGGTTAGAAAAATTATTCCAGAAGCTCAGCATAGTTTAGCAAATACATCTTGAGTCACATATCTGCAATCACATACAGCTTACTAAGGAGGAAAATAGGAACATTATTTAAGCCCACTGAAGCACAGTTAAAAGGACTAGAAAGCCAGAAGTGCTTTTATAAAACATGTATTATCTTAGAGGTGGTTTTTTTTAAGCATCCTGAAGCATGCTATCATTAGTTAAGTACTTCATCCCATTCTGGGAGATCAACACACCTTTGGAAATAGTGTAATGCTTTTACTCATCTCATGATAGTTCAACTTATTCAAGATAAATGAATTACAGAAAAAAAGCACTGCTAAACAACTGAAGTAGCACACACGTCATATGACTGACCAAATTTCTGGCTCCAGTTAATTAACCACATAGCAAGGCCTCATATGCTTAGCATGTGACTAAAATTTTTTAAGCATTTGTCTTAGAAAGCCTTCAAATAGATTGCTTTAAGCAGCTTTACTTCAACGTTATTTCTTTAAAAGGAATTTCTGATATGCTCCAAGAGAGAAAAAAAAAAAAAAAAAAAACAAACACCACCACAGTCCTCAAGCTAACACACTGAGCTTCATCTTTAAGGGCAAGAGTTAAATAAAGTGACTACTCACAAGCCATTTTCAGAGGAGCTGGAAAAGTTCCCAAACAGTACTGCTCATTAGCTTCCACGGGGAAGTTACTTGCTGAGCAAAACCTCATGATACATAGTGAAATGGGACACTGGAGTGTGCCTGGGGTAGGATTAGGGTAAGAGAATTCCCAACTGAGCAAATAATGGGATCTTACCCTCTCACACACACCTCCACACACTCCCTCAAAATCCACTCTATGGCCATTCTTGAAAAGGGGTATGTTGCTCAATTTCAAGTTACGTGAGTTAAAAATAATAAAACCAAACAGTAGTTTTATAAAAGGGAAAAAGGGAAGAGACTGTGTTTGCCGAACTGACCTGAGGTTCCCTCCTTTGCAGGATTTTGTGGCTATGTACTCAAAGTTAATTCTATTACAGAGCTGGATACCATAAGCTAGTAAAAATGTCATGTTCAATATACCTAAAACATACATGATATCTACTGTGCTGTGTATTGCACACAAAGTTCATTCTATCCAGTAAAAAGGCTGAAGGAGAAACCATCAACACAAATACCACTAAATGGAAATGTAAAAAATGTCTCAATTTAGCTGCTTTTCTCTTTCCACAGAAAGTAATGATTAAAGATATTAAAGTGTATCCAGTCACGTAACAGACCCAGGAGTCCAAATAAATCATTATTAATTTTTCACTCCCAACAGTGATGTTAGCCACTGGACCCCTCTAGATGGTGAGGCATCCTCTACCCACCCCAAATTACACATAAAACCCCTAAACTAACTTAGAATAAAGAAAATTGAAATTCTATCCCAAAAACCTAACAACTGTGAAAACTCTGACAACCACATCAGGCAATATTAAAAATGGGATCAAAAGAATTTTTTCATATCACAGAAGCAACCAATTAGTTCCATTGGGGGAATAAGAGGGAACTCCACAGAGCTATCTAGAAAGCAGCAGTTCCTTCTTTCTGAGCTGCTGCTGAGGAAGCAAATACACCTGCCAGAACTCTGGGCAGCAGCAGCGGATATAAAAAAGATACCAAATCCAATATTGCATCAGGGAGTAATTAGAAGAGGGGAAAACTGCCACATGGGAGAAAGGCTATAAAAGAAGTAGCACAGGAAGGAATGCTGAGTCTTTTGTGTTCCAAATAATAGGAATTATGACCAGGATTTCAAACAAAAACTTCAAATTTTTTCAAACAAAATTTTTTTGTGCTTTTAAGAGGAAAATTAAAATGCCAGTATTTTGAAGGTGACTAGCACTGGTAAAATTGGCCTCCACAGTAGTGATGAGATTCCAACACCTCCCTCTTTCAGAAAAGTCCTTCATGGGGCAAAGGTGTTATAAATCCATTAGGGTTCATAGTTTTGGCAGACCTTAAAAAGCAAAAGAGATAGGTTCTATAGGAAAAAAAACAGATCTGGCATTCTAAAATAACCACCTGTACCATTCAGGTATTCTTTCTAGTAACTGAATTAATGAACTGAATTTTTTAGATGATTCATTACACATCTTGAGAAAGAGAACAGCAAACAAAAAACCAGTTTCTGCTTCTTCATCACTAAATGAGAAAAATACCAGAAGCCTTCCCTGAATCTCTCACTCTTGGAAAACAAGCTGATAAACATCTGGTATTTAAAAATACAGAAGAACACTAAATCAGCAAAAAAACAAAAAAATAAACCAAAACAGTTCCTCCCCCACCCCCATTCCCAGGTGTGACTATAAAATAAAACTGTATCATGACAATTTCCTCACTAGCTACATTTATTTTCCCAGTGCAAGTAAGGGCCTGTGTCAGGCAGAGCCACTACACATCATTAAGGCTTCTGCAAACACCTTACTAAACTGACATGACAGGTTCATAGTCCACTTCCAAAGAGACTTGGTCATTTACCAAATAAGACTTTATTCTCTACATCACTATTAATTTCCTACATGTCCCAAGTTATTTTGCAAGACAAAAAAAAGTGTGTCACAGAAAGTTCTATCACAATGGTAGCACACAGATGAGATTAAAAACAGACAAGAAGATCCCATTTCCCCTTACATTCAGATATGAGAGGTTCCTTTGTTTACGTACTATGAGGCATGATGACTTTCTCCCTGAACACTGCTTCATTATTAACTTTCATGCAATAACTTCTGATCTTCCCAGCAGTTTTAGAAAACATTCTTAATATAAAGATCTACTATCCATCAACCAAATAAAGGTCACAAACAAACTATTTGTAGAGATTCACTGCACTTTTAAAAACATTTGAAACAGAATTATGGATCCCAAAGTGTCAGCTGACATCTCCTTGAAAAACTTACTGTTGGAGTGATGCAAGGTGCTTTTGGCTTTAGTCTACACTGTCCTTTTTTCAGTGACAATCATCAACTTAACCAACATAAGGAATGAACAGGTCTACATCTGACTACTCAGCTACTAATGAAAGAAGTTTTGCATTAATAAGATGAAACCCTACATTCCCTTCTAACAACTTGGCTGTGATAACCTCTGACAAAGACCTGATAGAAAGCAGGTCACGGCAGTTATTTATTCCATCATGATGACTCAAAGGTCTGTCTCACCTATTGCTGTGCCCTAAATCCATGTATCAGAAATGTTTATGCTGCTGGAAGTGCAGAACTCCCAACCATTGCATCTCAAATGCGGGAAAGCACCAAGCAACTCCTTCAGAGCTAAACTGCAATATTCCACGGTTTGCATCCTCAGCCCAAGGACAGACGTGCCCACTTGTTAAAATTTGTTTTGCATTCTGCAATACAGTTGCCACGCAAGCTGTAATTATCACAAATTGCACTGCAGAGAGGCTCCTGCTTTTCTACATACAGATAGCATGCTTTGTACTTTATGGAGGAAAATACTGTGAAAACCTTTGAGTTTGGCTAGAATTTAAAACAGAAGCAACATTAATCAACAGAAGACAGACCAAAGATCACATGCTGTGACTTTTGACTGTTGCTTGGAGTGTGGTTTATTTTGCTGCTGTTATTGCTAGGGTTTTTACTGTTTGTTTTGGTCTTTATAGTTAACCCACCAAATAAAACTGACCTAAAGAGAGTCAAGAGAAAAGCTAAGGTCAGCTAACAAGGGTGACATAAAATATAAAACATAATTGCAATTAGCTTTAAAACAAACCAAAGAGTAAAACTCCAACCCCCCCTCATGGACTGAAGAAACTTAATGTATTAGTACAAATGTCCCTGCAAAGCAGCATCTCAACAAGACTGAGTTTATTTAACCTAAGCAAATTAGAACATATCCACAACTCCACACTGGGCTGCTTATACCCCTGAGGTTTAATACAGCACCAGACTGACTTCTCTATCAAATACTCAGATAAAAACACTTCAGTCAGTGTTGAAGGCCAGGCCATGCCCACACCTACAGTACATTTATCCTAAGCTTTCCCCTTCCTAAGGGACCTGCTACTTTTCCTGCAACATGCAACACAGCTGAGGCTCTCCAATCCTGCTGGAAAACGTATTTGCTCCTTTAACTGGAAGTCACACTTGCCTGTCAGAGGAAGACAAATACTTAAATAAATCAGCAGGATATGAAGGTCTTTGAATTAATATTTATGTCTTATTTCACACCCTGTGGCCAAGATCCCATACAAATTTAAAGTATGTAACTAGTGCAACAATTCAAATTAAGAAATCCTGAGCCAAACAAATACTCAAAAAAGGAGGCCTTAACCAAAATGCTTACAGCTCTTGTATTCTAATTTTTCTCATTCTTCTTGAAGTAATAACAAATGAACAGACAAGTTATTCCACAGTAATTCATAAACATTAAACAAGCTAATGAATTATGATGCTTAACACAAGTTAGCTGTTGAGTTTACACTGTCACTAAACCATTTTTCAAATCAATACAAGACTATTTCCTTTCCTCCCTTTACAAGAAAGCAATTCAAGTTTTACCTTTCAAGACAACATCTGATTACTACTGTATGAAGAGGTAAAATTACAAGGACATAAAATGTTAATTTCAGCAACCCATTCCTGTCTATTGTTAGCAGCTTATTTTTGCCTCTATAAATTCTAGCAGAGCATTTTCATAAATGCAGGTGGATTTGCCAAAGCTACTGATTTCTGCATAAAGAATATCTGCTTTAGCCTTGAAGTTCAGATAAGCACAGCAAAATAACCAGCACATTCGATACATTTTACTCCAAAGACTTAACAGAAGAAACACTGGCTACTTCACAGCAATTCACATAACCTTGCTTTCAGAGAACTTACATTTTTTTGCAGTGTGGACATTTTGCTAGTGTGTTAAATCTCAGTTCCATCCACTGTAAAAATATAAAAAGAAAGGTTGAAACCTGACCTGAGAAAAACGTTATTGCACTTAATGTTAAATGTCAAAATGAAAACATTTTGCTTCTCAAGACTCTCTTTGACTTGTTTCCTTCTATAAATGGGATGCCCTTTTGTCAGTGGCAACATCAGATTGGGATTTCTGTGTGAACGTTTCCCATGACTTGTCTTAGTATTACAAAATTTGCTTGACGTAATGTGGTTGTATTCACAGGCATAGTACGGGCAACATTATAATATTAATAGTTTTCTTCTCTTACTTGAAGACCTTCAATATACCCTGAATCAAAATAAGCATGTTTTCTTTGGCACAATTACAGACAGAAGTATTTTGCAATCTTTTCCCAACCCTTGCATCATTTATGAAAACTAAGTTATGGGTACACAGTAAGCTGTTTTAAAGAATATTTCAGAAAGTAGATATCAGGTTTTACATCAGTGAAATGGAGAATGCTACTGGCTACCTTACATGACTATTAAAAAGATGATACATAAAATAATACATGGCAGGGTCACCACCTTCCATGCTCAGATGAAAAACCTATGTGGGAAACAGCCTTAGTGAAAGCAGTGCCTAGAACTAACTCAACCAGGGGATAACACAGTGATATACTCACTTAAAAACAGCAGGTGCTGTTAAATTTCATTCTGTGATAACAGTATTAAGCAAGCATTTAAAACATGTTTGCCTTGATCAAGAGAATAAGGATCTTTCTTCTCCCTGTAAGGAGTTATTTTGTAACTCTCTTCTGTCACCTTTCCCAAATGGAGGAGGTTAGTTGGAAGTTTTCTTTGGTGATGCAAAAGTCACACTGCAAGTTAAAAACAGGGGAAGAAGCCACAGCGTAGATTCCCCATTAATGCCTGCCTTTTCCCTGTGAGAAATCTGAAGCTGTCCTACTGAAGTGAATAGTGTGATAACTGCTACAACCACTAATCAAAATCAGAGCCCACCCTCATATGGAAAACAGCACCAACCTACAGCAAGCACCACTTAAATGCTGAGAAGAAATTTATGATTTTATGAGCAAAGAAAGATGGGTCTTCTCATGCCTTGTGATTTTGCTGTGAGCAAAGTTTTAAACTGTAGTATTTATTGAGTATTTTCCTACCTCCTGAACATTTCCCTCAGTTTTATTTACTTGGGGATAAATCTCCACTAAAAAGAAATCCATCTTTTATTTTCTTGTTCTGAAGTATCCATTTACACACGTACAGAACAACTACGTAACTGGTATTATTTGTTTACGAAACTTGACCAAACTGATTTAGTAGAGTTCTATTTTATTCCTTAATAAAACTTCTGTAACACTCCCCACCCAAGCAAAGCTTTTTAAGAGCATTAATTCTACTTCCACATTCCTGGCAGAAGAGCCAGTTGAGTATTTTCTGCATCCCTTCAAAAAACCTACTCAATTTCCCTTAAGTCTACACAGTGAAAGTGGGGTAAGATGCAATTGTCAGTACTGGGGATTGAGAGAGGCCTCACCAGAGCAGTTATTGCAGCTTTTTAAACTTCAATTCCAGAAATAAAATTAAGTCTAATTCCAGTATCTATCTTTTACCTAATTGTAATTCAGCTTCACTTCTATACACCAGTTTTGATTCTGTATCACATTATAGGCAACCCATTTTCTTGGTTACTCACTAATGAACTTTCCAGAATTTTAAAATTTCTAATTATTTGCCCAAATTATTGATGGCTACAAACTCCAATGCATTCGGGCTGCAAATATTGATGGAAAAAGGAGTAAGCAATAATCTGTTTTCATTGATAGTTACCTCCAATCATATTAGCACAGTGGGGAAAGGTTATATTTGTGCATTCTAAATCATACTTAAGATGGCAATTTTTACCCATACTCCAGACTGCTTTAAAGTACCTAATATTGATTTGTGCTGTTAAGTTACAGTTACATGAAATTTAGCTCTCCACCGAGAATACAATGATTTTTTTTAACTGGAGCAATACAAAATATAGCCAAAATCCCTGGTTAGATGTACTGAAACACAGATGAAGAGATGAGGAATCCAGAGCTTCTCAATATTTCTATAGTGGATAAAACCAGATATCCACCAAAGGAATTACTAGAAGAATAGTCAAACCTTTTCTTCTAAGCCTAAAATAGTTCTCAGTGTATTCAACACAAGACAGTGAAGAAAAAAAGAAAAAGCCCAAAACAAAAAAGTACATATATACATACACATTCCTACATACAGCTGTTTCTGCAAAAGAAGCTTCCCCTCCATTCCCATCTGGTCCTTTGTGAAAGCAAAATACTTTCACAAACGAAAACATGTCTAAGTTTGCTGAAAACTTTAATGGGTTTTCAATTCAATTATTTCAGAAGAAGTAATTTTCATATTTGATTAGTTTATAAAAACCAAAATTGAAAAAGCACAGGGCTTCATCTACAGCCTGTGGCTTCCATAGCTCGCTCCTGGCTCCTTGTCCCTGAGGTCCTTCTGAAGCAGGACAGTAGCAGGAAGATGGCAGAGAAGGGGAGGACACAGGGACAGCCCTTCCTTGTCCCCCATTTCCAAAGACAACTCAGCCTCTGATAGCCACACACCACTGCAGGCAGAGGTCCCTCAGAGAAGAGTAGCAGGGAATGCCTTACTGCTGGCAGAAACAGAAACTTCACAGCCCAAGTCCAAAAGCTCTCCAAACAGCCCCAAACAGATCAAACTGATATTTAGCAACACAGCTAAACCCTCATCCTGCCCTCCTTCTCTATTCTATCCCTTTTTCCACTTGTCAAGTCCAACAGTCAAACAATAGAAACCTTAACACAGGAAGAACTTTATCAGATTACCAAGGGGAAAAAAAAAATCTGCTTAACAAGATGTGAAGTACTGATAGTTTGGCTACAATTTCCTTTCAGTACTAAACCATTCTTCCAGCTAAGACAGAGAAACTTTAAGGCACTCCATAGCAAGGAGTATGCTTTTCAGAATTTGTGAAAAACACGCCCCACTCCCCACTACCGTGTGCAGAGGCAAAATTTTTTTTTTTTTAAAGGAGGTGAACAAACTGATACTCTTAAAAGAACACAGAACATGACTATTTGACTTTTCCATCCCAGGGACTCTAACCTTGCTTGTCTATTTTATTTATTTTTTAACTGCCAGGTAAAGTAAAAGGAATAGCCTACTGAGTTGCTGAGAGATGCATCTAGCACTACATATTTTCTTCACAACATGGAGATACCAAAGGTAGAAATTCTAACTCAGAAACTGAGCTTCCAGGCTGGCTATAATCCTTTTTTGTTGCTTCTCTGTTCATTCTCAATTCCAAGCAATTTTCTGATTTTTCTTAACTAAAAACTTTATTTACAGAATCTCAGACTTAATTACAGAAAAGAGTAGTAACAAAAGACTGGTGGGAAAGCTGTGGAATATGAAGGGAAAAAGGGTTTGTTTCTTGATAACTCAGCATAAAAAAATAGCAATCGTCAAATTTCTAATGGTTCAGAGAGTTTCTTTTCAACATATCATGAAGTGACAAATTGGTCTTATCCTGGCACACAGGACTAAGAAGTTCAGTTCCCTAAAGCAACCAGAAGATATGAAGTCACATGCACAAATGCCAAACTAGAAAACTTAACATTTTAAGGCATAATCTAGAAGTAATGGGCAAACCCAGACTTTACGGGTTTGGGTTTTTTCCCTCATGTTCACCTGAAGTAGTTCACAGTGTAACCTACAAAGTTAATCTGGACTGTACTTATATAAAGGAAATAGGGAATCAAGACAAGTAAAACTCACATGCTTGTCAAAGTACCTAAAGAAAGGCTAAAAAGAAAAGGCAAACAGAAAACCCAGTTCGGCTATCTTCAGTTTCAGACTACTGTTTTTCAGCAAAAGTTATAAGAAATTTTGCATTTTTTTAATATATAGGCAGAATTAGTAGACAGAATATTTCTCAAGGATCTCTCTAATGGCTTTCCAGTTAGCACATTACTCGTAAATTCCTCATTATATTCCTATTTTGCTTCAGGGAGAAAAAAAACAACCCAAAAAAAAGCAGCCCTATGGGCCATCTCCTGCCCCCTGCACTTATCACCTACTATAATAGTTAAGACATTACAGCACCTAAGACATTACATTAATAGTACATACATGTACATAATACATACAATAGTTTAAGACATGACATAAATCCCTGGATTCAGCTGGGAGTATTAATTTTCTTCTTAATAGCTAGTACAGTGATCTCTTTTAGATTCAGTAACAATGGTGGTAACAAGCTAAAGTTTTAGCTGTTGCTACGCAGTGTTTACCCTAAGTCAAGGACTTTTCAGTTTCCCATGCTCTACCAGCAAAGAGGTGCACAAGAAGCTGAGAGAGAGCACTGCCAAGACAGCTGAGCTGAGTTGCCCAAAGGGATATTCCATACCATAGAACATCATGTTTGGTACACAAACTAGGGGGAGCTGGCTGGGAGAGGCTGATCACTGCTGGGGCACTGGCTGGGTAAGCAGGTGGTGAGAAATTGTATTGAACACCACTTATTTCTCTTGGGTTTTATTCCTCTCTCTCCTTTCACTGCTATTAGTATTGTTATCATCATTAGCAATACTTTTTTTCTGTTTCAATAATTAAATTGTTTTTATTTCAACCCACAAATTTTACCTTTTTCCCAGTTCTGTCCACCAGGGCAGGAGGGCTGGGTGGTGTTTGCAGTGACCAAGCAGCTGCATGGTAAGGCACACGGGGGGTTAAGCCATAAAAGCACCTCCCTGATGCATTAACCTGAAGTATAGACTTGAAGCACAAGCCCATTCCATTGCAGAGCCTATTACAAGCCAACCCTTCTCTCTCTGCTGGCACAAGCTGACATGGAGTGGCATTCCCTAAGCTTCCTTTTTCCTTGCACAACATGCACTTAAGTATTCTCTGATCTTTAAGTATTTTATAATCCCTTGTTTCAGGAATACACCATCTCTCTCGTGACTGTTTTCTTTAACTGTACACCTTACCTAGTCACTCCCTACAATTCACAAACCTGAAACAAATTCAGTCACTGCTGGATAATGAAGCCAAAGCCAGCTTACTTGTGTACTGAAATCAAAATTCAGGTGTGGCAGCACCTTGTCCATTTAGAAGGCTACAGAGAGTTCAACAGCACAAGAGCATTTGTGCATCCTTCTACTTCAAAAATGGGATCAACTGTCACTCTTGCACATAAACCAAAACTCTAGTTTTCCAACAACCTACAGATATGTCAACGGCAAGTGCCATAACCAACAGCTCTCTGGGGCTCATACACCAACAACAGAACTGCTCTCTTAGCCACTGCAGAAAACAGCCACCCCGTAAGCCTAAACAGTACCTGGAAGACCAACTTCCTTTTCCAGCACTCTCTCCACTCTCACATCACAAAACATTAACACAGACTTTGGGCATTATCTATCTGTGTACAGCAAGACCACTGAAACCCATATAACCAAATACAGACCATAAATCCATAATAATGAGTACAGAAGTTTTAGTTCCTCAATGATGCCAGAGAGTGAGGCAATACACTGCTAAAACTGCTTACAACAAACAGCTTGAGGGACATCACCATGAGGCGAGAAGGAGAATCTGATGCTTTACTTACAAGGAATGTATTTCCACAGTGCCCACACACCACTCTAGTTCCATCAGGTTGAACTGGCAAGGCAGGTTGAGCTGGCTGCTCTTCTGGAATCAGCATTACTGGACCAAGAGTAATGATGCGTCTACTGTGTTAAGAACATTGGATACACATGTAATTAAGCTAGCAAAAGAGAAGGACGATGCACTCAAGCAATTAGCTCAGTCAGTACCAAATATTTTTACACTTTGAAACTATAATCTATTTGTTAAACAGCTGATGCACCCAGTTTTAGTCACTCTCCAAAGTGTTTTCAGTTTTAAAAATGCTCTCTTTCCCAATAAGATCAGCCATACAAGCCTAAACCCTATAGGGATCAAAGACTTGCAAGCATATGACAGACATGCTCAACAGAAAAATGAAAACTTAATACCCAGGCTGAGCAAGCCTGAGAATTGAAATGTACATACCCATGTGAAACATGTAGAAAGAGCAAGGATCTTCCATAACCTAGTTCTCCTTCCCACACTACTGACAACCATGTCAATATAAGAAGCATATCCATCCTTGCACAGTAAAAATTCCATTCAAATTCAGTAAACTAAAAAGGAAAACCACCCTAGGTTGACTAAATGAAATGAATTTACTTTAAATTATTTCCTTTTATGTTCAATGTGTTTCCAAATTACACAATTTGTCAGTCCAAAATGGCAGTACCCAAATTAACCTACTCAGAATGAGGATGAGACTTCTTAGAATGAAAAAAGTGAAGGGGAAAATTAAAGCAATATTTAACCTCTTCCATCTACAACTAAAACTGTATTCTGAATGCTTTTCTTCAGTCTGGAATCCTCCATTTAGGGCATATTCCCAACTCTCTCCTTTGAAGTACACTACACCAATTTTGCTCAGTTTCTAGCAAGACAAATATATAGACTATCTTAGGAAAACTGCTTAGATGTATGCTTTTGAGATCTCAATAAAATTAAGGAACTTCTGATTCAGTTTAGATACAAACCACGTGATGTATTAACTGAACTATCCCATGAACATTTTTGCACTCTGAGAAAATGTTTGGAATGTTTTGAAGTCCTACTCAACAGAGCATTAGTAAAAAAAGAGTAACTCCCACAAGTCTCAAACCATGTTTCAAAACCAGAACAGCCAATAGACTGGTGACTAGGGCACTTGGTGGGGTGGAACTCCCTACTCTGCAGACTAAGCCTTCCTCTCCATTTCTCCTGTTAGAGCTGCACCACTTAAAATCAAACTCCTCCTACCCCACTGGAATCCTTAACAACTTAAGCCAAATGATAAGAAGAATCACTATGGCAATCATAACTGCTTTTTATAACAAGTGTGTATATTAAAGTTGAGAGCTGAGAGGAGAATGGACATTCAGCATAACTAAGGAGACCGAAGCCAAGGTACTACTCAAACTCCCATTTCACTCCAAATGCCTACTCTGAACTTAGCAAAATGAGCATTCTGTGCGGTTACAACAACTAAGTCTCCAACAAATTATGAATGTTAAGTTCCAGAAATGAGAAATGGATTTTCTTTTATTGTTCTTTACATTATTTTTGACTTATAAAGTAGTTCTATAATGAGACACAGATCTGAGACTAAAAGAAAAAGAAGAAACTTTTTTTCCTCTTCATTCTTAAAAAAAAATATATTCAAAATGGACACTAGCACTACCTGGGTCTGCAGCAATTCAGTAATGCTCTCCAAGTGTCCATGTAAAGAGACAGACGCTTGAACCTCTTTTTAGTTTTAAGTTTTCAACACAAAGACAACAGTTACTTTAACATCTCAAGACATAGAGTATTTTATTCTTACCAGTTTGGTCTTGGACAACCTATTTTCCGAGATGTATCCTTACAGATAAGGAGACAGTTACATTGACATCTAACATACTTCTTCCCTGAAGGAGGGTTTTTGATTGGCTAAACAAACAAACAAAAAACAAAAATTTAAAAAAAAAAGAACCACAACCACCAGAGAACACACATTAGAAGTCACCGCAATTCAGTTTCTTTCCACATAACAGGATGACAAAACAGAACAACTTCAGTAAAAATTCTTCCTAATAGAGAAATACACTTCCTCTTACAGAGGAAACTTCAGAGTCAACAGAAAATTAGAAATTTTTCTTTCTTAAGAAGTGAAAATTCCCTTATTAGAACAAAAATCCTGCAAACTCATGGAAAAAACATTCATATTTCAGCAATGACAATTCACGGCTTCAGTTCAGTTACTTTTTTTAAAATGTGAGCTTAAAAAGTGATATATTAAAAAAAAACAAACAAAAACCAACAAAACCAGTCAAAACATCAAACAACCCTTCTTGCCTGGTACAATGGCTTTATTCAACAGTGAAAGTATCACAGTCTGTTTCTTAGTCACTAAGAGAATATGAAGGCATCACTGAACTGTAATCTTATTTAAACTGTACTGAAATTATCTTTCTCCAACCTGGGAGTCAAGTTTCAATGTCCCTTTCATGCAGCAAATCAAAAGGTGCACAATACTTTGTTTGGCTTGAAACATTATACATTGGACAGGAAAGTGACTATCAATGGCAGGTTCTCTCTCTTTTAAATGGAAAAAGACTTCCTGCAGTTTTAAGGCTTCCCATTTTCAGGATATAATTTAAAGTTCTTTTCATATAACAAATATACAATAAATCCATATAATAAGCCTAATCCAGTGTTTTTCATACAAATGCTTGCAGTAGCTGGAGTAGTGGGGCACTGCAGTATCACATCCCAAAACTAAAATTGGCAGGAGGAAAAAAATAAAAGTAGGAGGTCTAATAGTGTAGGCTTGAATTAAGAGAAGAAACAAATCTGTCTGTGATCACTGGAAAAGAACCCAGGACTTATAACATTTCAAAGTTATTTTATTGTGGTCTGTTACAAGCCAACAGAGTGACTAAACAGTATTTCAGGAGAAAGGCATTCATCCAAGGGAGAGGTGTGGGTTCATCACTGTTTCTCCCACTCTTAGAATAACTCAATTCAACACTGCTCTTCATCCCATCAAAACCACTTTTACCCTTCTTTACAGAAGCGTAATTACTTAAATTACATCTTTGCTTTTTGTCCTCCTCAGAAGCAGACATCCTGCACAGCCAGCTCGACCACATGAAGATTTATTCTAACTGCTTATGACCATCCCTGTGGCAGCATGCCTCGAGCTTGCACACCAGGCACACTGGCAGTCAGCTGGGCTGGCTCATCCTTCTCCTTGGGGGTGGCAGGAAGGGACCCACCCTGCCCAGGTGAGGACATGAGTTCTACACCCAGTGCCCCCCACAAAAAGGAAAATGCTAAAAATCCATTTTACCGTAGCTTCATTGCAGACTGTGCATTTAACCACATGTTGGTGTAGCTTGCCATCCAAATTGATCAGTGACTGGCACACACGGCAGTTTATCACAGGAACACCACTGGCATCTGGACTTGCAATGGCAGTGTATGGAGGGGGAAGCTCTGCTGCAAGAGACAAGGAAATCTCAGCTGAAAAACCAGAGGATCCTAAAACACTTCCAGCAAGTATTGTTTCTAGCAGTCACAGGCTCAAACCTCACTGTTTAGTATAAACATAGAGCAAAACTAAATTTGCTTTCCCCTTCTCCACAACTTCTGTGTACACAAACACTATCTATAGTTGTAGGTAAAGCAAACCAGCAATACAGTAAACACAGTAAATCACCCCAGAAATCTGGATCCAACAAAACTCGTCTATATAAGTTTATTTCAAACCAACTTTTTGCAGTCCTCAGAAAATGCACAGAGAAAAAAAAACACTAATAAAACCCCAAACCTACTACAGATTAGTAGAGACTGGCCTTTGAAGAAAAAGACCCCAGAAAAGAAAACAAGACACAGGTAGGAAGAGTCATAAACAGCATTCACAAATATCTAAAAAGACTGCAATACAGACAAGTGTTTATCATATATTAGAAGATACTGCAGGTAAAAACACATAACAGTTAAAAAAAACAGGTCTTAGGATAGGAAGTAGCATTAAATGCTTCTTTTTTGAGTACAACAGCAAATTTATGCTGTCTTGAAGAAAAAAACCCTGAAGTATCAGAGTTTCTGCTTTGAAAAGTTCCAGATATTTTTCTTGCTCAGGAGCCAAAGTACCAATGCACAAGAAGGTCTTCAGTCACTTTGGAGAGGCTAACACAAGGAAGGCTTTAAAGGCCTCAGGTCTCCAGGGAAGAGAAGACTTCAGTCTCCAGCTTTGTCAGTCACGAGCCCACAACACAAGAGGAATGAAACACTGAAGATTCTCTGAGGCTTAAGAATCCATGGAATGAAAATTCAATACAGCAATCTCTCTCCCAAGCACATCACCACAATTCTTTGGCGTATAATAGCAACAACTTTTATTTCATCAAGAAATTCAGGGCTTTTCAGGTAAGCAAATACAAAACAGGCATATTCAGTAGCTCATATTTAGATTTTTTAAATACTAGCAGTTTGAAATGCTCTGCAGCCTTGGGCTTCAATAGGTTTTTCAAAGATTACATCCAAGCAGCTAACAAAACCTTCAGAGAAGCAATGAGAGATCAGCCATTTACCAACAGCATTGAACAGAGCAGTACCTGCTGGAGGGTGTTGAGGGAAATCACAGACTGCTATCAAAGCTGACAAGCCTGAGTATTAAATTTAAGCCTGTAAGAAAGCACTCATCACTCCTTTACTCTGTCTTGAAGTGAATGTCATAAGCTGGAGGGATACAAGAAACCCTGTCTGCCCTTCAGATCCAAAAGTCATCACACACCTTTGAAGTGCATGCTGAACAGCCATGCTGCTATCTCTTTGTAACTTAGTCCATACATGACCCAGACCTGTGCTTGGTTTTAACTCAGAGACAGCAGGAAAAAGATGGATACCTTGAGAGTCTCAGAATCACATCTAATATACTTGAATTATTTCAGATGAGAAACAAAAATAACTTATATGCAGCAATAGAATTCTGAATTCATGACCCTAACTAATGCTCTATTTCTTGAGGAAGTGAACTTGACACGTTCAGCTCTGATACACTAGTTACAGAAAACATCCTTAAGAAATATCAGGTAACAGTACTGTTATTTCTTCTGTTTCTGAGGAAATACATTCTGAAAAAAATGCAGCATCCAGAAAAAAAAAAAAAGTATCAGTATTTTGCAGTACCTTGATGCCCTATTTTAAGTAAGGCTGCCACATGCAGGACATGAGACATTACAAGGCATTAAAAAACAAACACACACAAGACAAAACCCCAACCCACACACTTTGGCAAGTAAGAACAAGCTCAAGCCTACCAGAGCACCCCAGAAATAATCAGGTTAGAGATTTAGATGATGAGGACAGCAGTTTCTTAAACATCATGGCAAAGTCATGGCTGCTGCAAAGGGGTTTTGGCAGTCAGCAGGCTGCTTAGCTGCTCCTGCAGTGAGCAGCTGGCACTTCCTGGCTAGGGGAACAGGCAGACACAAAACAAAAGGCATGTTCCAAAGACTAAACACCAAACTCTCTGCCAAGACTCCTCTACAGTTCACTCCCAGCTTTAAGGTTGCTTTTCTGAAAAGCAACAATTGTTTTACAAAAGTTCTTGACTTTGTCCTCTCCATTTAAAGTGTGACAGCTCAATTCTGTGAGCTGGGAATAGGGTGGATGTACTAAGGCAAGCAATACCAGAAAGTGAAGAGACACAACCACCAACACTTCAGTTTTCCATGATCCTGGAATACTTTAAAAATTAGCAGCCATACCTTCTAGACATTTATAATTTTCTATAGCCCATTTCCAAGTGATATCTCTCAGGAGTTTGAAAGCTGGTTAAGCGAGGTGTATGAGCCCCTACACACAGTGCCAGCCACTTCTTCAGCCTCATACTGGAGCTGCCTGGCTTCCAGGTAAGCAGCCTCGCTGTTCCTGTCCTGCTGGCTCAGCAAATATCAGATAGCAAGCGAATAATGGCTGCTTTTCAGAGCTGTGCTGCAGCAAATAACATTTGCTATGGAGCAGAAAGCATGAGGTATCTTGGCACTGCGACCTTCATGCTCAAAGAAAACATGCATTTTGAAGAGCTCCAAAAAGCAAACCAGCAGAAGCCACCAAAATTAAATGTAAAGTATATTGGCGGAGAGTAAGGTGGTGGGGGATGGTGAACAGGAAAATAAAGACATTGTCTCAGAGTCAGCTGCTCATTACCCCCTAATAAAAAGGTTTCAAAGCACATTAGCATACTTTGATATGATTTTTTTTTCTGACAGCTTGAATTTTAGGCTAACTAATATCTAAAACCAATTCATAAAGGTAAAGGTCTGTCATGCTGGACATGACTGGGTGGTAAGCAAGCTTCACATACACACATTTAATCAGTGAATTCCCTGCTGCTGACATACCAGTTTGCAGCTATACTGTCATTTTTTCTAAACAAAAGAAAAATATTTAAAAACCAACAAAAAAGAAAAGCCACCACAAAAAAACCCTCCCCTATCAAAAAAATAACAACAAAAACACTAATTAAAAAACACTAATTAATTCCGCAAGATTAGCAAAGTACCCTACCATGCAGTACATCTGACTCCTTTCTCATCCCTGCAGAACAGAGATGCAGTGGAAGATAGCCCATTTGCAAACTGAGAAATTCCTTATGGTGCCTGTGCACTTTCCTCCCCTGGTAGTTGAAGGGTGGAAACCACAGAGAACCACTTGCATCCTACCTGGGTCAAACAGAAACTAGTTTCATTTGATTAAAAAAAAAAAAAAAAAAGAAAAAAAGTATTCTTTATAATCACCTGTGAGGGGGTGAGTAAGGGAGAAAAAGGATTGATGCCTTGTAAGTAAAAAGTAAAAGTAAAGTAAAAAGTAGAAGTTTTGATTGATGCACTAAAAAGGATTGATAAATCCTAAAAAGGATTGATACATTGTTAAGAACTAAAAGTCTGGAAAAGGCCCCCAAAAAATCTAAAAGAAACAAAAAAGTACTGACTAACCATCCTACTACACAGAAGAGAATTGATAGTTTCACCCTTTGTCAATGTAGTGACAAGTTTCTTAAATACTGTGGCCTGCATCCACACTGAAAAGTTTTTTCTTGCTTGCTCCTTGCTTGCTCCCATCATTAAGAGCAAAGACAGCCACTACCAGGATTCAACCATCCAGCAGTTTACACAGGGAAGGGTCTGCTGGGTCTCAGCTGCAACTCAACAAAAAGAGAAGGCTACCTTCAAACCATGATCTAATTTAAAGTTCAGGACAATATACTGGGCACAGTAAACAATCACAGGGACAAACCTATTAATGTACATTCAGGTGGTAGTTTTGACACCAAGGGCTTCTTCCTCCTTCCTCTGCCACTCCACACTATTCAGGTGATGTTAATCAAGGAAGCTCTGCAGAAGGAGCTTGCTTTGGAAGCAAACCAAACTTTTCCACAGGAATGATTTTCTTCCTCTAAGTCTAGCCTTGTGCTAGAGAGAGTAGACTGCCAGTCAGCTAGAAAGGCAGTTTAGTTTGCACAGATCCTTTCAGTAAGGAAAGGACTAAGGAAAGCCAACAGAGCAAGGGAAGTAGAGCTACTAGGCCTATTTTGCAGGCCACAGCTCTGCAAAATTCTGTTGCACAGCTTTCTGAGAGTTTTGCAGAGCAGTTCTGAAGTGCTACCTAGTATGCTTGCTTGTGGTCTGATTAATCAAGATATATTCGACATTCAAGAAAGCTCTGCATTGGTTCCTCCTCGTTTTTGGGGAGAAACCACTTACCACAAGCAGCACATCCCACCGCAGGTGCCCCAGCAGTTATCTCAAGTGACAGATGCCCACCGAAGGCGCAGGAGGCCATGGCTAGCAACTGAAATGAGCATTTAGGATCCAGCTCATTTCCAGGTCATGAGTTTCACCAAAAACAACAACAACAACAACAGACTGAAATATATGTAAAAGTAATTGTTGCAGGAAAAGGATCACTAAAAATAAAAATATCAAATGCCAGAACACAAACTAAGATATGTATTTTTTTTTGTTTTACTTAGGGGTAATGCCTATACTAAAAAACTTACGGCAAAAAAACCCTATATAAAAAGCCAAAGCCTCCAACCTCTGCTGTCTCTTAAGCCAATATTCCTTTGTCCAGTTCAAATCAAACACCAGCTACAGCCCTAACTGAAATACATTTTCAAATCAAGACAAGAGAACTGAGTTTAAATATCATTCAAAACAGACAGATGCTCACCCATTCTAGTTATATGCCTGCCACGAACCATGAATCTATACAGTTAATAGAAATCGTTAAGAAAGGGCCAACACACTGGACCTACCAAAATAAGAACTGTAATATTACAATTTAAATGGTACTGCTAGCAAAACTACTCTAATCTTATTTAGTCTTCATTCTTTCAGTTTTCTCCACATCTCAATTTCTGCTCCAAAGCATTTAACTGGGGAAAAAAAAAAATACCCCTTGATGTACTTTGATAACATTCCGATTTATATTTTCTAAGTATTATTTTCCTACCTACTAATTAAATGGTCAGTATTGATCAACAAGATGAATTTTCCTAAGCTCGTGCAAGAAAAATAATACCATATAATTATGCCAACACTACAGATTTGTAACCGCAGTATCGGACTTGCCTTAAAAATAAAGCCCAAACCAGCTATGGCCTTGAAACGTGTTTGCAAGGACATCCTGGTGGTTTTGGACTTCAGCTACCACACGGCACGGAGCGCCGCCGGTATCCGAATGCGGCTGCCAGGACGGGCGCTGCCCGCACCTGGGCACCCCGGGGCCGCGGCTCCGCCGAGCTCCAGCGCTCGGCCCCGCCCGCAGCTGAGCTGTGCTCAGCGCCGGCTCTTACACCTAATCCTGCTCCCAATTAATGGGGAAACACAAGTCCCGCAATTACCACGCAAGCTGCGGCATGCGAGCGAGTTATAATAAGCAGACCGGTTTGGGCTTGTTCTGCCCCTGCGAACAATTTATTATAATTTCTTCTATTTTCCCCCCTGAGCCGCTCAGGCCGGAGCGCGGCGGGGAGCAGGGCCTGTGGGAGCGGCGTTACCTGTTGTGCCTCGCCGCCGGCGGCCCCGGCCCGGCCTCGCACCGCCGCACCCGGGCGGAGACGCCGCGTCCCCCGCCAGACACAGACACAGACACAGCCACGGCCACAGCCACGGCGCCGGGGCCGGGGCCACCCCCCCTCCCGGAACAGCTCCTTACCTCGGGGACTGCTGTCCGGCAGATAGGGCGGCGCGGTCGGGGTGACATTGCCGGAGCCGGGCGCGGAGAGCAGCGGGGAGCGCTCGTCCACCCCCTTGGCGGCCATGGCTGCGGCGCGGAGGGCCCTGCCCGCTGCCGGGCGGGGAGGCGGCCGGGCCGGCGGCGCCGGGGAAGGAGAAGGAGCGCAGAGGAAGGGGCTGGGAATGAATGAGAGCGGGGCGGGGAGGAGGGACGGCGGGGCGGGGAGGAGGGACGGCCGGCCCCCGGCACGGGGTAATGAGCGGGGCAGGCCGGGGGCGGTGTCTGCGAGAGGAACGTAATAACATTCTGTTGTAAACAAATTTTCGGCGACAGAGAGTGCGTTTGTCCTGTTTTTGTTTGTTTGTTTCGTTAAGGTTTTTTAAGCGCTGTGTCTGGGTGTTGACAGGGAAGCGCTTTTCCAGGGCTCTGGGGATGCAGACGGAGCGAGGCGGCGCTCCCGGGGGGACAGCGGTGGGAGCCTTCAGGGGCGCTCTAAACGTGAGGACATAAACCTCGGTGCTGTGAAATCTGCTGCTCAGCAGGGAGGGAGGTCTGTCCCCTGAGCTCTCAGGACGGAAGGACTACATTTCCTCCTGCTATACAGCCCACTCGGGCACCATCTGGAAAAGAGGGAAAATAGCTTTCCCTGACTAATTTTTCAGACCATACTGAGATAAAACTGGCGTTCGTCCCCATGTGTCGTGTCCTGCTGTCCGTCGGTCAGACTGCAGCAATAGCAAGAGATAAACACTTAGTACACAAAGTGTTTTTGTACAAGGGCACCGGCGCCCTGCGATGCGATTAACCAGAGCCAGGCCACTCTTTGGAACGATTTGCGTGGGGGGCAGGAGTTTTTGTAAGAGCTGTGTAAAGGTGAGACCATGGCCTAAGAGTTCACCACTGGTCATATTCCTTGTCTAAAATACAGCTTATAAAATAAAACAGGATTTCTTGCATCACGTAGAAAATTTTCTGCTGGAGCTTATTTTCATATTTGAATCTAGAAAATCAAACTGTTCTACAAAAACAGGTTGTTGTATTTGAGAGTCTGTAATCAAATAGAGTAATGAAATAAAACATTAAATGAGGACTGATGTGTTTTATTTTTTGAAGATTTTAATGATTATTCCTTTAATAACTGTATTCTAGAGTTAATCAACCACTCATTTGGTGCAGAATTGTGTTTTTGAACATTATTATCCTGTAGAAATGAACTCTGAAGATGAGTGAGCTCTGATATAAGGGATAATGTTCTACAAGTGTTATTGTGTTATGACAGCCATCTTCATCAAGCATGAAATGCAGTAATGCTATGGAAAACCACTTTTCTATCAGAAAATGTGGTAAATAATCTACAAGATGCCTTTTTAGTAAAAATTATATTGAGCTTTTGGTGGTCAGTCAGCTTCAAAATAACTCTCAAGCTCAAATCAATACTTAACAGCTTTTTATTTTTCTGAGGATTTCTAAGGCTCAAGGTGTTTGGTGCCCAAACTCCTTCTTTACAAGGTACCACAAGGTGAACCTTGGCAGGTCAAATTTAGGTTGAAATATTACCAGTAAAGTTGTATCTTTAGCACATGATTTTTCTATCACGTGCCCAGTTTTCAACAAGAACAGAACTGTAGGCTTTCTTTTGGAGTCCTATTGCAGGAACTGGCAGTTGCAACCAGATTTCTTTACTATTTTTCTTGTATGGGAAAAGACAGAAAAGATTTCAGATACTGTTAAACCTGCCAACTAGGCTGCACTGAGTTCCACCAGTGCCTGGTCCATCCTGCAGCAATTATAACAAATTGTCTGTGTGACACCTCCTTCTCCTCTGAACTGCTCTTCTGACTTGTAAACCTCAAGTTCTCTCCCAGGGACCTGCAGGGAAAGCTGTGTCACAATTCAGTCTGGCTGCTCAAGCCTGCACATGCAGCTGAGAATTATTGTTAATAAACATCCCAGTGTGCTGACCTATTCTTGGAAACATGACTGTCATCTAAATAAGAACCCATTTGGGGTTAAAAAACAAAGAAACAAACATTCCTATAGCTCCTTGACTTGACTTTTCAGAGTTCTTTAAAACCTAGTCACCTGAGCTGCTATCATCTTAATAGCAGAAATTAGGTAATAGTTCAGTCATCTGCCTCTGCTGTTCAGTACTGTATGCCCAGGTGTTTATAGGTAGTCAAAGGTACATAGGACTTTCCAACCCAAACATTTCAGCCTGATGTGTAGATCTGCTAGCATTGTCTGCTGTATCCATGGGAAGCTAGATGGTACCTAAATGTGTACCAGGAAGCTAGGGGATGCACTTGGCTCGTAACAAGCCTTCCTTGGATGCTAGTCAGGCTCTAAAGGAAAAATTCAAGTATCAGATTAGCTGTAAACAGCTTAGGCAGTGAGAACTTGCTGCTTTCTTCCTGTTCTTTTTCCTCTGGACACAACTGCCTTGTGATCCATGTTTAATTACATTGCTGTGCAGTTTTCCTTCTATGAAGATCCTGCCTTCTCTGGTGGATGGGATGCTCTGCTCTGAGCAGCCCTGCTTATGCAGGACACATCATGACTTGAGTTCAGTGTCGTAGCACAAGCACAGGTGCTCTTCTGCACTAGTTGCCCTTGAGCTCCTTCGACTGGCGAGTCCCAGCACACCCTGTGCATGCCTCAGCCTTTGCTGTGGTACTTGGTTGTGCTGCCAAGGCATCTTGTGGGTGGGTTCCCAGCACTGAAGGCTGAATGCTACAGACTACGAATCCAAGCACGTGCCTGTATGGGAAATGCCTCCTACTGAAAACGTGCTACTATGCAGCTTTGAAAATGACACAGGCAAATGAACCAACTATACCTCTGAGAACAGCCCTACAGAGGGTTTCTCAAGGTGTCTTCACCTATGTCACAGAACAGAATCACATATGTACCTCTCTGTACTGCCCCAGTCTTCTTGTTTCATATAAACTTCTGTACCAAATAAATGAGGGCTGAGCAAGGCAGCACATTGGTTACTGACAAGGCTTACATTTAGCACAGAGATAAAATGAAAAGGGTACAACATACTTTCTTCCTCTAATCTTACTAATGCCCCATGCTTAGAAAGACCTTTTGAGAAGCTTGGTAATGCTCAAGTTTAATTTTTCTTCATTCGAAAATTATCATTCTCATTGATTTTTAGCTTTATTTTCCCTATATAAAAGAATCTTAACTTTTGCATGAGACCAACCAGTGAAAATGTCGAAGCTCATTGTCAAGTGCAAAAGTATTTGTGTATCAATATTATAAACATCTAAAACTCTTTGTTAGTCTTGCCTCTTTAATAAGTAGTAAATGTAAAAAAAATATCTCAGGGAGTTTGTTTGTATTGTGGAGACTTTTCCAGGTACCATTGTAATTTTCTGTGTTACATTTAAGAACAAATAACCTCCAGTAATAATTTTTTATCTGTCTGTTATTTTTAGTTTCATAATAATGCTTAGAGTCTCCAAGCCTGAACCCACTGGATAGGATCTATTCAAAGATACCGAGAAATACACTGATTGCTTCAAAGACAAAAAAGATAAAAATTCAGACACAATACAGGTTATGCAAATTCCCATAACTTCTCACTCACAGTGTAAGAATTGGAGTATGGTCAAGGGACTGTTTGCTAAACCAAGTTTCTTCTTCGTGGCAAGCATATGGAATGAGAATAGAAGGAAAAGAGCTTATTATTCTGTTTTCCCAGATTCACTACATTGGGAGAGGCACAGTAAGCTAACACAAGAACTGGCTTATTTTTTAAAACTGTAATACAGACATGTGCAGTAGAGCAGCATATACAGTGCACATAAAATTCTTTCAAGATTTTCATTTGCAAAGCTATCCTGTGCTGCAAGATCAAGTCTACGACAAGATAAAATTTCATACTATGGATAGTCTGAGAAATGTAATTACATTACTATGTATAGAATGAGATGCAGGATATAATAATCCTGTACCAGTTATAAAAATAAGTAACTATAGATTTGAATATGTGGTTTCAGGTAAGGTAGTGCAATGTAAACTAATATAACAACTATGATACAGCATCCAGAATAGTATTTCAGAGCTCATTTTGAAATATAGGCAAGGCTTTTGAAAATACTTCTCAGTTCTGTCCTTTGTACCATGCCACCACCTAGCACAGGCTTCCAGTTCCAGATAGGATCAGGACTTGGCATTGATATGCACAACCATGTGATAATCTCTGGAAGAGTCAATATGCTGAAATGTTTAACTTTCTTTTTTTTTTTTCCTTTTAATGTATGTGTCTGTATTTTTTTCACATGCAAAAAATGGGAACGCCATACAATTCCATATATATTTTTACTTGGGAAAGGTTGTTTTTATTTTCTCTGCAGAAATTAGATGGTAGATCTACAGAGCGCAGGAATTAAATATGAACATCTTATCTGCAGAAGAATTTTACCTTTAGTCCCATCAACACTGCTCATCCCCTTACAGTTGTGTGGTAAGTCACCCTCCCACTGGCAGAACACAGACAAGGAACATTATGTTATTCAGTGACAACTTAGGAGTCTGACAGCACCTAATATTGCAGAAAGTGGTTGTTCCTCCAACCCACTCCTTCCCACCTGCAGGGGAACAGCACACCAGAGCTGCAGGAAGGGTCATGCTGGCTGCACTGACAGCCTCTCCTGTCGACACCCTCTGTTCCCAAAAGCAATGGGTAGCATTTGGGCAGTGACTAGACAAGTCTATTTTTAGTAACTTTTTATGCCATATATTCTATTCCTGTCACTACAGAGTACTCATGCAAATGTATGTAGGGCTGCTGCTGTTCCAAAGCTGCAATTTCCTGGGCTGCATTAATTTTACTACAGTAGATTATGACAGACAGAAATTATAATGGTAAAGAAGTCTTCATTTACACAAAGGGAGGCGTCTTCTGTTATTTGTAACTGGAATTGCAGTTCCTGTAAAGCTTATTCATGTTATCATCTTTTCGTGATTGCACATCTGTCATTTCTTTTACAGTATTGGTGCTATTTCCAGTTAACCTTATTTTTAGAATAATGGGGGAATTTTCAGTCTCAATTAAGAAGTAGTTCACACTGGAAAATATAATCCTTATTGGCAGGAAAATTGTTTATGGGTTTTAAATTCCTTTACATTCCAGCTCCATCTCTATGTGTTACCATAACCGTTAAGCACTTTCTTGGTTGTCTTGAAGACACCAGCTTCTTTCAAAAATCTTTATTTAATATATTAATCGCCTCTTAATCACATTACCTAGACTCAAGATTCTTTCCTTTGTTATTTGTCAGAGGTTGCTACCCACTAAGTATTATATTATTTTAAAATATCTATATCATATCTAAATATATAGATCCCTTTCTTTTGTAAAATCATTTAGGTTGTTTACTAATATCAGTCAAATGGGTTTTGAATAAACTTTTAGTTCCTTTTTTTTTACTTTATTTTCTATTATTGAATGGATTAGTATCACAGAGATAAATTAGGTAGTTTTATATTTGTTAGACAATTCTAAATGTTGGCATCATATACAATTTTAATTTGATCTCTGATTTTTAATCCTGAGGGGCAGTTTGAGGGGAATGAGGAAAATATTGTCCAACACTTTTATTTCAGCATTTTTTTTTCAGCTTCCAATGGAGTAACTTTTTAGCCAGAAACACCTCTGAGTCTTTGCTCATGAAACCAAGCAATATCAGTCCATACTTGGATAAGAGACACTGAAGAAAAGCAGGTAAAGATCTGATGTAACTTGTGGTGCTTCTCTAGACAGCACCTTTTGCTTTGAGACAGAACAGAGCTGCTGTACCCTCCTGGCACCTGGTGGAAATGAAGTATAAAGATGGAAGCTCCAAATTCAAGTCAAGGTTACAGCAGCTTTTGATTACGAGCTATCCCATGACACATATCACAAGAATATCAGTATCTTGGTCAAACTCCAGTTTGGATAATTATGCGTCTGACTTGAATTCCCTTTGCCATTTCGGTCTCTATGAGCAGCCTTCTTCAATTCCAACTGGAATTCATTTAATGCAACATGTTCATTAAAGTGTAGCTCCATTTCAGGAATGGATGAAGTGAAAAACATACAGTTCATGATTTTTCCAGGACGATTAGAAAGAGTAACAAGGCCTGTCACTCAAGTTATTTTATTTGAGCACCAATCTCTATGTCAGTTAAGTAGCATCCTTGATGATAAAGCTTAGTAGATTTATGACAACACTGTAAATGGTACTGCAAAGACTGTTCCACACAGATATAAATAGTGTGAAGTGGCACAGTGCTCCTTTTTAAACATAGCTGCATTTGTTAACATAGTACATAGAGTGTTTGGTGGAGGAACACAAAGATGGTGGGGGCCAAGAGGGAAAGCTTGTATGAGGAGCAGCTTGAGGTCCCTTGGTCTGTTCAGCCTGAAGGAGACTGAGGGGAGACCTCATTGCAGTCACAATTTCCTTGTGAGGGGGAGAGGGAGGACAGGCAGTGATCTCTTCTCTGTGGTGACCAGTGACAGGACCCAAGGAAACAGCATCGACATGTGTCATGGAAAATTTAGGTTACATATTAGCAAAAAGTTCTTCACCCAGAGGGTGGTTGGTCACTGGAACAGGCTCCCCAGGGAAGTGGTCACAGCACCAAACATGATGGAGTTCAAGGAACATTTAGACAACACTCTCAGGCACATGGTGATACTCTTGGTGCTGTCCTATGCAGGTCCAGAAGCTGAACATTAGTGATTCTTGTGGGTCTCTTCTAACTCAGCATATTCTGTGATTCTGTGATTTTATGAAATGTGATCAAGAGCAGCCATACTGAACTGATGATCTTTGAATCACCAGCACTTTGGAAGTAAACATTTGAGATCAGACTGGGGGAGTGAAAATCCCCAGGTGATGACTGTCTCCAAGGTAAGCTTTTCTACTGGCAGCTGCTCACAAAGATGTTGCTGCAGAAAGAATATGCAGATGTCAGAATAATGAAATTCTTAAAGAGCACTGGGTGCCTTGAGCTCCTCTCCGCTATGGCTTGGAGTTCTGCAAAGCTTCTGTGGGTTAGAAGAGCTCCTCATAACCAGATGGGAAAGAAAAGAGTTTGAGGCAGAATGAGTTTACTCTAGATGTCCAGAAATCAAACTGTTTGCATGTTTGCATCTAAATAATGGCTGTACCTGCAGAATTTCTTCAATGGATGCTTTTCATGAAGAAATAATTTCGTTTTACAGATATGGAGTCTTACTGTGCGCCTCTCAGTATGGAATGCAAGGGTGGTTACAGCTAGTCTAATTACAGCCACCAATAAAGAATAATTTGTAATTAACCACAAAACATTGTAGCAATGGGAAACCAGACAAATTAGAGGCCTGGACCGTCTTCAGCTACTAAAAGGCTGAATTTTCTGCTGTAAGAATAGAAATAACAGAACTAAATATTTTTCCTGTATCTTGCCTTTATGCAGATTTTATCAGTACGTAGATTGTAAAGGGAAAAGCAGAAACAAATATTATTCTCCCTGTGATGGAAAAGATGTGGGAATCATACCAATAGTCATTGTGAGTTTAATCAGAAGAGCATTACAGCTTTTTGATACAAATCCCAGTATCATTCTGGGAAACAGAGCCAAATTTAACAGAGCCAAAATTATCCTTATCTACTGATCAATCTTAAAAATGCCAGGAAAAAGATGCAGGTCCTATAATGAGGAGAAAGAATGCAAAATAGTGCAATTAAGGTAGCAACTGAATAGGAAAAAAAAAAAAACAACAAAACCTTTACCAGTACTACAAACAAGTTTCAAGACTCATGGAGTTGAAAAAGGTGCAATGAAATGAGTGCATTTCATGCCATTGCACTATCTTTATAAGTAGGTCCCCAAGGAAGAGCAAATAAATATGAAGTCTGCACATTTTTAGCACATGATGCTTTAAATAGGATTCCTGTGATCTTTTTATCTGGAGAAAAGAAATGAGACTTAGTTGTTCCACTGTATCTCTGCAAATTCTACTTTGATATGCATCAGCTTTGTGAGCCAATGACAATTTTGTTTTCCTGATCTTGCTATGAAGTTACTCAAGTTATAATATTTTGCTCTCTCCTTGTAGAGCTGGAAGACCTTGCTTGCATCGTGCTGCTGTTCTATGTGCATATAGCAGTTTGGATGATTCCACTTTCCTTATTTGCTGCAGGCAGCTGTTACAATTCCAGCTCTGCCCTAGCATGCTATCTATTATAGATCACAAATCACCCAAATAGCTTATCTAAGAAATATATCACATCTATGTTCTTTGGTATGTCCTTGTCATTTAGCAGCAATCTAAATCTCTGGGCACATTACTGTAACAGATGAAAGAGCAAGAATTAATACAATTCTCCAGCATATTTTTGAAGAATATATATTGGAAATTGAAGAGTTGGGAGTACAAAGGGACTGGTTTAGGATTTCCAAGGAAATGGAAAATTCAATTCTGCCACATATTCAAGCTCTAAAAGGGGCTTTGTTTCCTCCTAAAAAAATTTAAAAAACAAAACCAAACAACAACCAAAGAAATTGACTCAGAAGGAATAACACCATTTATTTCTATAAGTGTCACTTGCTTATAAAGTATGGAAAATTGTTTTTGTGAATTGCTTAATAAAATGAATGGAAATACACACTAGCTTTGGGTTTTTGTTGCTTTGGATTTGAAGAAACTGTTGGATTTTCTCTTTTTTTATAGATTATATACTGCAAAGGTATAGAAAGCCCTGGCTGGTTGCTTATTAATAGTTTCTATCGATCTGGAGAGAAAAAATTGTGAAGCTGTTTGAGAGAAGGATGGAATGATGGCTGATGTTAAGTACCAGTGCTGGTTTGAAATGTTAGTAGTGCTTTTGTACCTACAGCCCTCTAGTTAAAATGTACAGCTTATTCATTCGTCATTTAACAAGGGCTGTATCCTTTACATGTTCTGCACATTTTTCAAATAATGCAGTTTTCTCATTTCAAATCAATTGTTGTCTTACTCCATCTCACCCGTCTCCACAATTCAGTTGTAAATCACTCCATGTGAGGAAAGTCTGTTGTCAACTCAACTATTTAATTTGCTCTTTGTTTGTAGATGTTGGAGCTAGTTTGTTAATTTTCTTTGCAGGGTATGCAGCAATGTCTCTGTATGTCAATCAGAATATTTGTGGGGCCCACTAACTTGGAGATTGCACTGCAGAATTTTGGAGTTTGTACATCTGTTTTGTTAATCACTTTTAACCATTTCATTGCCCATTTCTCGTATTTACAACTCCAAGTCCTAACCCTGGTTTACCTCTTGCTTTGTCTTCCTCTGGTTTCTCACTCAGTTTACCCCAGTTTTCTCTTGCAGGTTTCTTCTTGCCAGAGAGATCTCCAAACTCCACCTATCTATGATAGGGATCAATTATTCTTTTCCTCCTTCTCTGACTACTCTTAGTTCCATTGTTCATCCTGTTCTAGAATTCATAGGATCATAGAATGCTTTATGTACCCCCTGCAATGAGTAGGGACATGGCTCACTAGATCAGATTGCTCAGAGCCTTGTCCAACCTGACCTTGAATATTTCCAGGGATGGGCCATCTACCACCTCTTAGGGCAACTTCTTTCAGTTTTACCACCCTCAAATTCCTCTCCCTTTTTCAAACATGCTTTCTCTAATTACCTCTACGGTTTTCTCTGTTGGGTCCAGACATTCCTTTCTCTTGTCAAAGCCATATCTCTCACCAACAATCACCTCTATAGTTCCTTTCAGAGCTCTGAGTTTTCCCTTTCCTTTCCCTGTGCCAGGGTCACCAGACTCCTTTTCTGAATCTTCTGCTTGTCTTTTCTTTGTCCTCAGGCAGATTCCTTTCTTCCCCCTCCCCAGGGTACCCAGCAGATGAGAGAACTAGAGGTAGGCTCCAGTACCCAGCGCTATGGAGAATACTGGCAGTCCCAGGTTGGGATTAGAAGATAGGCCTAGAATGGTACTTCATTCCTTGCCAGCAAGTTGTTTGACATAGACAAATATTTTGGCTTGAGCTGTAACAGTGTTTATGTATGCTAGAAATGGGAGAGACTTATGTATGCTAAAAAAATATACAAAGGTGTATAAGTAAGGTGTATAATGTAACTGTATTTTATTGATATAAGAATTTATAGTGTAAAAAATCACAGGGCAAATACTGAGTCATATATTTGTCTTGAAGTCTATGTATAAGCAAAATGCAATTTTAGCTGGAATGCTTACTATTGAATGCTACTTTTGAGAGTCTCAGAGATTGAAGTAACTATCCTGTTACTCATTTTAGCACTTTAAGGAGTATCTAGGATTATCCTTGTTTTTTCTTTCATTATAATGTGATATGGGAAGATTACCTGGCCAAAAAAAACAAAACAAAAAAAAACCCCAAAAAAACAACTGCTTAACATGTGAGACTCTCTTTCCTTGTTTTACAACTATAAGATGAGCTATTGTTGGCAACTACACAGTGTACAAAGTAAATAAAGTGCATGGTGAAAATAAAAGAGCATAGTGAAAATGACAACAGCTTCAAGGGGTTTAGCAGAGCCTAGATTATTGGCCACGATTCTTTCCAGGACTACACCAGCAAAATGTGATGACATCCAGTGCTAGCCCTGTGAAACCTGACTGACAGTGTCTGCTGAATGCATTAAGGAGCTGTACTTACATACTAGCAATCTCAAATGTCCAATTTGAAATACTTTTTCCTCATGAAAAGCAGTGTAAAGAGCTGCAGTTAGGCTTTTTCTTTTTGTTTATTGTTTCTGAGCATCTAGAATGCATTCAAGTCACCTCTTGTCAAGCAAAGATCACATCTCAGTCTTGTAGCCAAGAAAACTGATTAAAAATCCAGACTTGCTGGTTTTTTTTATGAAATCTCACCATTCTTGCTTGCTAAAATTTAAGAAAGAAAAATACTGCAAAGTTCACAATACATCTGCTGAGGTTGGCAAAAAGGTGCTAGCACTAACAGACACATTTCTCAAAAGCAATCTTCACATAAACCAAGGATATCTCCAGCTAACAGCCACAGTTGCTCTGTATCCCAGCATTACTAAGACAACTGTGAGTGAAACTGAATCTATTTGCATGAACAGAAACCTAAGATTTTCTTACAACTTCTGATCTTACAAATAGAAAAGATAAACACATTGGTCTTTGTAAGCTCAAAAACATCAAATCCAGAAATAAGCCCCTCTATTTTTTTAACAGATAAATGACTCATTACAGATTTTGTTAAGGGATTTTATATGCATTAGGTCATGACTCTTGTCAGATTTGTGTTGAAAAATTACTAGAAAAGTTTCACACATGAGGGATGTCAGCTGCAGAAGTCCTGCTGCAAAAATCTGATAGCACTGTTTCCAGCAAACATAAACAAGAGGAAAATTTCAGCTGGTTCATTTACTGGTATAAGTGAACTTTTAGATAGTCTGTAGCATATATACCATACTGGGAGATTTTAAGAGCCTAACAGCACTTGCCATATTGAGCTTTATATTCGATGGAGGCTTCATTGTAAAGTCATGTATACTCCTTCATTCATGTAGACTGTACTGCCAACCAATTTTAGGGCATAAAGAAAAGGATAGATTAACCACTTCTGCTTCAGTATCTGGGCTGAGGTGACCCAGATTCACTGATTATATAACAAGTAAATCAGAAAACTCTCAACACAACCTTAGCAAAACAACAGGACCATTTAAACAGTTTCATGTATATCTGTAACCAGCCTATAATTCACTTTAATACTCTGCAAGACACATCTTGTAGATAACGGGGGGGGGGGGTGAGATACATGCTGATGTAAAAGAAGATAGCTTCTTTGCTTCACCAATGTTTTATGTCACTTAGCTGTGTAAGATTTAGGTAGCCTTTACTTCTGCCATGAAAACTGCCTGCCAAACAGCTTATTGGTTTTGCAACTGAGGAAATAAGATCAAGATTTTGGAGAGTAACAGAAGCAGTGGGGTCCTACCCCAGCTTACTTATGAATGAACAAACTACCTTCCTGATGTTCACGTTACTAAATACTGTGACACCACCAGGAGAATGATACTAGAAAGGATGTCAAAGTGCAGTACTTGAAATAGCCATGCATGCTTTTCTCCCCAGAAAAGAAGTATGAAAGAAAGTGAACACAGCCGCTGGTTAATTCTCTCTGTCCAAGTCAGCTGGTATCACTGGTATGATGTTATTAACTTCAGTGACTAATTTGACAGTATTCAGGTGCATTGCAGAAGTACACCTTAATTCTGAAAGTTTCAGTTTTGTCAGTGTGTAAGACAGACTGTGGTTAGTACAGAGCATCTTACAGCTATCATTGATTCCAATTGGAGGCTCAAGTTCCTACAGAACAGATTAATGAAGTCATAAATTTTAATATCAGAAAGGGCCATTATAGTAATCCACTCAGACTTCTTTGAATTCTGAAAGTCAGTAAATGCTGCTTGCATTAAGTCTGTAACTTAGATCTGAGCTAACACATATGTATAGGAAGTATTTCAGTCTTGATTTAAAGACCTGTGTGGCAGCAAATCCGTCAGATTCTAGATAAAGTACTTCATAGTTGGTTACCTCAGATTTCAGTTCTCTTTTTTTTTTCCCCCCCTTTCAACTTCTAACCATCAAGTTTCATTATGACCTTATCAGTTTAACCACCCTTTCTACTCAGGAACTAGGTAAGCTGAGCTTACATGCAGGAAGAATCAAGCTAGGTGCTGTAAGACTATCAGAGAGGAAAACCAGAATTTGTGGAGGGGAAAATGCTGATGAGCTGGCAGATCAAGAGACCCCTGAGGAGCCAGGGATCGTGGTGCAAGCAGGCAGGGAGCAGGCAGGGGGCAGACAGGAACAGGGAGGGCCCCTGGAGCAGGGGTAGGTACAGGCAGGGAGACAAGGTGCCACACATGCCACCCTGCCAGTCCCACAGAGACATCTTGACTGCAGGTCCCTGTGATGGCAGTTTCCCCAAATTCAGATTTATTTTTTTTTCTTTTATAAGAGGATTTCTGATCAGCCAGCAGCCTTTGGTCTCCATCCCCTAGGCCATACTTACATTTGGTGATACCAGAGAGTGTCATTTCCTCAGGTCTCAGCAAATGCCTCCTCCTGCTGCGTGTTTGATCCTTCTAGCTCAGCTGCCGCTTCCCTTTGAGAGGCTCAAAGCAGTCGTCTCCATAACTTGTGATGTGGTTTTTTTAAAGCAATAATTTGATATCAGTTAGTTTATAACGCTGGGTCCTCTGTTTTCAGTATTTTCAAGGCCTCTGCTGTTATCCCACATTAAACTGCAGTTCATAACAGGTCTTGGCACAAATCTCCAGTTCCCAGGACAGGCTCTAACCACAGGCTGATAACAAGTGCTGCAGGCCAGAACTGGGGCATTGAGCCTGTGGCCTGCCACTAAGGATGGAACTGCTCTTCTTAACAGCTTTCATTTATTCTAGGTTTCATGGCAGCAGAGGAAACTCATCGTTAGCTGGTTGTGCAGCGTGACCTGCCCAACATTTATGGTACGGCTGTTCTCAAACATGTATTGCCTCATACTTAGGGCGCACTAAAATTTAATTTAAAATTTAATTTAAAATTTACACCTGTGTAAATTTGAGTTCAGTTATATTAAGTGTTGATCAAATGAGGCTAGCTTTAATCAACTCAGCACTGTCCATTTGGTGACTTGAGGTGTTTATTTGGTTGTTGGTATTTATTTTATATTCTTTTGGGTTACTCCTAAAGATCTGGCAGAAGCCTGGACTAAAAACAGTGGTCCCTGCAGAGATTTCACTGGATCCCCAAAGTGACTACCCTTTGACCGGGAATAGTTCTACTGGAGAGAAGGAACCTCAGCTACCTTCTTTTTCTGAAAGATTTAAGGCTGTAGCCTCCTAAAACACAGGGAAGCTCAGCCTCTTTGCACAACACTGTGTCTTATGTCTTAACATCTAATTATAGTGTCTTGTCTGGTAAAAAGAGGATTTTTTTTTTTTTACTTTGTTGTGATTTCTAACATTCTGAAAAAATACCCTGGAAATGTAAAAGGTTATATGTTAAGGAAACTCTCCCAGCTGACCATTCTGATGGCAATCTGTGAGTCCCACTTCCACCACTCCAGATTTTAATGCTGGGACAGAAGCCCCTTTGCAGGAAGTAGATCCAGTGACCTGACAGGTTTGACTCCCTGCACACCCCACACTAAGACCTAAGTTCCCGTCATCAGCTTGACCCCAGGTTTCCCATAGCAGAGTCCCAGATGTCCTGTTCCTTTTAAGTAATTTAATTACAGAGCAACAAATTACAGAGCTGGGTGCTTCTGGGGAAGGGCCCTCACCAAAAAGATCACTGGGGTTTTATACCCTCACAGTCTATGCACCTGTGCTTCAAACACCTCTTGATCCAATGGTGGGTTTTGGTCTGGGCTCTTCTCATTGTTCACTGGGTCCTGCAGAGTCTCTGGGTGATGGACCATCCCTGCCTGGCTGGTGTCGTAGGTCCACGTGCCTTTGCCAGGCAAAAGGTCAGTGCACCTTCATGGCTCCTTGCTTGTGGTTCCAGCTGTCCAGGGCACAGTAAGCACATCACACACCAAGCAATCTGAACTGGGTGTATTGCTCAACAGTCCTTCTGCTAATATACTGAAAGGAAAAAGAAAAAACTTTCTAGGAATTTAACCACTGCCTTTACATACAGCATTATTACAAGTAACAAACATAACAAAATTAAGGCTACCAAGATTACCATAGTGTAGAATACAAATTCATAGATTTCTGTGCACAAATAATCAAATGATTACAAATACAAAATCACCAAGGATTCTCAGAAGTCCTTTACAACTGATTGATTGCCCACTCTTCATTTGATGTGAGAATAGTGTATCCAGTTTTCCTTACCTAAAAGTTAAACAGCAAAATTTTAAACAGCAAAGTAAGGATATATTTGGAAGGTATACGTCCTTCTCATTCTGGTGATAACTTGGATTTTCTAGAGAATACCTTAATTAAAACTTCATCTCCAGACTATATATTATATACCTGTATTTCAGTTACCATGTGTTGATACCATTGAGCATACTCTTTTCTTCTCTTACACGCTCTTTTTGCATCTACAAAATATACTATGTTAACAGTACAGTTTGAAGGCAAACAAAGCCTGACTTCCTTCATCTATTGGGATGCTGAAAAAGCCATCTGTTAAATTATTTACACTAAAATAGCCTTCTTTAAGTGGTATTTACAAAAGTGCAGTCAAGGGGCCTGGCACCACTGGGTGAGGGGTCACTGCATGTTGGTTAATTGCCCACAAATCCTGCACAAGTACTCAGGGTCTTAATCTAACTTATTCTGGTTTGCAGGCAATATAGGAGGTTATATGCAGACACATATGCTTTAAAATTCCTTTGTCTAAGTATTGGTCTATCTGGTTTTGGATACTTTCCCAGCTTCCAGAGGAATAGGATACTGTCTCAGAGAGGGTAGCATTTCTGCCTTGGTTTTAATGCACATGGGCTCTGCTGAAACCAACAGCTCCCCACCTGTAGTGGTCTTACCCCAGAACTCTGATAATACAGCTTTCAATATTACTAGTATCTTCTGTTCATTTTTTAAGCTCTCAGTAATCATAGTGCCATTATTAAATCTATTCCTTCTGGTGACAAATGCAATTTTGCATCCAAGGCCTGTAGATGCTCTCTCCCTAACAAGCACACTGAGGAATCTTCTACTAATACAAATCTTCCCTGCACAATCTTATTTCTTATTATTGCTAATACAAGTTTACTTTTTTTTTTCCTTCCCAGTGGCTACATGTATGAATATTTTGTCTGTTATTGACCCTCTTGGGTCAAAGTTTATGTGGCTCCTGTATCTACCAGAAATTCAAAAATGACAATCACTCCCCACATACTATATATCCCTGTTGATCTGGGTGTTCTCCACAAATTGTGTATTTCTAAATGTATGGCTCCTCAAATTCAGTGGAATTGCTATCCTCTAGTCAGCATGACAATCTATCCTTGCACAATTACTCCCACACTTGGTTGGAAAGGCCATTCTCTTTGACTATGTCCTAAATTTCCATAATAGTAACACTCCATTCCCACATTCCTTCTCTGTATCTTTCTGCTTTCTGGTTTAGGTCCACCAATTGTATTTGGTCCTTCTCTCATTCATTTTCTCCCCTGGAGGTTTCCTGTCAAGAATACAGCCATCAGATTTTCCACTTTCTTGAATTTCCCTTTTCTCCTCTACACGCTCTGCCCTCTCTTTCTTCCTTCACCCATCACACACAAATACTGCAACACATGAATTTTCTATAATTTTCCTCCCTGCCACCCTGGCATATGCTCCTTAAAATACTTGTGGCTGTGTTGTGCTGCCTGACCTACAAAGACACTAATCTCAAGTGTACCATTAAAGTTTCGTGAAGTCATTCCCCCATTTTCTAGCAAAACCTGTTGGAGGCAACCCCAAAAATCTCTAGGATTGTTGTCCATTCTTTTCTACATTCCATTATTTTAGTCCAGTTAACCTTTCATTCTCCATGAAGATATCGCCTCAACCAGGTTTTGAACTCTTGTCTGACATGCAGCCCTGTACTCCGTGTTATTATCATTCCAATTCGGGTCATTCATTGGCCAGGGGTTCCTGTTTCCTTCTGCTTGCTGTGCCAGTTCTGCTTTGCTATTAATTATTTTTTCCCTTTCACCTGGCTAGAACAGTTCTTTCAAAGGCACCTGCATGTTCCCCCAGCTTGGGTCATGTCCAGTACATATATGACAGCTGAGCACATTTTTTGCCGTCTTCCCTCAGCCTTGGCACCTCACTTCCCCATAATGGCAAATAACTCAGACCCCACGGCTTTGGTAAACACTGGGAATAGCCTCACAGGAGGAAAGTTAGACAGTGTTGAAAGAGTATTTAAAGGACAGGGTGGTGCCAAGGCAGAAAGAGCACCGGGATTCCTGTTTTGGAGGTTAATGCCCGCGATCTGGCACGCCGGGGTTCCTGCTTTGGGGCTCAGCCCCTGCCACCGCCATTGTCACCATCTGTTCAGCTTCCCTCTGCTGACCTCTCATCTGTGCACTGCTGTTCCAAACATAACAATAATCCATGTGACCTGGGAATCCATTTTCCAGACATTGCCACAGGAAAGTTAACTTGCGTAGATCCAAAAGTGCCTTGTGACGGCCTTTGTTCTGCCGAGCTGCCACTGCAGTTGACAGCCAGCCAATGCTCCTAGCACAATGCTCCTGGCTCAATGCTCCTGCCTGCTCCTCGAGTAACAGCAGATGAGTAACATCCCAGACACGCTGTTAAACTTTAAGTGATTTAATCGTGGTGCATCTGTGTGCCTCTGGGGAAGGACCCTCCCAAAACCACGGGAGTTTTATTCCCTCACAGTCTGTGCACCTGCACTTCTCGCAGCTCTTGGTCCAGTGGTGACTTTTGGTCTGGGGTCACCTCACTGCTCATCAGGTCCCACAGAGCCTTGCGGTGACCAGCCACCCCCTGGTTGGTGTTGCTGGTCCCCAAAGAGCCCTTGCCAATTCACAGCTCATTGCCTGGGTTCCCAGCCACTTTCCCCAGCCAGGGCACGCATGTTGCAGAGATATCTGCAAGGGGTGTTTTTCATGCAGCATAAATTGGTATTCTACAGTATAAACTGGTATTCTATTTTTAAATAGACAGTATATTCAAAAATATGTACTAAATGTAATAATATTAATATATAGATACACTTGTGGACAAATATATGCCACAGACAAACTGATACAGAGCACATGTGTTAGTCAAACCAAATCCAACACGGATTTGTCCCTATTCTGGATTAGCAGAGTATTTACAAGGCTGCCCTCGTACTTTCCAGTGCTATACTGTTTACCTAGGTAAAAGGCAATTGCCCTCCTTCTCTTTTCTTAGCTGATGTATGATCTCTTTTATCCTAACAAGATGGAAATAGCAGGTGGAGTAAAGGAAAAATACACTTTAAAGTATTGGCATATGAATCTGAAAATCACTTACCTTTCAACATATTTCTAAAAGGGATCTAAAAAAACCAGTGGTTCTATACAGCAAGAGAGTTTGATATATCATTTTGATTCTGTTTTAGACTTGTGTCCTTTCTTTGCACTCAACACTGTACTTCATAGAATCTCAGAATTGTCTAGGTTGGGAAACGTGTATGATGTCCGATTGTTAACCCAGCACTGCCAAGTCCATCACCAAATCATATTTCATATTTACTGCTTTTTAAATACCTTCAGGGAGGTGTTCTTGTAGACACTGTGTTCATAAAAATGTAAAATTAATAACAGCAATGATCTTAAGAGTTAAAAGCAAACGCAGTTCCATTACAGAGGTTTTGCTCAGTTTGAGTAATTTTAAGCACCATTAAAATATTAACTTTTATAGGCTATATTTTGTCCATGTCAAGTGAATATTTCACAGTGTTGGTCCTTCCACCGAACAGCAAAACATCTCACTACACAATTTGTAGTTCTCACTTTAGGATGCTGATTTGACCCCAAACGGGAAGTTTGGCTTTTTACTGTAACAAAAAAATTCACTTTCTGAGGAGTAATTTTACTTTGGTGAGAAGACACAAGCACCACAACTTAGAAAATCGTGAGCCTTCCTAATGTTTTTGAGCTTCGTGAGAAAAACTGGCACACGCAGCACACTGTGCATTTTGCACAGAAATGAACAGGTTAAACAATTTTTATTTTCCCTTTATGTGATAAATGTCGTGTAAGCCCTAACCGATTCCTTTCTCACCTCCCTGTCTAACAAGACCTACCTCTAGATGAACTAAACATATGGCTGTTTCCTAGCGCATACTTGTTCACAGGAGTGCTTTACTGGGACATCGCAGCAGGAGTGAGAACCCCACAGATATTAGCAGACAGAAGGGCTCACAGCCCTTCCTTCCTTCCTTCCTCCCTCCCTTCCTCCCTTCCAGTAGTGTCAAAGGGTTTGGATGGTCAGGATGGACGGAGTCGAGAGATCTCTAAGGCCAGGTGTTGGAATTTGTGGTTTATTGCAAAGGGCGTGGGTGCAAGGGCCCTGCTTGGAGCTGCCAGCCACAGCTTGGAGCAGGCCCAAAAGAGCAAGAGAGCAAGAGTAAGAGTAAGAGCAATAGTAAAAGGAAGGGTAAGAGAGTAAGACAGTAAAATAAGAGAGTGAGGTTTCTGTTACAATACAATCAATCTTCTGTGGTGAATATTCTAATTTTCACTAACCCATCTAATACAAGGCACAAATCCTATAGCATTTACATACACCCTATAAGAATCATTACATTACCATACTGTGTTACACTTTAAACCCTAAAAATTACTCTTTGGAGCCCTTCTGCCAAACTAGCAGGGTCTGCTCTGACCCTTGGACCTGTCTGCAAGTAGAAGGAATTGTTCAGTCAAGAGGGGATTACTTTCAGCTGGCCATACTATTGTTTTCCAGTTGTTCAGTAACTTAGGTTTGGTATCTCAAAGATGGCTTTCATTTCAATCTCGCTTATAGTTTCCATATTCCCAAAATCTTTTGCCAGGCAATCATATTTATAAGGTTTTCCTGTTTCATCTTCCCCAACCCTCCCTCCCTCCCTCCCTCCCTCCCTCCCTTCCTTCCTCCCTTCCTTCCTCCCTTCCTTCCTCCCTTCCTTCCTCCCTTCCTTCCTCCCTTCCTTCCTTCCTTCCTTCCTTCCTTCCTTCCTTCCTTCCTTCCTTCCTTCCTTCCTTCCTTCCTTCCTTCCTTCCTTCCTTCCTTCCTTCTCGCCGAGCCGAGCCGAGCCGAGCCGAGCCGAGCCGAGCCCAGGCCCCAGGGCCAGGCGCGGGGGGGCCGGGCCGCTCCGCTCCCCTCCGGCCCCTCACGCCGCGGCGGGGGCGGTGCCGGGCGGGGCGGCGCTGGCGGAAGCGCAGCGAGCTCCCGCCTCCCGCCGGGTTCGGGGGTCAGCTGCGTCCGCCGGCTCCGGGCGCCCATGGAGGGCTCGGGGGACGAGGAGCCGGGGTCCGAGGGGCCGCTGCAGCAGCTGGTGAAGCGGCAGCGCAAGGAGAAGCGGGAGCTCCAGGGTGAGGGGCGCCATGCCCGGCGCAGGGCGGGCGGGGAGAAGGCTGGGGAGCGGCGGCGGGGACACGCGGGGCCGGCTGGGCTCGGCGTCTCCTCTCCGCCTTCCCTCGCAGGGAGCCCCGTTCGGCAGCGCGAGTGGCTCGGAGGGGCGGGAGGGACGGCGGCGGCTGCGGAGAAGGAGGGAGCAGCCCTGGCAGTGCCCTCGCAGGGGGACGAGGACGGCGGTAGCGGAATGGAGCGAGCGGGCGGCGGTGTGGCGGCCGGGCCGAGCTGCGGGAGCCGCGCTGGTCCTGCGGGCGGCCTGCCTTCCCGTGACCTGGGGAGCCGGGAGATGAGCGGGAGCTGCGGCTTAATTAATGCTGGGCCATTGGCGTGATGTTCGCGTTTTGTTACTTTGGTTTTAAGTTGAAGGTATGTTTTTTTTAAGGCATTCCAGATTGAAAAACTTGCCTAGGGGCTTTTCCTGCCCAGCCTGTTGCGTTTCTTCATTCCAAGTGCAGTTGATCTGAACCAAATTTTTATGTCCCGTCCAGCCGTAATAAAGTATCTGTACTAAAAGACCTGTGTGGTCTTACAGTGCTTCAGTAAACACTGTAACACTTTACGGTATTTGACCTACCCTATTACAATATGTTAACATAATTAAGGAAGTATGATAGACGAATTCTGTTGAGTTTCATAGTTTATAATAACATTTTTGTTAAGTCTTTCTCGTTGCTCGTATATTGATACGGGCTTTTCCTTGTTTGGTTTTTTTAGTACGTAATGAAAAAGGCCCATCTGGAACCTATTATCAGAGGGTTAAAGAAGAGAGGAGTCAGGTTATATGACTGTCACTAAATCTATAGGAACTTCATGTTTTGAGATGGCTGTTCCTCCCTCAGATTTGGTTGAAATTGAAGAGGGGTAGGAATCAAGCATTGTCATAGGTAAATGGCACATTGATTGGGAGGAGCAGAGGGTTTTTACATCTAGAGAAGGTGATAATGGTAGTTCTCCACTACCAAATGGTGGAAGGGGTAAACACAAGGCAGAGCCCCTTTCTTCCCAGTTGGGACAGGCAGGTGATTTATAGGTACATGTTTGCCTACTAGAAAATACATTCCTGGTTTGTGCATTGATGACTGTTTACCAGAGAGCAAAACTATAAGAATTAACACAAGGTGCATCCCAACACCTCTGGTTGATGGTACTTGCCTCCACACTCCCCCTCCCCCCTTTCCACCACCCATACTCTCCACTGTGTATTTATGTGTGCCTTTTATGTTCTGCATTCATTTCTCCTCTGTTATGTTAACTTTAATGAACAAAGCTGCTTTTCAGTCATATTCAGCTTATTAATCTGTGGGCTGAATGCTTAACATAAAGCTTTCAGTATAAGCATTCTTCCTGCCTCCCTTTGAAAAGTTTCATGATTATTGCCATCATCTTCAGCTCAATTGTGTCAGTCAGGGGTGAAGGACAGGAAAATGTACAGGTGATGAATAGCAAGCAGGGCATTAAATAATTGCTGCTGTAATTCTAAAACAGTGAATACAGAAGTAACAGCGTTAGCAGGAATGTTCGTTTAAGAACACAAGAGAAGACTGTGAGGGGAATCTGGTTGTAGTTTCCTATGTGTAATGGATGGAGCCAGATGCATTAAAGTAGAGAGAATATACTAGAGACACGGGCTGAAGGGCAACAAGAAACATCTTCATGGGAAGAATAAGGGAAAATATTTTCATAGCAAGAATCATTAAGTATTGTGAAAAAAGTTTCCCAGAAAGGTTGCAGAATGCCCATCCCTGGAGACTGCACAGTCACCCGAATAAATTTCAGGTACATTTGAATTAACGTAACCTGATGTAGCTTTGAGTTCAGCCCCACTTTGAGCAGGAGACAGAGCTAGGTAACCTCTGGACACCATTTCTAACCAAACTATTCTGTGATTTTAGAAATGAAACATTGATGTACAGCCTAGATATACTTAGGGACTTCAATCAAGTTAAGATTATTTTGTTTTCAAATACCCATTTTGCTTTTAGAAACTTTGTATTAAGGCTTAGTAAATTCAGTTTTAAATTTTAATCTGCTGCTTGTGTGATAAAAAAATTGCGCATCTTTTCTGGGAGATTTGATATTTTGATGCCCACAAAATCTTTTTGAAGGCAACAGGCCAAAGTCTGCTGCACTGTTGACGTTCATATGTGTTTTTATTAGTTACCTGGCATAAGTTTTTCCTCTTCTTCAGAGAAAGAAAAGGCAGTTTGCATCCTTTAAGAAAAAATATGGCCATTTGGAAAATCTGAGGATTATAACCAGTAGTCTCATAGCTAAGCTATTATACTGATTTGTTGATGTTTGTAAATTAATTTTTGTGTGTGATTTGTAGTCATTTTCTGCAATGACCATAGAGTATATATTGAGAAATAATGTTTTACTACACTGCTTCTCTAACAGCAAAAATTCAAGGCATGAAAAATACTGTTCCCAAGAATGATAAGAAGAGACGAAAACAGCTGGCAGATGAAGTTGCCAAACTAGAGGCAGAACTTGAACAGAAGCACAAGGAGGAATTAAAGCAGCTGAAGGAAGCTTCACCTGAGCAGAATAAGGTATGTGCACTGACTTCAGCTGAAATTGTACAGGTACAATTTGTGTTAGGTCTTTTTTAACTTTTAAAAATTACAATGAAATAACACTTCAAAGTAGTTATCCTTTTATTCACAGTATTAGTGGCTTTTAAACTTAGGAAGGCTTTAGCTCTTAGAATAAATGGGCAGTGCTAGAAGGGGCATGTAACAATAGGGGATTTTTGTTGTTGAGCACTGTTAAGAGAGTGGTTTGGTTGGTTGAAGAATTACTGTAAAACGTTGCTCAAGAGCAGGTTTAGTATAAATTTGCAAAAGCATAACAAAATTCAATGGCAAGATTTACTGTTACTGAATTCATGGATGAGGTTTACAGGGAAAAACACAAATGCTAAGCTGTAACAGAAATTAAATGTAGAATGGGGGAAAAGTGCACCAGCACAAGTAGTATTTCATGTTGCCTTTAAGGCTACATGAGTGACTCAATTATGTTAGAGAATTATTTTTTTAAGTTATTGTTATATTGCCACTCTGGTTATCTTATGTAAGCTACTCAAGTATTGATGACCTTTAACAGGTGTTTGACCCATCCAGTGTGTTTTGTCTTGCAATTTTGTCAACAGTGTGATTTTTTTTTTTTTTTTTTTTTGTTATGGCTCTTACTGGGTTAGGTTTGTAAGTTTTTTTTTTTTTTGAGAAGTTTCAACTCTATCTTTTTCAACTGCTGGTTATGCTTTGATACAGAGGATGGACCCTTCTGCTTTAATTTTCACAGAACTTGCTGATGGCTGGCATGGTGAGGAAAGGTTTTCCTTTCAGCCAGTAAGCAGTATTCACACTCCAGTATGTAAGAGAACATGCATCTTAAATTTGAGATGCACATAACTGTGTTGGGACTGCAGAAAAGTAACACAAATGCAGACAGGAGTTTGGGGTGTGGAATGCTTTGATGGCTTTTGTGCTACACACGGATCTTTGTGGTTAAACTTCATAAAAATACCCTGGAAGAGAACTTAAAACTTTTTAAGAAGATACATATCTTAGTTACTGTTTATACTAATAAGAACATTTAACTTTGTTTTTTCTTTTCAGACAGATTCCATAGCTGATGGGATTGCAAATATAGAGCTTGAAGGAGTAGAGCAGCAGATTCAGCATCATCGAATATCAAAAGCACAGAAGAGGCGGGTATGACTTCATGTTAAACATTTTGCAAATAACTGATTGACTCTTATGTTCAACTAAACATAACTGTAATAGCCAAATTTTGCAGGGGACATTACCTAGGTAATTCTGTGTTGATGCTGTACCTACTGGGTGCCTTGAAAATCTATTAAACTACTGCCTATGTAAGGATTTTAGAAATAGTTGTACTTTTCTATGCTCAGCCATGAGCTGGGAATCAGAATAGGTCAGAAAATGGGAACCATAAAAAAAGAAATTATGTAAAGAGGATGATTTTTTAAATGGCTTTCACTAAAAATATTATTATAGAAGTAGTTTAATTAAATACTATGTGGAAATTATGCAACTGATAATACTTTACACATTTAACAAAAGAACATCAATACAGAAGAAATTATTTTGAAATACTGAGTTGTTAAGAAACACTGCCTAGTGTCTGCTCTGTTAGGCTTAGATCTGGTTAAACATCAAATGTTATGGATTAACATTATCGTGCCTGCATGGATGTTGGGTCAGGGCCAGGGGAATACTGCTTTATTGCATATTTTGTCCTGTGTTACATGATCACTTACAAACATGTTAAAAGGATGTTCATAATTCATGGCACCCTGTCTAGGCAGACCAAGAACTCTGGTCTAGTTTGCCTATATTCTTATTTCCTAAACCAGTCTGGTCTTGATTTGTGGTGAGTTTTAAGTCTGTAAATGGGAAGATCAGTCTTCATACTGTTTGCTTTTTTGCTTGCTTATTTACATTGGTTCATGTTCCCTTGTTAACATCAGCATGAGCTTCTGAAACATTCTATGAAAGTAGGGTTTTTTTGTGCTATTACATCCCTACTAATATTCTCTACATGCATTCTTATCCATCCTTTAGGTTAGGAACAGTCTTTTATGATGTAGCATATCTGTCCTGAGGGAATTTCAGTTTCATGGCCTGAGCTCCATTATGCAGTCATGTACTTAACTGGTAGATCTCACACTTCTTATGAAAGAGGAGTGTATTCTGATGTTTAACTAGAATTCCCATGCTTGACTGTTGAAATAATAGATCCTGAAGAAAGGACTATGATTAAAAGCCTTTATATGAGTGTTGTAAAGTGTTATTTTGCATGTTGATATAAGTAAGATTTCTCTTGTGGTGTTGGAGGCAGTTAGGATATATCTATCACTTAACATTTGCTAAAGTTCGGGTTTATGAGGTCTCTAATTGATAGTACTGATTCAGATGAATATTTTATAGATAAGAATGTACTGAGAAAACATTGGATGTGTTAGATATAAGCATTAAGCTAAGAACTGTTGTACAGGCATATTCTAAATTTTAACATTTGATGTAATTTTTGTGTGTTTTTAATCTAAGGAGAAGAAAGCTGCTTTGGAGAAAGAAAGAGAAGAAAGAATAGCTGAAGCTGAGATACAAAATTTAACAGGTGCTAGACATCTTGAAAGTCAGAAACTTGCCTCCCTATTGGCAGCAAGGCAGTTAGAGATTAAACAAATCCCTTCAGATGGCCATTGCATGTACAGAGCTATTGAAGATCAGCTCAAGGATCACCAAAATTCCTGGACTGTTGCAACTCTGAGGAACCAAACAGCAAAGTATATGCAAAGTCACTTTGATGACTTCCTGCCTTTTCTTACAAACCCTAATACTGGAGATATGTATAGCAGAGGTAAGACTTGTAGTATATGAGATTTTAAAAACTATTATTACTGTGTCTGATTAATCTCAGTTACTGGCTGAATTAATCTCAGGCTGAATTCAGACATGTATGGTGTTTGTAACTTTGTTTGTTACTTTATTGTGTTCCATGGAACACAGAATTATGATCTGCTGTGAAACTTGGTACAGCTGGATCTCTAATTATTTTTAAAAATTAATCTTGGAAATATTATTCCCCATTAAAAAGAAGAAAACAGAACTTCCTGGTTACTAGATGATGTGAACCCATTCTGGGATGTGATTCAGGTTGAGGTGATCTTCTTGTCAAGTTTTGTATTGGTGTTTTCAATGTACACAGGAAAGCTGTTAAAATAGGTGTGAAATTCAAGCAAATCTATTTTATAAGAGTTTGAATAGATGCATCTTCTTATTCTACATTGTTTTTCCACTGCAAAGTATTTTGGAACCATTTTTTACAAGTAGACTAAACTTAAAAAGTATAAAGAGCTTTAGTGTGGATGGTGTCGGCTAAGTAAAAACGGAGTTTATGTACCTCTTATTTGAGCAATACATGATTTATTCATTATGCCTGGAACACCACAAAAATGCATAAATTTCCTTAATGCTACACTTGTTTAATAGGCGTTGCTTTGGATTTAATGTGGCCACTGGGTTCTGTCTTTCCCGTGTTGACAGACATTATTGTCACAGGTTAAGTGTGTCCCAGGAGAAAACTGGATAAAATTCTGCACAGCAACAGAGAATTTTGCTTTTCTGTTATAAAGGAAGTGAATGAAAAGTCATTCTGAGCAGTCTTCAGAAAATCTGAAGATGCTTCTTTCTAAAAATCTGTTTGTAAGGTTCAAAAGCTCAAGGGTTTGTAATTTACAAATTTTGTACTTGGTTTATGTAGAAGATGATCTGGAAAGATTTTCTATATCTATTTACAAATGAACTATTGAGAATAAATACTTCAGAGGTTAAAAACAAGGCAGGTAATCTGGAAACTTAAAGAAACCCTAGCCAACTCTTTAACTGCATGCGGTTGCAAGATTTTTAAAACATATCTGACACCTGACTAATGTAAGAACTAGATATCCTGCTCACTGTCACATTCTTTTCTAAAGTTTCTAAACATCCTCTGAAACTTAACAGGAAACTTAATTGTATGCAATTTCATGTTTGTTGTTACCTGTTGTTCTCTGAATAAAAAATATAAAGTATTAGCTGTACTTCCTTTTTTTTTATCCCTCTCTTCAGTCTGAAATTTTCTTTTTAATGAGGTTATTTTTTTTCCCTCTGCTTTTCTTCAGTGAACATTTTTATTTTCCTTTATAATGTGTTTGTACTTTTCTGGCTCTATTTCTTCATTGCACAATCAGTGATTTTCCTCAGTTGCTTGTTCTCAAACAAGACAACTACTAAAAATTGTCTTTTCTTTCCCTGCAGAGGAATTTGAGAAATACTGTGATGATATAGCAAATACAGCTGCATGGGGTGGTCAGCTGGAAGTAAGTATTGATAATTTTTATTTGTGAATTTCTGAAGGGGGTGAATATGCCTTTAGAAAAGGCTTCTTTAGAAAGAATATCTGAAGTCATAAAGAAACATAGTCATAAATAGCTTATTTAGCACTTATTTAGAATCTCTTGTGGTTATAGGTTGTTTTCCCACCATCTTTTCTGATGGTACGCCACTGTTCTGATGTATTTGACAGGTGAGGTAGTGAATTCATTCATAAATATCATTAGAAAGACTGACACTATGAGTGGGGGAGTGTTGTTAGGTTGTTGTCATGTAAATGAGAACTTGAGCTTCAAAAAATATGTATTTAGTTTGTCTTAATTTTAGGAAAGAACAGTTAGCAAATTAATGAAACTGGCCCAATGTTGCATCCTCTAAACAATGATTAGTTTAAGACAATCTGTTTTCAATTAAAGTTTTGAAAGTTAAAATAATTTTGCTTATTTTAATAAAGTTTATTTTCTGAAAATATTACTAATGTTATGTTTGAACTGTCTGCTAAAATTAAATACCTAGTCTTCCTGTCTCCTGCCTACATTGTTTTTTGTCCTGTTACTAAATTGTTTTTGCCTTAAAGCTAAGGGCTTTGTCACACATTTTACAAACACCTATTGAAGTAGTGCAGATGGATTCTCCTCCCATTGTTGTTGGTGAAGAATATTCAGGCAAACCAATAACACTTGTGTAAGTATGTAATTTTATCACTTAAATTTAGTGCACTTGTTTCTGTAACAGAGGGCTCAGCTTTGATTCTCACCTGCTCTTTTATTTTCTGTTACATGTATGATGTTGAAACACTGCTTGAGTAATGGTTGTGCAGGTCAGAAATTGTTTGTGATTGACACACTTATTTTGGAGAAATAGTAATTGGATTGTGTCTGACGTGCATCAGTCACTGATTTAGAGAATGCTACAAGGTCATTTTACCTATTAAATAATTACGAAGTAATAATGACTTTGATACAATATGGAAACTTTTTGTCTTTCTTCAGAGTATCTGTCAAACTGTGCCTGGAAGTCACCAGAATTTAAAATAGTTTTTATTAATGCTCTTCTGTGTAGTGAACCTCTGCATTTTTGTTGCTAAAGCTTGGCTTTATTTAGGTTGTCTTCCAGTGCTGTTACTGTTGGAATGATGTATAATTTTTGTTAAACTGAACATATTTCTGTAACTTTTTTTTTTAGGTATATGAGGCATGCCTATGGATTAGGAGAACATTACAATTCTGTAAAAGTTCTAACAGATGCTACTACAGAAAACAGCAGCTAGCGTACAAAAGTTGTACATTCACATGGATAAAAGTTGCATTGTGGTGTGCTGGGCTCCAGGAAATTCCCAGTAAGACTGGAAAGTAAATGGAACGGATTATAAATTAGAAACAAAGAATAAAAGACCTGCAGGGTTTGACTATAAATCAAGAATAGCAGAAACAAGAACGAAACAAAACAAAAACCAAAACCACACAACAATATTGTGAACTTGTTGGTGTTAATTATCTTTAGAAGATCTGTAAAATGGTGGCTGTGTAGATCAGGGTTTTTTTTCAATAGAGCTTCCTCTCAATGCTGCAGGGAAAATATCAAGTAATAAAAATTTGTTTTGGTTAATCTGCATTTCTGTTGAAGACTTAAGGTTACCTGAAGGTAGGTCCCTGTTCTATTATTTCTGTCAGATTTTTGCAGTAATGGAAGAGTTGAGGCATTTGAAATAACTGATTGTATTTTGGTTATGGAATACCCTCTGCAGTGTTTCTGTAGTCCTATCAGGATCTAATTTCAACAGTGTGGTATTGATTCCCTTCTTTATTTGGGCAGAGAAGATTTGGAAGTAAATCCAGCAGCAGAATATCTTGCTTGGCTGAAAGAATTGCACAGTCTTCTTAAAGACTTTAATGTAAGATTTTTACCAAGGCTAGATGTAGGGATTTTTTTGGTTTTTTTTGCAGTTGACAGTAGGAATTCAACTCTTGTGCAGAAGGAGCATTGTTGTTTTGGACTGTACATTATCCTGTCAGTGCAAGTTAACTGCACTGTTAATTCTCCACAGTCTTTCAGCTGTGCATTTTGGCGAATCAGAAGACTTACAGAGCTCCTCAGTATCCTCACTTCGGGTATTGAAACCAATCTGAACTCATAATTTCTGGATCTGCTTATCTAAGCACTTTGTCATCTAAAGTGTGATGTTTTATACTGCATTAAACAGCTGGGTACACACAGCTGTAGAAATAACCACCTTGGGTTTTGTCAGTAACTGAAAGTGATCTGGCAAAGAATTAAATTTATTTTAATTCCTTCTTATGATGTACAGAGACTTCAAAGGTTTTAATATGGCTTGACTTTTTACATTAGAAAATGTAGATTGTTGTCTGTAAATGTGACTTCAAAATTAGGAACATACTGAAACCAAAGTTTTAATCCAAAATTTTTTTAACGGGAAAGTGATTTTTGAATTTTTTTTAAAGCCTTAGACAGTAAAAGAATTGTCTGTATTTTACTTCTGCTGAGTTGGTTTGGAGAAAAGTGGTTCATGAAAAGATTAAACACCTTTGCCCTGGTTTGAGGATTATGACCTAACAGTATGTATCTTTTAGTCTTGCAATAGAGCTAGCCTGCAGACTTACATTCCTGGAACTTAGAAAAATCTGCTCGCTCTTAAGTGGAAGATAAGTGATCACTTTATGGGTCAGATTATTTCTGATTTAAAGCACTTTGAAAGAGAGGGGGCAAAAAAAATCAGATAATTACAGCAGGAGTTTTTGGACAAGCAGTTCTTCAGGCTCGTGCCTGCCAGGAAAACAAAGTATTAACCAGATCAGGAATTTTTACCTTCTTATTCATCTATTACAGTATAAGAAATATAGCTGGTTTGTAATACCAAACCAGCTGGTTTAGTGTAAACTTTGGTTTACTTCCTTGATTGTATAAAATGATGGTTTTAATTTTAAACAGAAGGGTAGGATACAACAGTATGAAAAGAATGTTTCTATTTATAATTCCATTACAAATTTCACTAAAAATAATAAGTACTCTTCTCTGCGTTGCTTAGAATTGATATGATATAAAATGCACATGCTGCATTTTATAGATATGCAGTTCTTTGGGTTTTTGGGTTTCATTTTTCTTTGATTAACTGAGAGAGAAAAGATGCCAGACCCAGGGAACATCTTCTTCCAAGAGTTTGTCATGTTGAAGATGTTTACAGTTTGTATAAAGTTAAATTAATTTAATATAGTGAGTGAAAGATCTTTGCTCATGCTGTATGGGACTTGCCAAAAAGTAATAAATTGGTTTATTTGTGGCAAATCGCGTTTGGGTCAGTTTTATCTTGTACTCAAATAGTTCACTTATTTCCTAGTATGAATAAGCTTATCCATTTAAGTTTTAGGATCCTATCCTAGTGTAATAGGAATTATAAAACAACTGACTGTATTCAGGCAGACAGAGCTCCACTCCATATGAAATTGTTTCTGAACAAAATCTATCCTCAGTGTTTTAGCAGTTAAAACTTGAGCTCATCTGAAAAACTGTATTTGAAAATAGTGTTGAACTTCCCCATGCATTAAAAGGATGGAGTGAGACATGGGGGGGGGGGGGGGGAGGTCTTCTCACATTTAAGCTTTCAATTTATTTGCCAGATTACGTTTTTCTCTGCAGAATAACACTATTTGCTTTTAGTGTTTATTTCAGTTGCTTTCCTTGCTTTATCTGTAATTCGGTTTTTTCAGCTGCTGTTTCTTTTAAGGACTGTTGGGTACTTCTTTCAAGGTTAATTGAGATAGTTGCCATTAGGAATGCTCACATAAACAGGAGGGAAGCTGTCTAGTGGTCTGAAATAAATTGCGTACCATATTCTGAAGGGGAAAAATGTATTTGTTGTTGCAAGCTGGTTACATGTGGCTCTTAGTGCTTGTCCTTGTCCCCTTCACTTACTCTGCACCAGAGTCTGCTCTCCTGTCCAGTTGCATAGGCTGCAGGCAGCCCCAGAGAGGGGCTGGGAGGTGGGTGGCAGCCAGAAGGAGTGCAGACCTATCATAATTTATTTAAACAGTAAATCATCTAGTAATTTATTATTTAGATAGTAAATTATTTCAAGGATTTTTTTAAAGAAAGAAATTATGTAAAATGAAGTAAAGCAGTGATGTCCCTTGTGCACATTTATACAATTACCATGACATCTTGTATTTAAATATATTGAAATATTGCACCAAAGCTAAAAAACCTTTTTTCTGTTGAGGGTGGCAGAGCACTGGAGCAGGCTGCCCAGAGAGGTCGTGAAGTCTTCCTCTCTGGGGACATTCAAAACCCACCTGGTTCCTGTGTAACATGCTCTGGGTGACCCTGCCTTGGCAGGGCGGTTTGACTGGATGATCTTCCCTTCCAACCCTAGTGATCCTGTAAAATACAGTGAAGAGGGAATTTGTTTCACAACCACTTGCTTTGAGGTAAAATTGTCGGATTGCTTTTTGCCTTCTCCCCATGCTCTGTTCTTCACCCCTTTTCACATGCAATTCAACAGGGGCTGTGATAGGCTCTAGGAAAAAAAAAACCAAACTGCTGAAATTTGGGGTATATGCAGAGCACATCCCCTCTGTTCCTACTGTGACTCAAGGAGTAAGATGTGTCGGCAGCGTTGTGACTGGGTACATCTGCTGCCTGTGGGATGGTGGCTTCCCCTGGGCTCAGTTATGCTTGAGTGTAACATTGTTATGAATTACAGAATTACTGGAGCTAAATGCATGGGTGACAGTAGAGTGGGGCCAGGAGGGGCACTCCCTCTGGCAGTTTGGGCTGTGGATTTTACTCAGTTCCTCTCTCAGCAGCTCTGGTTGCATTGCAGCTTGTGGATTCAGTGATGTGACAGTGACTGAGTGAGGACAGGCAATGTCCCTTTTGTAGGCAGTGGGGGCGATCGCAGTGCTGGGTCAGTGGCACTTTCCTGCCAAAGGAGCCAATGATGAATGTCCCGGAGATGGCCTGAAAGGTTTGGTGAGAATGGACATCAGAATGTCCCATCTGCATCATCTGGCTGCTTTGGACTGCCATCTGTCATTGGCCATGGAATTGCTGCAAGTGTACAACTTTCTGTTTTTAGTCCTTGAAACACATCGTGCCTCCCTCTGTCTCTCAGGGGATCTCCTGGGATGTATTTATGAATGACAAGCAGCCTGTATTCATTACTTGATCTATAAGAAGTTAAGCAGGCATAAAAATAGGATCTGAAACACAGAAGGCCTTTTCTGTACGTTCCTTGGCTCCAGTGAGAATGCTAACCCACCAATTCCTTTGTTTTGAGCAACTAATAAAAACAACAGATGGGTTATGATTGATCACTAGAGGCATATGATAGATGTACTTTTGAATACAACTTAGCAATTGCCTCTGTTTGTTAGAAACAGGTATAAAAAACTATTCATGCACAAAAATATTGGGTAAAATTCGGAATAAACTGATGTAGTCTCTGTGTTGAAGATTGAATAAATACATCAAGGTGTTAATTGAAAAGCTTTATATTCTTTACAAGTTGGAAAAATTAGAGTGCATAAACTTATATAGCAAGCACATTCAAAAATATTCCTAGGAGCTATGTTTTCTGCACAGGCTCCCTCAACTTCATCAGTTCTGCAAATATTTTGTCATTATATATGAAGGAGTTAGACACATTAAGAATCTGATGGTGCTGTGTTTGTCCATATATGAAAACCTTCCAGATGTGAGTAATGCTGTTTTATTTTTTATTGCTTTTTTTTTTCTTTTCCTTTGAGGGATAGTGTTATGAAAACATTTGAGCAAGGTCTCTTATTTGAAATTATTACATAAATCATAAAGATGCACTTTGGCAATTGCATTCTGGAAGGTATAAATATTTTTAAAAAGCTAAGGATGTTGAGATTTTAAACTAATAATTCTTCCACATACATACATATATATACACACATATATCCTCTAAAATCAAAATGTTAATAAAACCACAATAGTATAAATATGCAATAGTTTGCCATTAAATCATAATAAGGCTCCATTGAGTGGGGAAAGAGTGAGTGGCATCTAATGAAGAGTTATTTTAGTTTTAGCTGTTTGCAGAGTGTTGGAGCACAAAAAACCCCAGAAACATAATGGGGGAAGTAGTTGTGAATTGGGCATGCCCACATGAAATGCACAAAATTATTCAGTGTTGAGGAATATTCTGGATGCTGGTGGCTGGGTGTGCTACACATTGTGCCCTTGGCTGGGGGGGAAGTGACTGGAGCCCCAGGCAAACAGCTGTGAGTGTCCTTTTACACTTCAGTGCTTGTCAACAGTTCCACCATATTAATCAGCAGCCTCCAAAATCCAGAGTTTGGTGAGCTCCCTGAGAGTGTTCTCTGGGTTCACTGGCATCACATCTGCGTTCACATTACATCTCCTTCACTGGTTGGTGGAACCACAGATTACATCAATGGATTTTAAAAACTTTATTTTGATCTCTGGTATATTTATCAGTATTATACATTCTGTGCTTAATGTTACTAATTCAATTTTAGCACTTGGTGTCTGCTTGATCTGCTGCTAGAGTGTTATCCATCTGCTTCTGAACATTTTATCACAACTTTTGCAAACAACAGAAGAATTAGAGTCAACTGGGATATGTTTGAGGAAAAACTACGGGGGACAAGGAAATGGGGAATATAATGCAAGAATGCTTTAAATCCAAGTTGAAAAAGTGTTTTTCAGTAAAAAGCAATAAAGAAGCTATTAAGGAAAATTCTGCTGATCTTCCAAACCTTTACATTTTAGATTGTACATTTATTTTGTGACAATCAAGTAAAAATTGTGTTTGTTTTAAATAGAGAAGAAGCTGGAGAATCTGCAAAAGCTGAGCACTTGCTGTCACTTCTAAAAGAACCTTAGCTTTCCCTATCTTAACAAGTGATATTCTCCCTCTTGTGGAAAGACACATTACTAAAACTATGATAAGAGTCTTTTTCTAGTGAGACCATTTGGCAATTCTGTTATTTTTCATGAAACACTTTGATGCTGTCATGATTATCTACACCATCCCTATGTCCTACTTGTGCCTGACTGAGAGCCTTCTGTCTACTCTTGCCACAGACATCACTGGAAATAAAAAATGTAAAATGGGTTGTGTGGATACAGACTTGAGAAAGGACAGGCTGGGAAGGTGAGGAGGAGAGGGTTAGCTTACTGCTTGTCTGTGGTACAGGTGATGTGTCTGTTCATAGCTCATGGGTCAGGATCAGAGAGATGGCCTAAGTAGGCTTGTAGTAGGTCCCTGTTACACATCAACAAAAATATTTCATATTTTTATTAAGTTTACTAATAGCATGGGTATTTTGCACAGTTTGAGCTCCCTGGCCTACTCCAGAGCCTTAATCTAAAAGTAAGGCAAAGTAGACTAAATTTGGAAATTTTTGCTTTGTCAGTACATTTGGTTATGAAATCTCAGTAAATCCTGTGTCTGAAATTCTGTACCTTTTCTCTGCAAGATTTCTTTACACATTTGAAGAAGCACACACAGGTTATTTGTACAACATAAGAAAGCAAGTCTCAGTAGAGGATTTCTGGAGTATTTCACCTCACAGAATGTATGGTACACATCACAATGATGCATGTGCAATTGAAGTTTGTCCGATGCACAAGTGAAGCTATTATGACCTTCACAGAGTGGCCTTTCCAAAACTCATTAAAAATGTTACATGAAGATTGAAGTAGTCTTTATAAATTTCAAATGCATTGGTATGCAACAATTTGCAATCAGAAGACATAAAAAAATAATTTCCCTTAGCCCCATCCCTGGCAGTGTTCAATGCCAGGCTGGATGGAACCCTGAGCAACCTGGTCTGGTGCAAGATGTTCCTGCCCGTGGCGGTAAACTTTAGGGTTCCTTCTAACCCAAACTGTTCTATGATTATACCAAGGACTGAAATTAAATATTCATTTTAATAAGGAGGAAAAAGAATCCAATTCTGTACTGTGCACTGTAAAAATAGATGAGCAGTACTGACTATTAGAATCTAAGTAAACAGGTCAAGAAGAGAATGAACTGGTAAAGCTTACTTTTTAATAATTAAAACACTATGTTGATTATATATTGTTCAGAGTAAACTCTCAGTAAATTTTATTTGAAGAGCCTTAAAAATTATAAAAATAACTTCACTTCTAATTTTGCACATAGTACATGTCACAAAGATTTCCTTTTGAAGTATTGAAGTGAGGGAATCGATAATTCATAACTATACTAAGTCAAATTATGTTTTAAATTTTGAAACTAAGATTCTGCATGTTGCTCACGTGCACATGGACATACAAAAAATACATAGATATGAAACATGTTCTACATCTTTGGTACTTTCCTCAGTTCATTTTCTAAAGTAATGCAATAGTTAAATTTCTGATGTCAGGGGTGAATGTATCAATACACATGGCATTCTCTTCATTCAGTTAATGCCTTCAAGGATAGTTTAACCCAGTATTGCTGGTACACAGTGCACATGACGTTCTCTTCATTCAATTAATGGCTTAAAGAATAGTTTAACCAAGTATCTGAAGAACTATACACCAAGATTAAAGATATGTATTGAATAACTTTATCTCTTAAATATAGTCTCCTGCTTTAATAATAGCATAAATCAAAAAGCAGGGTGGTGGATGTGGGGTGGGGATATTGGTCTCAAAGCTGGGAAAAATGTAACAAGCTTTAAAAGTGAGCAAGTACCTTCCAACAGTTGGTTTACAAAATATCAAAATTTGATGACATTTTTCTAAATGCAATGTACAACAAATGAGTAAACATGAAGCATGATTTTCATATAAAATGTTAGTTTTAAAGGGATCTCTGGTGGTCCTCCAGACTGACATCCAGCTCACAGCAGCACTAGTTTCAAATAGAGCAAATTATTCTGTCTTTTGTTTTATGAGTGTCATCTTTTACAAGGAAAAACAGGAGGGAAGGCAACTGAGAACTCTGTAGACACAGTCAGAAGAGAAATGCATGTTCTGTGTGTTTGCTTCAGGCTGCAGGTATCTTGCTTCTGTGTCCATGCCAGTCCAAGGGGCCACCTCAGAAATTTTTTATCTGAAGGTTTAGCCAGTTTGAACTGAGTTTTCCAGTTTCTTCAGGCTCAGTCTCTTAGGTCATAGTGAGGGAGATGTTTGCTTGGGGTTTACCTATCACTTTGATTGCTACAGCCAGCTGACAGACTGCTTTAAAGGTATTTCTGCTTATTCAACCTTTTTACAGTACTGGTGTGCTGTATTCACTACAATTAACTCACCTGATGCTTATTCCTTTAGGCAAATCTTTCATTTCATCCTTCTTGTTAACTCTGCATTTCTTATATGAGCTATTGTGTTTAGTGCTTTTCAGATAAATCATTTTATTGGAAAATACATGAAGAGTTACAGAGACTGTCATCTCCTTCTGCTAGGGACTGTTTGAGTTACTGAAGAATTGGATATCAGTTGTTTCTTGAGACTCCCGGAGCTCTCAGCTGTGTACCCTGGTGGTTGTGAGCACATTCCTTGGCAAAGAAATCTGCTTACCATGTTTGGGCAGATGGGGAGCAACTCGCCCTTTCATTTTCTGTTTGAATTTCAGTTTGTAATTTTTTGTTTGCAATTTTCCATTTCCAAAGATCTTTTCATGATCACACCTCCCTCCAGTTTAGCAGCAGCTCCACATCTCATTAAAGCAGTTTCTATTTCTTGCACCTCTTTAATAAAGGTCTTACAAGACTGGACTTGACATTACTAATGAACTTTGTCACACAGCATTAGCTATCCCTCTCAGCAGATGCCTTGAATTCTTTATAATTCTTCCTGAGCCTTTCTACATCATGGAACACCAGTCCCAATGAACATGGAGTGTTTCTGACGCACTTTGTTATGAGGCATCAAATACTTTGCTAATTGGATGTAAACTACACAAGTTATTGTACAAAAATTGCTCATTTCATAGGCCTTTCACCTCTTTTGAAAAGACTTCTCCATCTAAGAGTAGGTAATCATTTCTTTGCATGTGCAAATTCTTGCTGTGACTGCCAGTAAGAGCTCCACCCATATGATGATTTTTTTCAAAATCTGGGTTTCATCCATGAGTATCTGGTCTCAGGCCAGGGAGTTAATATCAAATAGTTTGCAGAAACTCTGTGTTATAACTCATAGAGTACGTAATGAAAAGAGTGACTTGGAAATGGAATGTCCTAAATTCCTTGGCCATGTCCCTCAGTCATCCAGTCCTCAAGACACGTTTGCATTTTTATTTACTTTCTGAACCGCTGATAGCCCTAATTTTTCCCGAGATCCTCTTAAAGTTATAGAGTTTTGGGAGTAAAAGATTTGTGGGTTGGATAATGAACTTTCAACCCCATATGAAATGATGTAATGTAGTTAAAAACTGCTCTTGAAAGAGACTGAGGTGGATATGCCTCATTCCAAATGTGGGTGACTTAAAGGGTCCTATTATGGAAAAATAAATGGAGCTTCATACTCATAATTACTTTAGCTGACATGTTTAGCTGAGCAGCAATAAAACATACATCATCTTAATATATATTGTTAATCTTGCCAATGATTTATACCATGCAAGCTGAAATTACCTCACCCAGTTAGAGAAAATGAAGTCAGTGAAAAGCAGCTAAGGATAATTAAGCTAGACAAAGCTTGCAAGTAGGTTGTTCACTGCTCAGTACATGCTATTACAAATTATTTAAATACTAAAAGACAACATGAAATTCCTTTCTTTTAACCATAATTGATCCTGCTGTGGATGTGTTCAAACAAAAAAGATATTTCAGATATCTCATAACAGTAAATAAACATAGTTTTATTTCATTTGGAGAAATGTATTAGAGTGTACAGATTTTAGGCTAAGATCTCCAGCCTTGACAAGCTTCTGATAAATCATGGATGCAAAGCAACAAACAAGCAAACTTTGCTGTTTGGGGGAGTGTGTCTAAACACACTTCTGTCTGTACTGCTTGGGAGAGAGAATTTTTGTTTAGGTATGTTTCTCACAGCCTTTTCTACTCTGAGAGCAATCAGCCTGGTGATGGCAGGAACTGGGAATCTTTGTAATAAGATAAAATTGTGTATTCATCTACCTTTTATCCTTTTCTATTTAAGATGATTATTCTTTAGATAAAACATACAGAAATTATACTTATTGGGATATTTTTAAGCACTTTGGCATAGAAGGAGATAATTATATTTTATTGTCTAACAATATCCTTCTTTTCAATTTGGCCCTCGTGGCAGATTTTGTAGCATCATTGTGCGAGATGGACTAGTAAGGTTCATACACATTTTGAAGTAATTAATAATGAAAACCAGATGAGCAATGAGCAATTTCACTAAAAAAAAAAAAAAGAAAACAAATGTTCAAACCTAAGATTTAGAGGAAAAGAAAATTATATGCTTTTAAGTTTTTGTCATTGTTTGTCGTGTAAGAACTTGGAGCAGTATCTCAGTCCAAGATTTCAAACAGAACATCGTTGGCTCTTTAGTCATGGTTATGCAGTTGCTTGAGGTCATCATCACTTATGTTCTTTATGCCAGTGAACACAGGAAAAGACAAATTTCTTCAAAGCAAAGGCCGGATTTAATAAGCTGTTTCTGGTTACTCCTAGTTGTTTTTTATAACTGAGTTGTAAAGGATATGCTCCTATGCAAACCTAATTTTTTTGAGATGGTGTGCATTACATTTCTATGCTGGTGGTGGAACACAGGTGCATCTTTGTGCTTGTTATACAGGCCACTGATTCACTGTGGTAGATAAGGCCACAGAGGTTAAATGTTTTGTCTGCAATATGATGAATTGTACAACAGGAAAGAGAATTGTATTACACAAAGATGTGTGATGAGAAATTGAGATGGAATTGCAAATCTCTAGGAAGCGTTTGGATGTGCAGTACTGAGAAAGTGGAAATCCTGAACCTCTTCAGCATGAGCATAAATATCTATGGAAGTAAATTAATTTTAAAATGGCCAAAGTATTTGGATTTTAAAACTGTAATTTTTCTGTTTCTCGATGATCTTAGATAAAATAATTAACAGTACTGAAGGACTGAATATTTGATTCTTTCCTTACACAGGTGCGTAACTACAGGCTTTATTCTGGTTTATCATTTATAGTTTTATAAAGCATTTTAAAGACATCAAATGCATTTTGGGTCCCAGTACAGGCGATGGAAAGGAAGATTGAGGATAGTCAACACCTTGGAAGCCCAAATCTCTTAAGAGTCATTTGAATGTGGAGCTACTCCCAGCCAACAGTAACATCTGGATTTCACAACAGCTTAAATAACTTTCCAGATGGATGTTGCTTATGTTCCCATTTCCATAGACACAGCTGACATTGTGAAAAAAGAGTGAGAAGCTTGAGGATCTGTTTATAGCATCTGTATAGTGCTTACCTTGTTCTTAATGGCAAGTCATCCATTTCATGGAGCTTGAGGGTCAAGGAATTGCCATGGTTGGAAGAGATCTCCTGAGATCATCTAGCATAACCCCCTGCTCAGGCAATTTAAATCTCTTGGCATGTATCCTGGTTTTGGCCCAGAGCAGCAGGAGGTGGAATGGCCAAGACCGATGTTACTTGATACCAATTTATGTCATTGCCAGCGGTGGGGGAAAGGGATGCTCTCTTTTATCCAAGATGAAAGGCATTCTTTTGCAGTGGCAAAAAAGCATGGGGAAGAGTCAAATGGCATTTGTTGTGTATTTTTTGTTTACACAGAAAACTGTGTAAATGGGTTTCTTTATCTTATACCTTTTGTTATTAATATTGTTGCTGTTACTGTTAATTTTCTTATCTTATTGCTGTTTCCAGTAAATTGTTCTTATCTTAATCTGTAATTTTCACCTTTTGTGCCTCAAATTCCCAGCTCAATCCCCGGAGTAGTAAAGGGGAAGGGAAGGAGGGAACGGTGAGCAATCAAGCAGTGTCTGGTTTGGGAGAATCCTGGTGGGGGCACTGAAGTGGGGAATACCATTCCTAAACCACAACAGTATGTTCGCTATGGATAGGAATCTCATTCGGTTTCTGAAGATGTTGTACTGAATGTTGAATAGAGAGTAATATTCACAGTGTCTTGAATTCTGAAGCGAGGCATTACTAATCTGCTGGATGCATCACACGGCAGGACCTTGCAGGCAGAAGGCTGCTGCAGCCCAGTGCCAGGCACTCTGCTGGACCCTGCTTGGTGTGCATGGCTCCAAGAAACAACCTTTATCCTTCATGTGCTCCTCATTCTAAAGTTTCTGAAGCAGGCTGAGGACAGTTTGTCCAGCTCAGGAGGGTAACATTTCTACAGAATGGAAGTGAAGGTATGTATAAGTTTTTAATAAGAGTTCAGCATGAAGATTTTTAGGGGTTTGTGGGATTAGAAAAAATTCTGGGATAGCACTGAAGGGCTGAGTATGCAGAAAAAGGCAGAACTGTTGTAACCTTATCCATACTGGATTTTGGCTCTGGTTTTTGCAAGTGAAACCTCCTCCAAACTTCACTCAGTTTGCAGCCCAAATGATGCAGGGAGTAAGTGAAAAATGAAGCACTGTGGACACTGAAGGGTCTGACGCACAAGTTCATTTTCTGACCCTCAGTCACTTATCAGCATGGATGTCTTCTATGAATTTCAATCCTAATTAGAATATTATTTATACTGCAGCATAAATAATATGTAAATAGTAAATTAATTTATTCTTCCTAAATTAAAAATAATCTAACTTGTGTTTTTAATTTCAGAAAACTTACGTTTTCTTCAGCAACATTACTGACTGTTCCTTGCTGAGGGTTGCATATGACTAGGCAGATAACAGTGGCCCTGTCCTGAAGATCTCTACAATTAAATAGATTTTAAATAAATTTTGTCTTGAAGACAAAATTTGTGTGTAAACTGCGCCCTTGGAAACCTTTGTACCTTTGAAGCCATTTTGAAAGAACGAACACTGTACAGAACATCTGGCAGAAAAAGAATTCAGCAGTACTTGGAGTACAGATCTGTGGAAAATAATTTTGAAATGTTGGTGTTGCACTGGTGTTTCTTCAGAAAAAAATGTACAGCAGCTTTTATTTTCAGAAGAAAATGAAAGTAAGCTGAAATATACACCTGCTAGTGTAGAGAAAGTGCTGTGCTCCTACCCAGGGTAGTCAGGGATTGGATGCTGTTACTGTGCCGTAGAGCAAGCAGGGAATGCACTCACTAGATCAATCAGATTGCTCTCTTTGGTATTGTTTACAATAATTGTTAATTAGTTTCCTAGGATAGTACCTCATTTGCGGTCAAAATAAAATGTACACCAGATGGAGAGAAAAAGAATTCCAAAGCAGTAATCTATTCGTATGCATAATTTTTCCTTGTAACTCTAATGGTGGTGGTTTTTGCTGTTTAAACTCCAGCAACAGATAGATCAAGCAGATGACATTGCTTAAACATTATTCAGGGTTTTATGGGTAAACCATAAGCAATTGATATATGGTTGCTTTTTGACTGGCTTTTTTCAAGTGTTTTAATTTGATATTGTGATTAACATTTTTGCATTTGTAGACTTTGAGTTCAAATTTTAAAGCCGCAGAAAATTTTGGATGTGCTTGAAGTGTTACTTGAAATATGTTTCAGCATTTTTGCTTTAAGTCCTGCCTTTCCTTAGTTTTGAAATTGGCTTTTAAAATGTGATGTAGGAATGCCTTGATTTAGAAATAAATGCATTCTTCAAAATGAAGATAAAATACTAGGTTTGAAATGCTTGTAGAGTTTTGTGTTGTTTTTTCTTTTCTGGGACAACTTTAAGAGCCTCTAAGAACTCATGGAAAATAGTGAGAAAGCATGAATTCCTTTATCTTTAGAAAGGCTGTATTCATATTCTACCCACGTTTTTATTCTTGTGGGTTATTTCATTTGGAATCAAGATTATTGTTACTTTCTTTTATGCTAAGAATCTGATCATTCATGAATTCTCTCTTCACCTAAAATTAGAGAGTTTTGTTATTCCTCACCCTTTTGAAAGAAACATGTTGTTACAAAGACAAAACTGATTCAGGAAACATATTCTTAAGTATGAAATTAGTAAGTAATTTCAGTGGGAGTCTCAAGGTGCTTGAATTTAAGGATGTGCTTAGTAAGCTTCTTCAACTCATCAAAGTTTACTTATTTTGAAATAATTCTACTATGTCTAATACTTCTATAGTATATGACCTTAAGGATAAGTAGGTATTCCATAAGAAGGTGTGGATTTTTTTTTCCCCATGTGGATTATTTTTTCTGCTTAGAATAAAGGATTGCTGGAATGCAGACATTTCTGGAGATGTTTGGCTCTCTGATGGAGCCTGTGGGGACTTTGGTCTTGATTTTTTTTTTTGTTTTGAACAATGAAACTGGCTGAGAGATGAACTTTTATGCTGCTGTACGAACTGTGAGGGGTATCTTGGCTATGCTCTAAATGTTCTCTCACCTTCCTGAATCTGAACATTTCACTAAGAGGGTGTTTAAAGAACACTTAACATTTTGGTTTTTATGTAGAATAAAAATGTAAAAAATTACATACTAAATTCATATCCCCATTCCATTAAGATGATATTAAGAAGGCTGTAGTAGGTGCCTAGATATAAGGAGTTGACAAAACAAACAAAACCAGAGCTGGTCAGGGGACTTTATTTGTACTTTGCCTTTAAAGGTCTTTAGAAATCAACATTTTATGTGCAATCAGATTGCACTGCCAAATACAGGAAGATCAGACTGTTTTCATAGCTGTCTAGTCTAAGATATAGCATTAAACACGATATAAAAGCCAATTATTTAAAATAGGTAAGGTGATCCTATGAGGGTTTTATTTTTTACATTCAACAATTTATGTAATGTATGTGACGCTTTTCCGTTGGTTATGGGATAAATCAAAATCCATGTATACCAAGGAGAAAAGCATATTACTGAAGTTTATGCAGTGTTCACAGAGCAAATATTCACATGAGCCCTGGCACAATGTCTTGTCTGTGTAGGAAGACATCCCCGTATACTGGTTAAACATTTAGAAACCTTGGGAAAATAAATGCACATAGATAATTTTGTAGAACATTAAAAATTATCTGTAATTTATGTACAAAAATTGTTTTGTCCAGGTTTTACTGTTAAATGTACACATTCTAATTTACGCCGAAATATTTGTTCTGTTTTCTTTTGCAAAAGCAGTTTCATTACAGCCTGAAGTTTCCCCGTGTTTCTTGCTTGATATTATATGGACATTGGTGTAAGTTATTGACTTTTAAGTAACACAATTTGCAAATACACGTACAAATGAATAAGGCAACATCAAAGTGGTAGATAATTATACCTGCAGATAGAATAAGTCTTTGGTGACAGACGGGCCTCATTTATCAGCCACTGGGGTCTAGCATGGCTTGAGGCAGCAGAAGGTTGAAGAAGAGTTGGAAAATAGAATCATGGTGCAGCAAAGTGGACGCTGTCTCTAACAGCTGCCCAAACCTTTGGGCTTCAGTGTAGGTTCTCATTACTCCTTTGTAGTTCTTTACAGTTTGTGCAAACGATGGTCATGAGACATATTTATCTTCTCATGAGCTGCCGAGTAACATTTCCTCCTTCCATTTATGGGTGGGCAGAGAGCATTTGAATTGCAAGAGAGGATCATGCACAGAGCTTCTCTGCCCCTGGAGACCAAAATAATAGTTGTAAGTGGCAAATTTGTATCAGTACAGACAGGTGAAATTAGTCTTGTTTCTCATTTAAAATACATAAGTAAGCATGCCAGATTCTTTGAAGTCTGTAAAGGCCTGAAAAGTCTCTCTGAGTTAATAAAAGTTTCTCCCTCATTCTGGTAACTAAGTTTTCTGTAGAAATTCTCCTGAGGTATGTTTTGAAGCAAGTTGGGATTTTAAAAAAAAAATACTGTATCTTGGAGGAAGTTTCCCATCTCTCCAGTGAAATCCTATTACAATTTCAGCTGTGGCAAAATTAACTCAAATGAATTATAGTTTGAAATAACAAATCTGTGCTATATATGCCTTATTTTACACAATGTTCTGCCCAATGTCTAACTTAAAAATATTGCACGTTTCTGAATGAGTGATTCATTTGAGGGAAGTAATTCTAAATTGGAAAAGTGCAAAATTGATTAGAAATTAAGAAACCACCAGTGAATATTTGCATCAGTGCATTTGAGCACATGGGGACAGGTTTTAAACAGGGTGAAAGAGAAATGCCTGTACAGAGTATGGGAGTCAGAAGAAATCTTGCATAAGAGGAGGAAAATTATTTGTAAATCAGCATAAGAGAAGACAAAGGCAACACAAGACCTACAAAGTCTAAATTTTAAAAGTAGCAATGAAAAAGGAAATAGGAGGCAGAAATAAAACCAATTGTTTTGTCATTTGCAAAGATCAGGAACTAAACAAAAGCAACTGCTAAGCACCTGACTCAGCAAACTATCCAGCCATATGCTCAAGTGCATTTTTACTTGACAAAGTACTCCACAGTCAATTAAGCAATCACTGGGGTCAGGAGGAATCTTTCCATAACAGCTATGAGAATTTTATCTCTTAGATTTTATTCCTTTTTAATTTAGTAACATGCAGGTTTTGTGTTCCCACTGTTTATGGGATTAGACAAAATGAGGCTGAGATAAAGATAAAGATTTTTGTAGTTTCTACGTAAAATTGAAATGCATGAATAATGAAAAGCACTGTCTTCCTGTTTACTTTCCAAAAAATATTTGAAAAAGTTGCGTCAATCACTGGGTTTCTGTTTTGGAAATATAGCTTCAAAATATAGGATTTGAAGTATGTAAGAGAGAAAATTGGCATGAAATTACTTCAGTTGTCTGTACTCCCTCTCCATGACAAGGGACAGTGGTAACTTCATAAGGTTTGGAGCTATCTAGGACAAATTTAATTATTTGGGCAAGTGTAAAGTTCTGCAACAGCTGTTCAGTAGCAGTGGCAAATTTCTCTTGCCCTGATGAGCATCCCTGCTCCCTCAGACAGCACAGAATGCTCTATGCCAGCCATCTTTATCAGCTGTTCTCCACCCTCTAGTTGGTGCCATGCTCATATTCCTAGGAAAAACAAGATGTACTATGTTGTGTGATGTAGTAATTACCTTAGAGACCCAGGATCATGTTCAAAACCTTGAGATGTTTACTGAGACTACCTATTTTACTATTACCTGTTGTTAAATTGTCTAATCTAAGTAACATTTTATAATTAAGAAAGCACATAACTACTGCCTTTTCTTCATCAGTGAGGTCATTAGCAATTGCATCAGAAGAGAAAAAGAGTATATCCTAATTATCACATGAGGCAGAGCTACTGAGAAGAGATAGATAGATAGACAGACAGACAGATAGATAGATAGATAGATAGATCACCTAGAAGAGATTTTTTTTTTTCCTGTTAATATAGATCAGTAACAATTAGGACAAATTGTCCAAATCATAGAGTCAAGGGCAGGCAAGAATGATCATACATAGAATTACTTTTAAAAATAAACAATTGTATAAAATAGGACACAGTTGCATAAAATGGACACATAGCTGCATTTGGTTGGGTTTTCTTCTCAATTCTGTAATTTTATGAAAAATAAAATGGGCTGTGGTTTGGGATTTGGGGACTATAGAGCTGTGTAATGGACATTTTGAATAAAATATTTGGAGTTAACTAGATGGCATATATGAATGACCAATCTTTTTTTTTTTTTTTTTTTTTTTTTTTTTTTTTAGTACATTTTAATGGATTCTTAAGCATCTGGCATGTGAGTCATTGTGTTCCAGCTATCCAGCACCAGTCTACCAGTGGGTTGTTTTTGTTCCTGGGCTTTGGAAGAAATTGCTGAAAGAGTAGCAACATTCCTGATCTCAGGGCACTTGGCAAGTATACTGGGAGATTTAGTTTGAATTACTTGTATACTTTTGAAATTTGAAATTGTTTGTATGGGGAAGTTTAAAATACATACTTTCAAACTGAAACATTTTGTCTGTTTCTAGTCACTAAATCCCAGGCAAGGATGAGAATTTCTATTGAAGTAAGCAAGATAGCTCAGTGCAGCTGTTTGTTGTGTGACTTTTCTGAGGTTACTGTCTTGTAGTAGTGAAGTAATTTAGAAAATTAATATTCTTATGTCTCTATATATCTTTCATGGAACTAGTATTTCTGGAACTAGTAAAAGCTGATGTTACAATTAGGATTATTATTAGTACAGATCTTTTTGTCTACTCTTTAATTTGGCAGCAATAGATTTCCTGTGTACTAATGATCATTAAGCCAGTTCAGCAAACAAGAACTTTGGGGAGAAAAATCATTAAGATATTTTTGATCTCAAGTTTGAAGAGTAACCTCTTTTTATTCAGTATCCACTGTGCATTCTTTATGTGAAAGTTTCTGTTAAGTGTGCAGACTACCAGGTAGTGGTCTCATAAAATATATATTCAAATACTTTAAATTACAATGAGGTAAGAAAAGACTGTGTGGATATGTTGATAGTTTTAGATTACTTATTTTCAAGAACTGTTTTAGCTTTCCCACAGGCTGCATGGAATTTGCTCAGCTGTGATCCCAGAATTCTGTCAGTTTTCTGCTTCTGAGGGCAGGAAGATATTAGCTACTTGAATACTAAATTTCAATTATTGCACTTCATAGGCTTTCCTTTTTGAATGGCTATACTTTCTGTTGTGTGTTGTAAACTCTATTACCACTGTGATTTATATTATGACAGCCTACAGATCTGGATTAATATGCTGCTTCATAAATACACTGTTAACTTAGTTTCCTCAGTGAGTAATTAAGTATCTGTTTCAGCTGGATGAAATTAAGTCAACGAGTGAAGTATATGGACACTCTAAAATTGCAGGTTTTTCTGATTAATGCTTTCACTGACTGAAGTGTGACTCTAAAATACTCATCAACATCACAGTTTGTTGTAAGAGAGGGTAGAAATGAGGCACTTGGAAGTTTTTGCGTAGGGAGAGAAGAGTGTGATAAGATATTTTATCACGGGATGCAAAAGAAGGGATTTCATCTACTGAAGGGTCTGGAGGCAAGGTATTTCTGATTACTCAGACAGTGATACCCTCTCTCATTAGGCTGCCAGAACAGAAAACTTACTATTGAAGAAAGGCTGTATATTGGGATAATGTGTGATGTAGTATTCATTCCACTGCCATAAGATGATGTAACCCTCAGTAGAGAGGAATGCAGTGAGGGGGTTAAGCACAAGAACAATTTGTCCCTCCTGAGCAAGGTCCTGAGCAACTTGATCTGTCTTTGAAGTTATCCATTCTTTGAGGAAGTGTTTGGATGAAATGGCCTTCAGGTGTCCTTCCCCTCTTAAATTATATTCTATGCTTCTAAGGATGTCTGGAGATAAAGCTCTTCAGGAACACTTGTTTCATGGTACTAGTTCCCAAATTGTTCTCCCATGAGACAACCCACAATCAGTGAGCTCCTAAGTGTTCTGTGGTTGATGACATTATGTTCATTCAAGTAAATGGTAACTTGACCAGTTGCACTTTTTGAACATAGTAACATTTTGTACCTATCTGCTGTTTGTCTAATGCACAAGACTGTTTCACCTGAATTCTAGGGAAAACAGAACACAGTCATGGGAGGTGTTAAGGAAACTTTCCTGTCTGACCATCCAGGAGTCACTCAAGCAGTCACAGTCTCACACCTGAGCTGGGACCAAGGCCCCTTCATCCAACCACCTGATGAGTGTCCTACATGATTCCCTACACACTCCACATTCACATACTCCAGCCAGGTTTTCTAACTGGCTCAACCCTAGGTTTCCCATATCAGAGTCTTGGGCCTCTGTATCCTTAAAATAATTTAATCATGGTGCAACACCAGAATAACAACTTGTGCCTAGAAATGGAGCCTGAATAAAGGATTCCCTGGAACTTCTATAACCTTACCTTCAGTGTGCAATAGTCTGTGGTCTTCCTGTAGGTTCACTGGCTCCTGCTGTGTCTCTCAGTGTCAGCCCACCTGGCTGGTGCCACAGGTCCCCTTGAACTGCCCTTTGCAGTTCATGGCCTCTTGCCATGGGCTCCTGCCACCCAGAGCTCAATTTGCACCAGGCACGGCAGCTGCACCATGAGCTGCCTGCACTGACTGCAATCTTCAACAGGAGCTCAGGCTCAGCCCGGCCAGCTGTATCTGTGCCTCAGTGTCCCACAGCCTCTGGTGGGCCAGGTCTCAGCACCAGCACTTACAGATTAGGTCTCAGACATGAGAATGGACATTCTTCAGGATGAGCTTAAATGCTCAGTACACACTGCTTTGAACCGACAGGATGCCCGGAGTGAACAGAGACTTTGAATCTCATTCTCTGGAGGTTGGGGCTGGAACTCAAACCAGTGAAGATCTGCTTCTGTGATGTGGTTACTCCATTCCACAGGCTGCTTGAGCACCCACCAGTCAATAAGATATGCAAGAGAAGGGGTCGCTTGAGTTCAAATTTTTTTGGTTTTCTAAATTGAAAAGTTCTCCTTTATTTGTGTTGTTTATAGGCTGGTTTGTGCACTCAGTAATCAGAAAATCTGGTTTACTCTCTCTGTTGTAACATTTGGGTAAGTGAGATAATATGAAGAAACCGATGCCTGTGATTTAAGTATTTTTTCAACATGCGTTTTTGATGTTGAAACTTTAAACAACATTTCTCTTGCACAGACAAATCTGTGTCAAGGGTAAGGGGTTGCCACAAAATGTTTCTGTTAAATACCAGTGTCTGTGTATATAGATTTATGTATTTTGGCTGTCAAGATATGTTCTCAAATGTAAGAGCTGTTAAATCTGTTTCTAGTCCATTCTGTGACACTTAACCCAGTTTAAAAAGAAAGAAAGCTCTTTTTTTACTAATTTGAAGATAACCTTCAAACAGCTGCTAGAAACAACCTTAAAAGGAAATTAAAAATCCCATTTTCTTTACAGGACTTTTCCATAATAAGTGGACACTACTACATTTCTTTTTGTCTTTTTAAATTTGCTAGAATTATCTATTATATCTTGCTAATATTTTATGAAAAAAAATAATTAGCACCTGTATGGCAATTTATTAACAGACAGCTGTAAGGATCTCATCAGGAACAGAGTTTAAGAGGGTGGTTGCATTATGACATTATTTTTTTTGCCTGTTTTACGCTCCCTTTGCCACATTCATTAGATGTGCTCAGATCAGACTGTGCCTGAGCATAATGAGCTCCCGTGGTTCAATACCTTGCTCATCAATCAGTTGACCTCCTGTCTTAAATTCTGATCAGTAAACACATTTGAAATGTAGTGAGCAAACCTTTTTTTTTTGATTCTACAGATATCTTATTTTCAACAACTGTGTTAATAAACTGTGTAGTTAATATTATCCAGTTCAAAACCCATCATGTCACGACACAGCATCAAATCAGAACAATGCTCCTGCACCCTGCAATAGCCAAAGGTAAGTACCATGTAGAGCCACTCGATGTCAGTGTTGCTTCACCGAGTTTTGCCTAGGACAGCATCCTTTAAAGTGCTGAGAAGCCCATTTAAAGATAAGATGTTTAAGTAGAGCCCAAGCCTTTTGAGCCATGTCTGGCTTCTGTGTTACCTCGATGCTACTGTCCCCATAGTTTCATAAATGTTCGGTATGGTGAGGGGATGGAGATTATAGCTTTACGTGTTTCGTGAAGGGTAAGAATCATATCTTTGTCAGTTTAGGTCCACATTCAAGTAATTGGTGACTGAAATCAGTACTTTTGAAGTTAATTATTTCCGAAAATGCATTTCATCCAACTGTGGGAGATAAATTGGCAAGATTTGCAGTTTGTGAATTTTGTCTGGCTTTGATGCATCAGAATTTGAGAGAGGGAAGTTATTTAAATATCAGTAATAAATGATTTGCATACTTACACATATGCTTCTTCTCTGGCTGTTGTGGTTTAACCTAGGTTTATGTAATACATGTGACTGATAACCTACTTTTTTTACAAATTCTCAAAATTCAGGAATGCTGTTTTGAACAGTGTAGATTTCTATCACTGTTTTTGTGTTGTTGCATTTGTCAGCATTCTGTTATAATTCCAGTAGCTTCTATGATATACCTATATGCTGTGTTCTGCAATATATGAACTGCACAGTTTGGTCTCTCTAAATTAGTTCCACTCACCCCCTTTGTAAAATTTGACTTTGATTCCTATCCAGTTGTGCTTTGTCAAAATACTTTAAATTTTTCATAGGAAAAGTTTGTCTAGGAATTTTAGCCGTAGTTGCTAAAGACACAAGCTTTATGTGACCAAGGTTTTTGCCCGTCTTATTTACCTAAGTCTTTCATTTAGTATCACCTTAATTCTTTAGCCATACTTATTTGACAGAAACAGAGCAGTACCAAAACTGAGTTTGTAAAAATTTTTGGTCAGGATGGAGAACAAGGATGAACAGGAATTAGTTTCTGCACAGAACAAAAAGGTGTGGAAAGCTAAATCATTATGTATTCATTATATATTAAGATCTAAATAATATATATGTTTTTGCCAGTGGACAGCCATAAAGGTGCATGTAGCTTTGGATTAATGATAGCACTGTGAGTTGGATCCTCTGGATGTTCTTGGGGAGCAAATGATGCACATCAGCAGGAGTACAGGTTTAGCTCATTCACACTGGTTTAATGCTGGATATTTGCAGATATTTAGTTAAGTGATCTGTCTTCCTGAGAAGACTTAGAAAGAGCAAGTCACACTGCAGAATAACAGTGGTTGAGGTTGGAAGGGAGCACAGTGGATCCCCTGGTCCAACCTCCCTGCTCAAGCAGGGCCATCCCAGAGCACGTGGCACAGGATTGTGTCCAGATGGTTCTTGAAAATCTCCAGTGGGGGAGACTCCACAGCATGTTCCATTATTTCTATCTGTGCCTGTCTTAGGTATGAATAACCTCATTGAAGTTCTATGAGCATACGTAAACATAAGTACAGTTTTTGAACTTGCCTGCCAGTTTATGTGAAGTCTAAAGGCTGTTCTCATGCAAGAATCAAAAGATTTCCCACAAAATCTGCTTCCATATGAAGTGGGGTTTTGGGGTTCTCTGTCAGAGTTTGCCAGAGTTGTTTCCTTTGGAGGTCTAAGTTGGAGTAAGGTGTTAGAGTTTTACTTTATTTTAATCCCTTGAGGCAAGCTAGAGAATCAAACCTTCTTCACAAACCCACCATGTATATAAACTTCCCATATATGTAAATGTTAGAGGAGCTGATGAAAATAGATGAAAGCTGATGAAAATGAAAGAGTGCCCCCACAGAGGTTACCCCATTTATTTTTGTAACCTGTTGTAAATCAGGTTTTAAAAGCTCACCATACCTGATCTATATGCGATAAAAATCTCCTCCTATATACTACCTGTATTCTAATTTTTTTATTTATGGTGATTATCTTTTTGGCATTTTACATACATATTCTACTAGAATTATATTTTTATGCATTTCCAGAACAAACAAACAACTATGTAATCACTTGAAAATAGGTTTCACTTATATGAGATTATCAAAAAAGCTAATTGTGATCCATTTAATATTACAAATGTGTGTGTGAACGCATTGACTTAAATGGACAAAACTGAAGATTTCTCATGTTTATCCTTTGGTCTTCCAGAAAATGAAGTTTTATTCACTGGTTTCATTACAGGAGAGGGTCTCATAGTCCTGATAGTTCAGGTACATTCTGATACAAATCAACCTATGAGAAGCCTGCATACTGTAAGAGTGTATAGATTAAAGATCTAACCAGCTGATAGGAAAAAGTTAAAACATCATAGGTGTGATACAGAATATTTCCATTAGGATACTGAAGTGTTCTAAGAAAGTGGAGGCGTTTTTATATTTCTTTAAGATTCAAAGGTTGTGATATAGTGTAGTGAGGTATAGACTTGTTATACATACCTATACACAAGTTTTCCCTTTAAAATGTTTATTTCTTTGGGAATTTGTAACTGAAATGTTGCTTTGTGTCATAGCTGAGAGTATTTATTAATTTCAGAATTACAATGAAGAATGTATTTCAATAGTGGTGGCATTATCAACTTCAGATTTATGGATAATGCAGTTTTTTACTTATCAAAATAACTGTTGGGGCAAAACAAAGTTTCCACAAAAATTTCACAACAGCTGTGGGATGGTTGCATGCACCCACAGAGAGATACCATCCCTTGTTGTTGGTAGGGGACAAAAATCCATGGATAATGGAAATCCTAGGTGTTCAGATACTAATCTGGGATTGTTGAAAACTTGTCCAGTTTAACTGACTGTAACTGGAGGTGAGAAAATCTCAATTACAGACTTTTTCAAACATCGTCACAATTTTGGTGCAAGAACTTCGAGGAATGGAGAATATGTTCTTGTGTGTTTAGAGATGGTTCTTTGTTTTCCTCTAATGCATTTTTTTTCCCTGTTTCAGAATATTCAGAGCTTCCAGCAAAGAATGATAAAAAAAAAAGAGGCTAGGCTCTTTTACACAAGTACCTATATTTGGGTATGCTTTTGCACACACATATTCATGTGTAGAAATGCATCTTGATTTTTATTTCATTGTAAACACTGTTATAGTTAGAGGTACTTAAAATTTCATGAAAATGAAGCAGCACCTGACTGCTGAGTAACTTTCTCTGTAGCTGTGAGGATTGCTGTCCACTTCTGACTATTAAAAGAAGGAAAAGATTTGTGTTGTGAAATGCTCGGCAGACATAAATGCCTCAATTATGAAGTTCCTGAACTGCATTTTTAAATTTAAAAAAAAAACAAACAGAGAAAACAAAAAACACAAACCAGAAAACCAGAAAAAAAAGCCCCCCAAACCAAAAAAAGGATGCTTAGAGGTTTATTCTAATGAACAGAAGTAAGATCACCTGTCTTTAAAAAGTGTGTGCTGTTAATGGGTGCACAGGCCAGAAAGTAAGGGTCTGTCTCAAGCTAAGAAATTATTTATTTCTCTTTCTTTATTCTTTTTACTTTTGCAATGGTGTGGGACACAGTTGTGGACATAACTGAATGTCACTCATTAGAATGCACCGATGCATTTGTCTTTGTGCCAGTCTACCTGCTGCATTTGGAAGCAGTCTCATTTTTCTAAAGTTTTTTTGGATGTAAAATGCTTCTGGTTTTTTTCTCTTCCTTAATCTAAACAATAAAATGTAAATTAATTTCTATTTTAAAAAGGAAATATTTAAAAAATAAATTTATTTTTATTGCTTACTACAGAACAGTGATTGGGAAGACACTTCACCCATATGATGGATCTTACATTTCAACTTAAATTTCGTTGCCATCCAGAGATACAGAAAACTAGGAGGAAATCTTACTGTGTCCCTGCTCCATATCAGTCAAGGCATTTAAATGCCCAAACATTTAAAGCTCTTCTATGCCCTTATCACTTTATGTCTGAGCACTTTGTATCATACGCATGGTGCATGACATTATTACAAGAACAAATGTTGCTTGGTGAACTCTCTGTGCTGAGAGAGCCTTTGCTGAGGGGACAGCCAAGAGCAGAAAGGACGGGCTTTGAACAAGAACTATTGTCACGGGAATTTTTGGCACTGCCCACATGCAGTCCCTCGCTACACTTTGAGCTTGTTACTCTGGAGGTTTCAGCCTACATTGCTACCTGATGTTCTGCATTTGCTACATAAATAAGTTTTTTGCTGTCATTTAGAAGACAAAATACTGATGGAGTAAGACAAGTCTCCTAGCATGAGCTTTACCAGGGTCTCAATGCCTTCTGCCTGTGTCCAGAAAGCTCCCCCCAGGAGAGACAGGGCTGCTCTGCGGGCTTGGCAGGGAGATTCCTGCTCTGCTGGGCACTTCTTGCTCAGATTAGCATAGCCCAGCCTATATCACACACACACACCCAGTAATACCTCATTTTGCCACTGGAATGAGGCCAAAAGCACAAGCATTACAGGGATATAAAGCGGGAAGTTACTGGAAAGAATCACAAACTAACGTGAGACTAGACCAAATTTTTGCAAACAGCAGAAAATGTGATCTTTGTTGTAGACGGTTCTTGCATTTAATGTAGCTGTTTATATGATTGAAGTACTTAATAAGTGTTTTCATTGAGTATAGTTACAGAACAGCTGCAGAAATCTTAAGTGCTTCTGTTAATTTTTTTTTTTCTCTGTAGTTTGGAACTGAAAAAGTCTCAGAAGAAAACTGCAGACTGACAGAGATCATCAGGCTGATTCCTTGACTGTGTGCTCTCCTGACAGAGGCACTGCTTTTGTGGGGTAGGAATGATGACAGGGGCAAAAAGGAAAAGAAGCACAGTCTGGAGGAAGATCCAGGCTGTTCGCGTTGAAGATATCAAAGCCTGGTGTATGAGAAGGCTGCCTATCTTGAAATGGGTGCCTGTCTACAACTGGAAGGAAAATTTGGTTCCTGATACTGTTTCTGGGATGATGCTAGCCATCCAACAGGTGACTCAAGGTACAGTTAACTAAATTCAGATTAATATTTTAAGTTTGGTCATATCTAATGTTGATTTGAATCTAAATAAAATTATAAGGAAAAATATATAGTCTTAACTCATTTATAGCTTGGATGTTTAAATGTGGATAGAAATGCTTTGGGATATTGTAGTTAATTTATGTGGAACTTTACTATTTATCCTATACTTTTGACACTTTTTCAAACATTTAATGTGGAAGGTGAGAGAGCAGTAACCCTTCATACAGGATATTGTTATATAAATGTTTTATCAGTTAAATGACCACCTTTTTCTCTATTTCACATGGAAAACAAACAAAAAATATAACTAAATGCTAATTGTGCCATAAGATATGCTATTCTGGAAGAAACACGTTCATGGTGCTATTACCTGTAAAATTCCAAAACAGAGCAGGAAAAATTCACAACTTTCTGTGCACAGTGTTCCTGCCAGAGACATTATCCAGGGAGAGGATCTGTGGCATCCATAGCTTGTATGCTGATTTAATGCTGTATTGCATTACCTACCACACACCTCTTTTCAAGCTGCAATACAAAGTAGGGGTGGAGCTATACTTCATTTTGCAGCCAGCTTAAAAAAAACAAAAACAACAACAACAAAAGAAAAAAAAAGAAAAAGAAGGAAAAGGAAGAACTTCCCAAACCCTGCACAATGACCTGAAGAAATTTTAAGTTCCAGTCATCTTGCTTGGTAAAGTGATTGCTACAGGGAAATAAATGCTTTTGTCAGTTTTTGGTGTGTCTTTGATAGTCTCACCTTCTTATGACAGTATCTTATATTGGTCTCAGACAAATCAAAGCTTCTTATCTCAGATGGACTTTAACTCCTTCCTTCATGTGAATGACATCTATTGTTTCCTAACAGTCTTCCATATTAAGTATGTCTATCATTCATGTTACATTATAAACACTCCTTTAATTGAATTATGCTGGAACTGGAAACAACTGATTTGTGTAAGTATTTGTGCTTTTAAAGTAATTAGGAACATCTGCACTGGCATGAGTTAAGAATCTTAATACCATAACTCTGCAAAGTATCTAATTTCACTGGTATGTGTGTATACAACAATTGCAATTAAAATGCTGTTAATAGCAGTATGTTGAAATTCATGTTCAAATTCAAAAATGCTATGTTAAACAGCATTTCTGCAGTGTTGGTAGTTCCAGCCAGGATTTTCATGTTTGACTCTTGTACCAAGAAGTTTTTTACTGTAACAGATAAATTTTAGAAGACCAGTAAAGACAGAAAATACAGGTTTATGTTTCCTAGATTATTTTTAAGTACTCTAGAATCAATTTTATCCTTATTTTATGCTGTTTAAAAAGAAATACTTTTAAAGTCTTGATCTGTTTTTTCTTTCTCTGCTTGCTGCTTCTCAAGATTTTGGAATGATTGTAGGGGATGAAATAGGGAGAGAGTTAGAGATAAAAGCATTTAATCATGTTTGTGGTGCTTTAATTTGAATGCAAATATAAGCTCTTCCCCTAATGTTGTAAGCATTCCAGTTACCAGAACTATCCTAACATTTCCACAGGAAGATTTATGCATGAAAAGAAGTTCCATTTTTAATATAGCACAAAGCAAAAAACTCCAGATTTTGAGAGGTTTTATTGTGACTGTTTTCTTCCACCCACAAGATAAACCAAGAAATTTTGTAATGCAATGTAAGGCAGAAATGCTAATAATAGCAGGGAAAAAAATGTGATAATTGGCTTGTTGAGCATAGTGTCAACCTCAGCAACAGGTTTAAGCAAATTCAACTATAAGGAAATAAACCTGAGTTATGTTAGTATTTGGAAAAATGTACAGTCATGTTCGTGTGCACAGTTTTTTGAGTGCTGAAAACTGCAAACTGCAGGGTGGAGAGCAGTCCAGTAGCTCAAGAAAAATTAAGAAAGGCCTTCCAACTGAACTGTGTTTTTCACAATTGCCTTCTGTGGGATTTCTTACTCATCTGGCATTGGTCATATTCAGACTATTCAGGTTGGCAACTGCTCTGATCTGGTGTAATGAATGTTTATTCCAGCTTCTAATCTAAATTTTAGATAAAATTGCTGGTTTCTCTTTGTAAGGAAGAATAGGTGAAAGTCACTGTCCTCACTGTGTCATAGGGAAAGTAACAAAACTGGACTGGGAAAGAGGAGACTGAGGGGTGTAGTGAGATGGAAAGTAAAGGCATGGGATTACCATGATGTGTTGCTGGCCATTTGTGATAAAAGAGTCATTGCTGAAACCATTGTCTACTAAAAATAATAAATAAATATTAATTCAGGAGTCCCAAAATTCAATGCTCTTTACCTATTGAGACAATACTTATATTGTCTCTATATGTATCCCCTAGTTTTAGAGTCCTTTTTCTAGTTCTACAGAATATGGAGAAAGAAATGTCAAAGATAATTATGCTTCTAAAAATTTTATGAAAATATCATGTAGGAAAAAGACCCTACAAGTTCTAAAAAAAAAAAAAAAAACCACCTTTCAAATGCACCAATTGGTCCAAAGGTCCAGCTGGACTTGCAGTCTCAGACTGCAAAGTCAGTCAGCCACAAGTCAAAATCAGTAAAGGAAATCAGGCTTCATCAGTTCCAACTATTTAATATTAGCTCCAAATGTAATTTAATAATGCTAACATAGAATCCTTATTCTTAGTTTTATACCTAAGGTTGAAAAAAGAATCTTTGAATCGAAAATTAACATCATGATGCAGTCTTGAAGTTTGCTATAATCTGTAATAAAAAGTTGAGAAATCTGGGCATTTTTATTTTGGTAAGCACTACATAATTTGTCTCAAAAATTTCTCAAACTCTGTTATTGATAGACCAGAGTAAGATCCTCTTAATTAACAAAATAAATTCCTAATTTTCTTGTTGGATTAGCATTCATTGCTCTCTTCCCTTTGTCTATAAAACATATTAATACTCCATCAGCAGTCATTCTACGAAGAATCTTCTTTCCATTTAATTCTGTATCCCTCATCCTTGCCAACAAATTCAATTGCTAGATAAATCCATGAGATGTCTCATAAGTGCCTGACCTTTCTCTTTTCCAAATTGAAATCATGCTAATAAAACAAAGGGTCTGCTGTGCAGGTAAGTGGTTCTCAGCAAGCTGCTTTTTTGTTCTTCACTGGTCAATGAAGATTTAGTTGGTAAGTGTTAATGAACATTAAGTTATTAGAGAGCATCCGAAGGAGGGGAAGAAGGATGATGAAGGACCTTGAGGGGAAGCTAAATGAGGAGCAGCAGAGGTCACTTAGTTTATTCAGCCTGGAGGAGACTGAGGGGAAACCTCAACATGCTGGTGAGGGGAGGTGGAGAGGCAGGTGCTGATCTCTTCTCTCTGGTGACCAGTGACAGGACTTGAGGAAACTGAGTCAGGAGGGTTTAGGTTGGATATCAGGAAAAGGTTTATCACCCAGAGGGTGGCTGGGCACTGGAACAGGCTCCCCAGGGGAGTGGTCACAGCACCAGCCTGACAGAATTCAAGAAGCATTGGACAGTGCTCTCAGGCACATGGTGTGACTCTTGGGGTGTCCTGGGCAGGGCCAGGAGTTGGACTCGATGATCTTTATGAATCCCTTCCAACTCAGTTTATTCCGTGGTTCTATGCTTGTGAGAAGTGGTGAATGACTGTGCTTACATCACTTTTTTCTTTTCTTTCATTCACTTATTAAGTTGTCTATCTTACTGACAAGTTTTCTAACTTCTGCTTTTCTGATTCTTTCCTGCATCCTTTGAGGCTGGGTGGGTACCTAACTGCTGGCTAGAATCAACACAGGCATGATTCATCTGACTAAACTGAACTATCCTCTTTGTTAAGATTGATCAATTATATTAATAAGATTTCCTCTGAGTGTAACAGGGGATGGGCTCAGGTGTAGACAATGATGAGGCAGACATCAAAGTTTAGGTGTCTTAACCATTATATCCATGGCATTGTGGCTAATAAACAGTTCATGTTTAACAGTTCATGGTTAAGGGCAGGTCTGACTGTTTTCCTTTCTGTAATTCATCCATTGACCTGTCACAATAGAATTATTTGTGGGTTTTTTTGTGTGACATGGTCACTTCATACTCATATAAGAAGAATGCTTTGATCAGCCTCAGTCTGAATTTTTCTTGGTTTCCTTTCTTAATGATAAAATTAAGATATATTATGATGTAACCTTTCCATGTAGCTAAATCTCATACAACTGTCATGTTTTTTCTGTGGCCTTCTGAATATGTGCTACAGTCCCAACATATCTCTTCAGAATGCAGCTGCTTAACTTATTTTCACAGTAGTAACTTCTTTTGCACCAAGAAAATGATTCATCTTTACTTTCAAGGCCTTTCATAGATGATTTTTCCTGACATTATTTATTAATACCAAGCTCTTGATCCATCTACCATTAATCCACTTTGTTGTCCTTCTTCATTCAGTCTTGTCTTTTCAAACAAACAGCTTTTTGCCTCAGGATTTAAATTCTGCAGTGTATATTTGTTGGTAGTCATACCTCACTATTTTGCTATTGAGAATGTGGTGTTTGTGGTTTGTTTCTTTGCTTGTTTTGCTCTTTGTTTTTTTCCTGGGCAGAATTGTGCACACTGCTCACAAGGCTGGCATATAGAAGCCATGTAGCTAGTAGCATGACGCATCAATAAACTTCCCTGAATGCAACAGAAATAAATCCAAGTTTGTCAGAAAAAGTTTATATAAGACTCTCATGCAGCTGAGTTCATTGCCAGAGAAATTATTACCAAAGTTAGTCTGCTTGAATATATATTTTAGTGTATGTAACTTATTTATGTTCTCTATACATGTAGGGAACACAAATATGTCTGAAGCATTTTGGTCATGACATGCTGTGAAAATTAAATGCTCTGCATAACATCTGAAGTTGCCTTACTCTTCTGGATGTAAATTTCTAATGTAGGTACCTAACTTCAGACAATGTCAACCCCTCTCTCAGGCTTTTTCCAAGATCTCTCTTGAGGTTTTGATAATTATAAACCATATCTTCAAGCTCTTAATGAGCAGACAGACTCCTGTTTCACAAATATATGACTTATATATTTTTATTTTTTTTTTTGTAATTTTCTGGGTGATCATAATGCTTATACCCTGTACTTTTCATTATAACAATTTAGAGCTCCTTACACTGTCCAGTAATAGAAAAGTATATGGGTATATATGGATAGGGAAATTAGACACACAAAAATGATTTTGATTGAAACAGTGAAATTACTTATGCAATATTACATTGAGAGTTTATGATGCAGAGAATTCAGGTTTCAGTACTTTGGTACTGATGTGAATGTCTAATACTGCAACTGAGTTAAACCCTTCCAAAAAATCCCAAACATACAAGTGCTTTCTCGGCCTTTAAAAACATGAGTACAAAACAAAGGCACGCTACCTTCTACTGAAGGATTTGGTCTGAATGGAAGCCTCAGTGTAAAATTAGAACTTTGACTTAGTTTCTTGAAGGATGACAACTTTTCCATGTGGGAAATGGTCAAGAACATGGATATATAACTTTCAAACAGAGAAAAGGAAACACATGGAGATTGAAGGCTGAGATGGGTAGTTGCCATCTCAGGATTCTGAAAAATTAGGTAAGTGTCATTACATATCTGGTAACATGTACCCTAGATGATTCTGTCAAATTTAGAATTATATTCTATGATTGATTGTGAGTATAGTGTTGTACCCCAGTTACAAGTCTGTATTGCAGACAAGGGACTGGACCAGACGCAAGCCATAGAGTTGTATTTCTCTTTAGTAGTAATTATAATAATAATGAGAAAACTGAATAATGAAAATAAATGAAAATAAATAATAATTAATAATGAAAAAAAAGTAAAACAATAAAGGACACCAGACTGGTTGATTCAGCTATGCAATTCTGAAGCAAGGCTCTGGGAGAGCTGGTGGGTTTTGCTTCAGATTTATGCATGGATTCTAAAGACAAATCTGCTGCTGCTCTCAGGTAGAGGTGGTTTTAATGATATGTTGGAAAATACTAAGCCTATTTGGAAATAAAAAGGCTGCTGTGTGAGTTAAGAGGTGCAAAGAAGCTGATGACCACTGGCAGTGCTATCTGTTGATCCATTATCACAAATATAGTGTGTTGTTTTGGTTGCCTATGTTCATGGAAGATGATCTCAGTAGAAGAAAAGGCTAAGAGAAGCAGCAGACAAACAAAGATTATATTTGGGAGAAAAATTAAATGGCCCAGACAGGTTAATTAAAACATGCAAAGGTTTGTTCCTTATCAGGAAAGCCTTCTAAACTAAAAGACAGTTGCAGCTCATGGAGAAGTGAAAATAAATTATCTTGAATATGTTTAGATTTAAAATTGGAAATAATTCTAAAAATATTGTATTTAAATATTGGGTTCAGAAAATGGATCTCCTTATCACATAATTCCATTTATGGGTGGGCTAAATTACAAACAATTGTGTTTGGCTGTCATAAGATAAGGGAGAGCAGACCACAAAGAAGGTCTTCACAAATTTATGCTCCCTTTCGATTTTATGTGCTTTTGAGCTGCTGCTCAAAAAAAAAAAAAAAACCAAAAAAGTTAACATTTTGAACTTCTGTATATATATGAAAAAGTTAAGACAAATGTAATGTGTGGGAGTTCCAAAATGAAAACACTGCCACTGTATTTCTGATTCTGTCTTTTCTTGCTAAGTTGATGGAATCATAAACATTATTCTGTTTCTTTTGAAATAAACATTTTAACATTTTTCTGTGTGTTACATTGCATGTATGCAATAGCTTCCCATTGGAAGGATGACAGTATAAGATCTGGAGTTTCAAATTTATCAGATTGCAATGATGTCAGTGTTTGTAGATTAAAAAAAATATATTCTTTTGTAGGCAGCTAGTTCATGTAGAATTTATATATAATATTATACATTTGCTGCCTTTCCTATGACCTATCATGAACAAGAAATGCTTTGGCTCAAGTGAATTTTGGTGGGCTGTTTTTTTGGAGGGTGGAGGGCCCTTGAGACATATTTCCTTTAAAAGTTAAATATGTAGATGGCATCTGATGAAATCAGTATTGTTATTTCTGCCAACTTCTTTTCTTTTTCATTCTTCAGGCCCAATAATAACTTACTGAGCCTTGGTGTGGTTTGTATGTTTTAATTAAAGTTAATTTAATCTGGAGCTGGATTTATTGCTGAACAACTAATTCTTTAACACTGGCTGGAGATCCTGACATTTAAAAAAATTAACTATACTGCCTTCCTGCATTCCAGAACTGGTGCCCAGTGTTTTGGAAGGCATTATGCCAAAAACTTATATAATTTTTTTTTCTTAGCTTTTCATGGAGGAACCCCAGCTGTGTCTTCTCAAGGGTGATAGTTACCAGCGGTTTATTTCATGCTCTCATCATAAATGTAGGCATAAATATACTCTGAGCTGACTAACTGGAGCTAATAATTTTATTAAGGGGTAAAGCTGCCTTGTAAATATACATCTGGCTTACAAATAACATGTGTAGATGAAATCGAATAGGCACGTTTGGAAACAGAGCCAGAAAAACTCCTACAGGATGTGTTGGAGAATCCCTGTAGTTCATGATTTGTGGAAGAGAGTGTCTGTTTGAACTCTTTTATAGTTCTTCCATGCAAAGAATAATGATGTAAGCTGAATATGAAATTAAACATGTTAGTGAGTAAATGTGGGACAATGTTTCACACTTTACAACTTTCCAGTGGAGGAGCAAGGCACTTAGGCTGCTGTGCATGCAATATTTTTTTTCTAATGTCTACAAAAATTCTTCCAAGTTGCACATGGGCTAATACAGACCTGTCTAACAGACTGCTGGAAATGTGAATTCAGCTTCTGGATGACCTCTGACTCCCCTGGGGCCTCCTGTCCAGGTGCAGTCTGGTGTACCTACGTTGTATGAACAGATGGGTTGTGTGGATCCCTGGGCCTTGGGGTGTCTGAGCACCACGGACAGAGACTGAGAAACCCAGGAAATGCTGATTCTTCCAGGAAGAAACGACACCACATATAATCTTCCAGATAAGAAAACTGTTAGTGTTCAGATCCTTGGCCACTGATTTGCCAAAATGGATGCCCTTTTCATGGATTTCAGAAAGTCCATCTCATTTGTAATCCCTCATGACAGGTTTTTGTTTCTCCACAGCACTAATTCTTCTCAGAAGATTACCTTATAGTTACCTGCTTGCCAGAAATTTCTGAAGGCTTCATTCTCGGATTATTCTTACTGAAATACAGAGAAATTTACCTATAATCCACTTTCATGGATTCAAAATGCTTTGATTCTTGAAGTGACCAAATTCTTCAGGTATTATGGCTGACTGACTAGTGGATAATAGTTCACAGAACTCACTGTGAAACAGTTTATAAAATTGTTTATAAAATTTGACATTGTGTCAGATTCATCCTAAAGGGGTATTAATGTTTCATCTCAGATTGTCTGTCAAGAATGATAGCTTTTTTTGAGGAGCTCTATTAAAAGAAAAGAAAACACTAGAATTTTTTAATGTTCTATTTTGTATGTATCTCTATTATATACAGAAGGGTCATGCTGTCTTGAATAGTGAAATCATAAGCAGGTCATGCCATACACTTGTTTCTTGTACCATAGTGCTTGCATATTTTCCTTCTGAACATTAAGACACAAATGTCAGTATCTGGAGATCTATAAAGTGGCAGAATAGAACAGTGTTTTCTCAGATCTGCCTTTGATGTAGTAGTCAGATGGTACGTTGGGAGAGCTGCATTTCAGAATCAGTGAAATAAATGCTGTGAATTCAGGTACTGTGGCCAACACAGCTGAGGTGCTTAACCCTCACCAGGCTGAAGGAGACAGTTGCATGGGAAGGAACTGCATTGAAGGATCCTTCAAAAAAGAGGGGGGCTGCCAAATCAACATTGTGTGGTCTCTGAAATATTTATGGTTAATTTTTCAGTATCTCTCCTTCTGTTTTGTCTTTGCATTCTTCATTATGAATGACAGAAGAACCAAGGAATGATTTGAAGCTCTTGGTACTTTGTCACTAACTAAGTAAGACAGAAGGTACAATCCACTTGTGTAACCCCAGCAAATGGGGCCAGTAAGTAACAGAGGTCTTGCAAACATGAGGTAAAGGTGCATTGAGAGAACTGATACTGAGCTTCCCATTTTTGGAGGTTAATGATATTATTTCCAAAGGATCTTTTTGTACTAAGAGCTATTACTAAGCCATTGTCAAAGAACCCTCCAGAACTGTAGTTTGTGTGTAGGAAAACTGTTACGAAATATAATATTAATTTTTTTCCTGTGGTGGAAAAAAATGTTTTTGTTTTTGTTTTTTTTTTTTCTTCAATAGAAGTTAGCTATCTTGGAGTTAGAAATTAAAGCCTGGGATATGGGTCATTGATTGTCTGGTTAGTCTCCAATAAGTATTGATAGGAGACTGATTAAATATGTATCAATTCTACATTTTAGGGCATCTCCAGAAAATACCTTTCTTACTACCTAAGAAAATATTTTTCTTACTATAATAGAACTTTGTGAGCAAATGGAGAAATTGCATTTTTCTGAAGAATCAGAGACTGACCACAACTGCAGATAGCATTTTTGAGTGGTCTAAGATGAATTAGTGTCATTTAGGGTTCCATAAACCTTGAGTCTGACCATCTTAGTATAGTCGCACTTAAGAGTGAAAGGTTACAATTACACAAAGCTTTGAATTTACCCTCTATCAGAAAAACTTTTAAAATATATAGCTTTTTACAGTAAGTACTAAATTATACTCCTCAGGTTAATTATAGGCTTAAGAATTTTCCTGCTTCTTCATTTAATTTCTGGTTGGCACCTAGTATTTCCAGAAGACATGGTAGAGTTTTCCTCAAAACAGATGTCTGTATCACGAGCATATTTCCAGATGCAGAAAATTGTTAACTAGTTGACTGTACTCTAGTGATTCATAGCTCTTCCTATGGAAAATATTTTTTTTATTGCTGTAGCTTTGGCACTAATCTAATTAGCAGAAGCTTCTAACTTAAATGCAGACCTTTATCCTGTGGAAGGAGATGGCCTTCTTTCTCTTTGTATCAGGCTTGTTATTTTGCAGTTGCATTTGACATCATGCACCAGTGTCAAACACCTCTTGCTTTTCAGCATGGTGTGCCAGAGGATTTTTAAACTCCTGGTGCTAGTCACAGGTCATGGTTTTCAGTGAAAGTGTGTTCCACAATGTTATCTTATGATAAGGAGGTAGTTAAAACAAACAATATTAATGTACTGTATCCGAACTTACTGTTCAATATTTGTTTGCATTTCTTTACATGGAATTTATATTCTTATATGAAAACCTTAATGTCACTGCCATGGGGGCTTCTCCATATTACCAGTGAAGATTATGTGAGATCCTTACTTTATGATCTATTTCTTTTAAGAATTACTCTTTGAAATGAAAAAAATAAAATAATGTTTCCTGTCTTTTGACAGGAAAGTTCTTGAGCAAACAGAATTCATTCCAGTGAAGTTTAATATGAAAATTAATGAAATAAGCTTAAATATACTACAGATTACATCTTGAAAAGTATTTGAACCTTTAGAACATTTAGAACTTTTAGAAAACCTGAAGTCGTTACTGATTCTATTTCATAATGTTTCTCTGTTCTCACACACTTCAGTCAGTGATATGCTTCAGTAACAGGAGTAAAAACCCAACAAATAGAGCCAGGACTCAAGTCAAAGGTAATTTTAGCTCTGTCCTGATTGCCATGACCTCACCCTTTAAAAAAATTACACACTGCTTCTAGAAAATTAATACAAAATGTGAAAGGTCTAGGCATGAAATGGAGAAAAGCAAGGGCTGAATTTAGGTTCAGATTATCTGCCTGTAAACAAATTATATTTATCAGCAGCAAATCATCTGGATTTACAACCTCAACCAGGATTAACAGGCTTTTCCCAAAAACCTTCTAAAGTATGTATCTGTCTCAGCATTCAGTACTGAAGCTTGTGTGTTTCCCTTATGCTTATCCACAGAGACAGGCCACTTCATTTCAATTACGTTGTTATAATTAAGATGAGACTGAAATTATACTGATTTTCCTGATTCCTTTACTTTTTGGAAAGTAAAATAAATTAGCCTGGCATAAAGCTTTCTTGAAAGGCTGGAATGTCTGTGTCAGTAGTATTTGATTAGTAAAATAATTCCAAATTTTTAGTTTCCTTTTTTTTTTTTTCAAAAATGGTTATAATATAAGAGCTTTTCAGTGTTAAACAAGCTTTAAAAATTTCTTTCTCCTATTCTCTATTTCCGTCCCCTCCTCCATGCTGGATTTTATCTGGATAGGGTCATGTAGTTCTCTCCTGTGCTGTTTTTATTCTCTTCAGGCACACCCTTTTGTGTTGCTCTTGGGTCAGAATCTTCTTTTGCCTCTATTGACCATGTGAACATGGAAGCTGCTCTACAGTTTCAAAGACCTTTCTGGTTTATGATAACACTGTGCTAAGAGAAAAATGTGGAAGTGACTATCAGTAAATGCTCTAATTTACAAGGCTGAAGAGCAACCAAGTCCATTTCTGTTTAAAAGAAGTTTAGAACTAAAAGCATTTTAAAATATCTCTTCTCCAAGTCATAGCTGATAGTGCTACTTTGCTGGGCACAATGTGGATAAAAATGATCCATGTAGGTTTCCTCCCAGCAAAATCTTCACTGTGAGGTTTTTTTAAGAAGAGATGAATTGCTTCCCTGAGAACTTGACACTTCTGATCTTTTTGCATTTTCTTGTTCCCCCTCCCCCTATATGTGCACTTTTTTACAGACTCAAATGAAAATTTAAGGAGATTTTGAATAAAAATGTTCAGAATTGCCTCTGAAAGCCCATAAACAAAGACACTCTTTGGCACTGTCCATATTATCAAAGGCCAATAACACCAACATTTCAGATAAAGAATGCTTTCTGGAGCAGTTATGAAAGCCCAGTGAGAACAACTGATCCTACAGGTTAGATTTTCTTTGGGGATTTCACATGTACAGAGAAGGAAGGCAACTCCATTTCAGATATCTGAATCACCTGTGTCACAGACCACACGTGGTCATTCCCCCAGTGCACACACGTCTGCCCTAGGCTTGTGAATACACTCAGGTTGAAGATGGACTTCAGAAAGGCTTCTTTGTGCTACACTGGCCAGTCCCTTCTTCCAGGCTGCATGATGAGGTACTCACCAAAATTTATGGAGCAACGGTGCAAGGGAAGTTCTACTCTCAGTTTACAGTAATAAGAGTTGTGAAATAGCAGTAGAGCCTGCTGCCTACATAGTCTGGGCTGTGTTCTCCTTCTGATAAGTTGTAAGAAGCCAGTGTAGTCTCACTTGCTATCTTAGGTATCACAAATTGAAAAGCAGCCAAATCTGCTGCTTTGCAGGAATTTCTCTGTTGAAAGATGAGTTTCTGTCCAAGACTTTCTAAGGAAAGGATGGATGCTGTCCTCTATAGCTCAGCAATGAAGGTTATTAGTAAGTCTATAAAGTTAAACCTGAACCAATTCCATTCGTTCTCCATCTTAATATGAAAGCAGAATACATACTGTTTCTGAACTGGCAGCTTTACTTGATGAAAGAAATGTTAATATCTAAAGACTTAAAAACCCCAGGCACAAAAGGAGGATGTACTCTGGAATATTTTTTTGTTTGAGAAATTAGAAGAAAGCAGACTGAAGGGGCTCCATCCAAACCAAAATTACAGGTTTTGAATTATTTGTAAGACATAACCATCCCACTGTCTGGAGACCTGGCAGTCTCAAAGCCATGTTTGTGAGGGAGGGGGTGAAACAATGCTGCATCCTTCTGTGAGGCCTGGCTATTAAAAGGGGCTTGGAACTACTGATGGAGACAGCTTGCAAACATGGAAGGATATGTGGATTTTGATGATGAAATGAAAAACCTTCCACAGTTATTTCTGATCCTTATTGTACAGTAGTTTACTTACACACTAGGTTTTAAATGAAGGTGCTCTTATTCCTGCTCTTAATAAAATTGCAGACATTTCCTCATAAAAATAATAATTTAAAAAACCGACAACAAAGCAAACAGAACAGTTTTATCTTCATACAGGAAAGTAATTCTCTTTAACTTTCTGCAGGGCTGGCCTTTGCTGTTCTGTCTTCAGTCCATCCAGTTTTTGGTTTATATGGATCTTTCTTCCCTGTCATTATTTATGCCATATTTGGAATGGGACGTCATGTTGCAACAGGTAAGTGTCTATTTGCTAAAGTCATTTTCAAAAATAAGGAACTGGATACTGAAATTTGTTCTTGTCTAAAGGTCAATGGAAGGAAAATTATTTATGATTAAACAGAAATAAAAGGTTTTTGTGCTTCTCTTTACAACTATTTTTGTCAGTTTAAGTACTTTAAAGAGCCTCATTAAGAATATATTGGAGTTACTCCTGCCATTATAATTAAATATTGCATTGACACTTCCTTTGTAAATGTAATTTAGTAAGAGCTTTTGTATTTTAACTCTGCTTTAGAAATCTGCTTCGGGCTAAGAGTTTAATAAATGGCTCTGCCAACAAGATGTATGTAAATGGAAATGAAAAAGGTTTGACTGCCTCTTAAACCATAGAAAACACACATTACTTCTCACCTGTCTAAAATACAAATCCTGCATTTCTCAAGAAAAGAAAAAAAACCTTCTGAGGCCATTACCTGCTATTATATTAAAGCTAGAGACTCTCCCACTAAGGACACTTGTCGTCTTTCAGAGAAGTTGGGTAGACAGTGAAAGATGCTGCCTGGCTAGTCTGGTAGTTATGAGTTACTTGTTTACCCTCAGCAGAGCCTCAGCAGCTGAAGAATTGAATGGCTTTGTGCTCCTAATAGGTTAATAAATGCTGTTTCTGAGCCCAAAGAAATCAAATTATAGAGGGCAGCTGGAAATAATACTCATTACATTGAACTACAAATTTTTTGCTGTGCAGGAATGGGCACTCGATGGTCCCTGAAGTTTGCAAGAAGGATGAGTAGCAACACACAGCATGGCTGGGTAAAGGGAAGCAGCCCCTGTAGCTGTCAGAGCATTTAAGCAGGGAGGAAGTATCTCTTCCTTGAAGAGGAGAAAACCTTCTGAAAGGAGAAAAGATGGTTCTGGATAATTACACTCAAACTCCGCAGTCTGATTGCACAAGTGAATGCAATGTTCTACTGAGAAGTTAGCAACACATTTTGAGCACCCTTTTTGATCCAAAAAGTTACATTATAAAAAATAAAATCCTGAACAGCTATAAATTGACTTAGGGAAAAAGGAAAGCTGAAAGTTTGTTTTCCCTAGATATACAGAAAGTATTTGAGCCTTTTGATGTCCAAAAAGGATCTGTGGATGTGTTAGTGTCCTAATGTTGTAATGAATAGGGGACTGTACTCAACTCATGTTAAAAAGGAAGCATTTCAAAAAAAGGCAGAAATTTAGAATCTGGAAAATAAACTTTACTCTTGAATATAGATAGATTAAAACTTTAGCCTATATTAAAAAGCTGTTTCAAAATGAAACAATTTGGAAGTGTATTGTCAGAAGTTTGTTGGTATAAGACTATTAGGAAGACAAGAATTCACGATATGTAGGAAAGATAAGTAAGCATCTGGCTGACATAAATTCTAGTAATGAAAACAGATTATAAAACAGGTAAGTACAAGCTGTTAAACCTGCCATTTTATCCTTGAGGGGGAATACTGTTCAGAGAATGACTTGCTGAGTTCCACAGCTTCATGTCTGCAGATTTCTGCATGGTCTTTGGTGTGGAAACTCTTTCCATTCATAATTCTATTTCAAAATTTGATCTCAATTAAATAAAAGGAAACAAAAGAGTTTTCTTGCACACATGGAATTTTTTGTAATTAATAAATTTGAGTGACATATATTGTTGGTCTTTTCAGAAGGAAGGTCTCATGCACTTCTTTCCCCAGCCTCAGTTAAGGAATCTTGGTGTGTAGCTGAGTGTGGAGGAGCTATACTGCCTGCCTCAAATGTTCCATAATTCCTTATGGACACTGGAGACAACCTCTTCACTTACTAGAATTTTCTGTAAGATCTGTGATGCTCTCCATATGTACACAGGCTGTAGAAGTGTCCTTTGCTAGTGAAGGTAGTCATGTTAATATGAAATGGAAAATCCATCAATGGCCCTGTTCTGTTAACTTCTATTCACTTGAAATGCCTCTTCTTTGAAATAGCTGATCTACTTCAAAAGATTTGTCACATAAGCAACAAACATATACACCTTTTTCTTGACTCTCATTAACATTATTGATTTTGAGCCATCCTCTAAGACAGCTTTATCTACCATAAATAACACATACAAGTCTTTGATTTAAGATAGAATTTAAGGTAAACTGTTTTCAAATTTAATTTTATGCAAGCACCTTACAGCCATAGAATGGCCAGCTTTGGAAGGAACCTTAAGGATCATCCAGTTCCAACCCCTCTGCCACGGTCAGGAACACATTCCACTAGGTCAAGTTGCTTAGAGCCCCATCCAACCAAGGCCTCATCCAGCATTGAACACTTCCAAGGATGGAGGAGAAAAAAAAAGTATATTTAGACCTTGTTGGAGAGGAGTTAATGTGACTTCTGTAAAGGAAAATCATACCATGCTACCTTCTAGGCTATTGTATGAATGTCAACAAGTGCATGGAGAAGGGATATACTTTGAATGTAAGATATCAAAATGGTCAAACAGCTACTGATAAGGTTCCACACCAAAGGTTACTATAGAAACTAAGTTGTCCTTGTGACAGAAGAAAAGTCCTTTTATTAATTATTAGCAGGTTGAAAGATATGAAGCAAAAGGCTGGACTTCATGATCATTTTTCAGGGTGGTGGTGTCCCTGGTGGGTTCCTGTGGAGTTCATGCCGTGAGCTTTACTCCGAGGGCAGGACTGTGTTCACCAGGTCCTGCAGCAGTAGAAAAAAAGGCAAAGTTCAGAAATTGCTTTAAAAGAGTTTTAAAGTAAGAAAAACAGTACAGCCGGTGCTGAACTTCCACAGCCTCAGAGGACATTGTGGAAGGAGAAATTACAAGCAAGTTCAGACAAACCTTTGACAAATTAATGAATGCTAGTCCACATGCAAAATCAAAAAAAGCCAGTTAAGGAAGTATTTCTCCAACACAGTAGCGATGGATGCTGGCAGTGAGGGCAATGGCTCACAGAAAATGGCCAAACTTGTGTACTTTCCCCAGGCAACACCTCTGGATATCACAGCTGGATCCAGAGTGCTGGACAAGATGGGCCATTGCTCTGACATAGCAAGATATTCTTCTGCTCTAATAGTTCTGCTTGTTTGTTTCTTTCAGTGGTGAATTGTCATCCTCATTTAACTTTGTGTCATTAAATGTGCTTTACCTCTCTCACCAAATAAATGTTTTGCTCATAATTTGCCTCCATTTATTAGAGTGCTGGGTATTATTTAATGGGCTAGGTACTATACATATAGTGCAATTTAATTGCCCTAGAAATTTGAATGGCGAACACTTGGGATTCTCAGACAAATAGCTTGATCACATCCAGGGTGAGTTAAAAGCATTTCTGATAATTTGAAATAATTGTAAATGGTTGCATTTGAATCTCTTTTGTAAACCTGTCTTAACGAATGTGCTAAAAAAAAAAAAAGACTTACATTTAATTTGCCTGTATAAATGGTATTTTATGGGAAGAAATATGTGATACATAGAAAAATTACCTTAAAATTGTTATTATGATGACAGGAATGTACAAAATAGCACTTTTACTCATAATGGCTGTTTTGAAAAAGAGACCATGAGTGACGAGTACAGTCAGATATCCAATTATTGGTGATTAATGTGTGGCTTTTTTTACAGGAACTTTTGCTTTAACTTCCTTAATATCTGCCAATGCAGTTGAGCGTCTTGTTCCTTCAGTCAGAACTAATTTCACTGCAAACAATAATTCACGAATTTTGGGTTTGTCAGAATTTGAAATCCAGAGGATTGGAGTTGCTGCAGCAGTTTCATTTCTAGGAGGAATCATTCAGGTTGGTGGTGATCCCATTTTCTCTATGCTATTGATGTACTGCCTTTGTGAAAGCTACGACATTTGTAATACTTTTTATTCTTCTCTGAGAAAAACTCATGAAAACATCTGCTTCAATGGTCATAAATTATGAAATGAATGTGCTTTAAGATTTGGCTACTCCTTTGTTGAGATGTAGTAATTATCTGTATACATACTCCCAGTGTTTTACAATATGAAGCAAAACCACATTTTCTACCATAATACTCGCAGTTGGTGTCCCTTTCATTCTCCTTCAGAAACAAACATGAATCAGCTCCTGGTAAGCACTGACATATTCCTGAGGCTCTCTGTTGCCCTTGGCTTGAAAAGCAAGACTACAATATCCAATGATTAAAAACAGTAGGGAAAACTTTAAATTCTCTTTAGAGTTCACACACCCATCATTAAAGTGAAATAGTAAAACAGATGTTGTCAAATGATTCTCTAAAGTTTACTTAAATTAACAGAGGTCTTTTAAATTTCTTCTTTTTTCTTATTCTGGCTAAAAGGGCTAAGTTTCTTTATCCATTACCAGTTGCTTAAATCTTCAATGCGGTTTCCCTCTTTCCTTGTAAATATTAAAATAGAAGTAATGTTCCAGCATGTGACATTGCAACACCTCCTGGGTACCTGGGCTCCTGAAACAATCCCAGACCCCTTCACTTGGTGCTTTGGATCCCTCTCCCACACAGAGGATGAGCAAAGGAGCCCAAAATGAGATTGTCAGTAGCCCACACGCTTGGCAGGAACCGGGGCATATACTTTTGTTAGTCAGTAGGAAATAGCAAGAAGCATTGTTATTTCTGTTTCATTTTATGATTCTTTTACTGGTTTATGATGAGGATTCTTTTATTGTATTATGACTTGGAGTAGGAGCATGAGGGACAGCCTACAGACAACAAAAGAAAGCAGGGCTGATATAGATTGTGCCTAACTGTGCCTGCACATGCTGTCCCAATGCACCAGCACATGCAGCACAGCACTGCATCTTATGCAGGGTGCTTGCAACAGCAGAGATGAATGGAGCTCTTCATGCAGGAGTCCTGTGCTCACAGCTTGGAAATCTCCTACATCATCCCCAGAGAGGCCAAAATACCTCATGTTGGTGCCTGCATTCATTTGATGTAAATTCTAAATCCAGTGCAGAAATTATGTTACTTGGTGGCTGCAGAATCCCATTAGGTGTGTGAGTCCTCTAGACCTCTTTCATCCTGAAAAGTTCTGGTTTTTCATATGCCTTCAACTGCATTGGTTGATTTATCTCAGCCCATGTCCTGTTTAATCCTGACTGGAATGAGAAGAACTGGTAAATCCTCTCTGCATCTTCATAGCAGGTTTGACAGGGAACTGTGCCACGTGCATGGGCTCTTGTCCCAGGTAAATAATGTCACTTGCAAATAATTGTCACTAGAATCATACTGACACAGATGGTGCTTGTCGTTTGCTGCCACTAGTCCTTTATGGGAGTTTAATGGCTGGAGACCAGAGTAAAACAGTTCTTTCCTAAGAAGTGCCTTGAAGCTACTAATAATGTGTATGCAGGTGAAAGTCCTGATCAAGGCTGAGATTAAATGTTGCCATCTTCCCAGGTGCTGTTGAGTGTGGGAATCTGTTTCTCACCAAGATTCCAGTCTCCCTACTAACAGTTGCTGCAAACCCTGACAAGGTGACGGGGCACATCTTGCTCTTAATGGAGAGCTAAGTCAGTCACCTTCTTCTATTTATCAGATTAGATTAGAAATTAACTACCAGCCTGGAGTTAATGTATGTGTATCACACAAGAAGAACTGTGTGATGCATTTTGAGGCAACAGCTTTTCATTGAAGACATTCTGAAATACAAAAAGGAGTTGTATCTTCCATGTAGCTGGCATTTGAGATGGTATTGCTCTGGGAAGGGACCAGACCTGGATTATGTTATATACAATAAAACTTTAATTTTTCTGAAAAACAGTCAAAATGCAGTTCTCTAATCAGCCACTAATTGCACAAAAAACCCCCATATGCTGTGACTAAACCATACCTTGGGCAGCCTCCAGATGAAGGATGAAAAGTCCTTGCCAAAACAGCAGTTTCCTTCTTGGGAAGAGTATGTAAAGGGCTGAACACCCTTGGCCTAAAAAGCAATTTGATGCTATTTTTCCAGTAGCCTGGCTAAGTACTCTAATTGGCAAATAATGTTAAAATAAAAGGGAAAACATAAGAAACAGTGAGTGATAGAGGGGAGGCAGGGGAGGGATGCTTTTGAGATGAATTGCTGTTGCCTAGCTTGTGTTTAGTGCAGACCACAACGGTGCATTTTTGTGTGAGGCAAACTCTGAGCATACTCTGTGAATTTCAGTGCCATAAATTAATTAGAAATAGAACTGTTTTCTGATCATAAGACAAGGAGAGGTAGTGCTTGTCACAATTGAAATTTGGGGTTTAGCTGCTTAAATTTTTCTCAAAGTAATAAATTTCAGAGTCCTAAATTACTTCTGAAATCAGATGTTTGAGGAAGTGGTCATACAAGAGGAAATATATTTAGTTATCTTAAGAGGTGTTCTGATGAAGATAAAATAGCCTTAAAATAGAAAATAAGTAAACATAAAAAAGGTAATTACCAAAGCTATTTAATATAATACATTCATTATTTCATTTTAAAAGTAGAATGGAAGGCATAATGAAAATTTTCTTAATGTTTGTGTAGCTGTTACTCTATAAAGATAAACAGGGCAGGTAAAACAAATCAAATTAATGGAATTCTTCCCTGATATTAAATACCTCAGAGGTATTGATGGGGAGAGAAAAATGGTAGCACATAAGAAACACCTACAGAGTAATTTTGTAATTAGAATTGGATGCTGCCTTTATAACATTTAAAAAATCCTCAAAAGACCTTTTAGGTAATATCTTTTTTTCCTTATTAATGTATTATATGTGAAAGCATACTTGCATAAATTTATGTCTCTAAAATAATCTCAGCACACTAAACTGAAATTCAGGATTAAGATTTGCTGAATAAATAGAGGAAAGCTCCTTGTAGATCAAACTGAGAAGAAAAATACCCTAGGAAAAAACTTTGTTCTCTTAAGACCACAGTGTTATAGACTTCAGTTGGGCTACTCTTCTGTAAAGGCGAGATAGCTGCTAATTGCATTCCAGTCTTGTAACATATTTATCAGTAAGTTTTTCATCTACTGTATTTTAAAATCTAACATGTAATTAGTTGCTGATACGCAGTGTTGGAAATAAAATGTTTCTGGTTTTCAGGAGAACAAATTTACACAGTCTATTATCAATTTGCTAATAACAAAGGAGCACATTTGCATAAGAAGGGTGTTTTTGTAAGGCAATATTCTTGTCCAAATCTCTATTACCCTGTGGGAAAAATGATGCTGCACTATTCTGTTACACATAGCTCTGCATGAGGAAAAAAAATGAGTCTATTATACAGAAATAATCAGGAAAAAAGTTCATTTTTCTTTTACAGTGGAAATACCTTATTGCAGATTTATATTCTGTATTTCAAAAATTACAAGTAGACTGGGTGGGACCTCTGGTTCCTACAATTATGGTAGAGCATACTATATGTTAGTACAGAAAGACCATAGAAAAGACATTTTCGGGTCCTGGAATGAGGAAAGTTCACTCTGCACACCATCAGAAGCTACCAGACACTCTCAAGACACCCAAAATGATTATAAGAGCTGCAGCTCAGAAGGCCAAAAGCTAGTGGTCTGCCACTTGGATGTCTATTGAAACAGGCCATGGAGAGTTTTACATTGGCAACTCAGCCAAGCTGAACTGTGTCTGACTGCTGTCTCCAGAGGGTCCATAGTTGTGTTCACTTCTGCAACCTTAGATTTTGAGATAACTGATAAAATGTGCTAAATGAGGAGCTCACAGTCCGTACGGTTTCCCTCCAAGAGATGTTCCCCATGTCTGCCCTCATTGACCCAGTCCATGCAGCAAATGATCAGAAAGGGCACCACCACCCCTTTGTCTGCTGTTAACAGTGAAAAACCCCTTCCACTACCGTGGAGTTTTGAGGGGTTTAAAATTAATTCTCCAAAGCTGAATCTGTGCATCAGGTAACATGATATCAGTCTTTCAATTTCTGTGGACAGAAAGTTTGACATTAGTGATTTCAAAAGAGCTGTTAAGTGATAAAAATTTTTGCTGGCCATGAAGTTAAATTGACTACATGTTGAATGGAATTTTAATAATAATAAAGTGAGCATGTTGTCATGGGAAGAAAGTATTGAAAGTGGACAAGAACCAAAGGTTCTGAATTAATGAATATAGAGGGCTTTGCTTTTTGCAAATGCTCATTTTTCTTCTCCTGGCTAAATTCCCATTCTCTTCTACTTGTCGCAGTAAAATTATGGAGCAGTAAAGACAGCTGCAAGAAAAGGTTCCCTTTGTACTGTCTTTCTTCCAATTTGAAATTTACTTTTTTTTCCTATTGTTTTTAGAAATCACACCTTCCACCACTTCTGCCTAATCACTTCATTGTATACCTTTTTTCCATGCTGTGCATTAACTCAAGTCTACTGCTTTCTCTTTCTTTCTCTCATATTGTTTTTATTTTTCTCTGAAAGGTCTTGATTTCATTTACACGAATTTATTCAAGAATGTATACCTGGCAAAAGCAAAATTCAACTCAAGAACGTTACTTCTTAAGGAGCCTTTTTACACGGTGTTATGTACTGAAAACGCCAAACAAGTAAACAACAGCCAAGTGCCCTTCAAACTATTTTTATACTTTGTATATTCTTTCCCTGAAATATGCTTTTATCCTTTAGGAAATAAGTTCTTAAAAATTAGAAATTCTAAAATATGTGATTTTTTTTTTTCTTTTACAGTTTAAGAAAATCTCAGCATTATGACAAATAATAAAAAGGAAAAAAAAATGCTTGTTTCTTTTTTTCCTGTTGTGGCACTTTACTGTCACTTTTCTCTGTAGTTTGTCTGCATCAGGAACATAAATAAATCATTAAATATACTAGAAAATAAAGTAGAAGACCCACAAAAATGAGCATCACAACCAATAGCCAAGATAAAGCAGATTATTACACATTTCTTTAAGAATATTGAACTTTCTACGGTTTGGTCAGTGTTACTGGGTGAAAGATTTTATGACATAATACAATGTAATGCAATTGAGCACTGTCAGCTTAGCTAAATTTCAAATGGTGCTTATTCAAAATGCAGTGGTAGCCAAGCTTAAATGGTTGTAGCCCAGCATGGAGGGTGAATTGTAAAGTCAGTCTGGGCCTGTGTAAATGCTAATAATTTTATGTGTCAAGAAAACTCACATGCAACTAGATTTGGGAGGCTTGTTTCAAAACTATTTTCCTCCTCATGATCCAAGGAGTTTCTGTACATTACTTGTGTTGCAAGGACAACATGAGGTTCCCATACCAGTTTATGCTAAAATTTACACACTCCACCGAGAATGTTTCCTGTTCTGGTTGCTTCATTTTCAGATCTTCTCCATAGAAGATGTATGGGTGCACATCATATTTATTTAACTGTCATGTAAATGAAGAGTAGGATGTTCATGCTCTTGAAATACTCGTTTGTCTCTGGAAGTCCTGAGCTACCTTCTGCAGCAAGGGGAGGGGAGCAAGTGTAGGCTGTTGCTTGTTTAGCTGAGTAGCTACAGAAATTGTCTAACTGAAACCATACTCATGTTTGCATGCATTTTGCAGAGCCTACAGTTACATGCAATCAACAAAAACTGTGTTCAAAATATTTTCTTTTATGAAGCACCCTCTTTAAAATGCGGAAGATTAAAAGAAAGTAAAAAAACCAAAAAGTAGACCTGGGAGTGTTGCTGAAGATTCTAAGCTCAACAATCATTTTGCTGTAACTCACAATAATAACTTTCTCTGAAATTCTAATAGTAATTAATACTTCTCTGCAATATTATGTAGTACACAGAATTGTCTCTGTGGTTTTGAATCCATGGCTAAATAAACATCAGATTTCCTGGAAACTAAGCTATTACACAGTTAGAAATTTCACATTCAGACAATAGAAACCAATCTTAGAAAACAAACAAAAATTCACTAGGGAAGGAAGAATTTAATTCTTATTGAACTTTGCTACTGTGAACAATGTTTTAAATATATTAGTAGACACACTGTTAGAACAAACAGCTAAACAAAATATCTGAAATTAGTAATTATCAGTTTTAGGCCTGAATAACTAAATTACTAGTCACTGAGGGTATACAGTAATTATCATTATTGGAGTCCAATCTTGAATGGCAATCAATGTTCCAATTACTCATAGTAAAGAGCAATTTGCATGCTATTAGTGGGAAGTAGAAGAAAAATTCAGATTTAATCTCTCAAATGGAAGTGGATAGTGCTCACTAGAGGTTTTATGATAAATTAAAACCCACTTATTTTGATATTTTTGTTTCTTTCATGGTACTATGCTCAAGGGTCACTGCATACAGATGACTTTTATGGTGAGACCATGAATAGTTTTTAAGCATTAAGAATGATAACATCTGAAAATGACAGAAAAAAACCTAAAACAAAACAAAGGGGAAAAAAAAGTATGGTAGATTGTGATATATTCCAAAATTATGATATTTAGTATTATAAACACAAGATGAAATTCTTAAAAAGCGTTGTAACAAACAATTCTGTGCCAAGAGCATGTAAATTTCAGGCAGAAAAATGGCAAATGCAAAAGACCATAGAGGTAAGAAACTGCAAAACTCATTGTGAGGAGAGATAATGTCAGTGTAACTTAATGTGGATCAGAAAAGCATTAAATTTTATGGAAACCACAGTAGCAGCTGTAGCTGTGCAACAACTTTGTTCAAAGAATTAAGAGTTGTCAAATCTCATACTTTGGAGGGAAAGAATGTTTGAAGTCCAGGATAAGGGCAGCAAACACATCAATACCTACAATAGTTGTAGATCCTGCTGTAGTTTAAATTCCTGGATTAGAGGTTTCACCACAAGAGTCTCTGTAGTACCTCACAAATTTGGTATCTGTTGAAATTACTAATATTGGGAATCCTGAGAGTGACATTATGGCAATCAGAAAGCTGGGCAAGATATGGCAATCAGAAAGCTGGGCAAGATATGGCTCTTGACCCATTTAGGCTGGATAGCAGTGGAGCAGGAATGAGTCTCAGAACCAGCCTCACTTTTTGAGTTGTTGTATGTCTTGTTGCAGTGTTGAGTTGATGTTTTTATGGTGTTTATTGTGCTCATGTATTTGAGCAGGAAAGAATATTTAGAGTTTCTTTGAGTCTGCTTTTGTTACTGACCAGTATTAGAGTCTGGTAAACTAGTGAGTAAAGTATTGCAGGTAAACCCACAGAACTTTAGTGGGTTCCATTTTCAGCTATATTTGTCTTCCACTTTTGCTTTGTATCTTTAGCTCATTAATCTTATAACTTATTAAAGGGACTCTGACACATTGTCTTATCACCAAGAAGCTGCATTTTGTAGTAGTTGCTGATCCTCCTGCGTTTACCTTTCAGGTAGCAATGTTCACGCTGCAGTTGGGCAGTGCCACTTTCTTGTTAACAGAGCCCGTGATAAGCGCGATGACAACAGGAGCAGCTACACACGTTGTGACTTCACAAGTGAAGTATCTGCTGGGGATGAAAATGCCATATATATCAGGACCACTGGCATTTTTTCATGTGAGTTCAGTGAAAGAGATGGATTACCTCATTAGCTACCATTTTATTATATGCACTATTTGCCTCTTTGTAAGAGTATGGAATTTGTTATGCAGACATATGAATGAACAAAAGATGAACCTTTATCTTGCTTTAACTGTTTGTAAGAAGAGAATTGGAAAACCTGATAGAGAACTAGCAGGAATTAGTACAGTAATTTAAAATGTGTTTGTTAGGGCATCAATAATTCCATTTATTATCCTGAGTCATTATACACTCATTCAGGGAGGGTAGTTTCTCTCTTGGTCAGCATGTGGAAGGAATATAAACATAAATTTAAACATATTTTCTTCATATGCTGCTGAATAAAATTTGACCATCACTGCGGTAAAAAGAAAATGATCCGTGATTGGTGCATCTCCTATGCAAAAATTACTCTAGATATGTTATTTATTGTTTTATGACATGACACTGCCATAAACACAGCAAGTGGACAGCTTTAAGGTAATTTTTACAAAATGCATGCAGCATTTCATTCAGTATTGTTGCATATGAGTGGTTAGGCTTCTTAAAGCATCACCACCAGAGGTATTGGCAAAAAGCAGGTATAAGCTTAAAATGAACTTAGGAAATTGTGACTTTAACAGAATTCAGTGGCAAGGCTCACTCACTCCAAGGATGAAGCATTCCTAGGAAAATTGCATTAGTATCAATTTAGAATGAATTGCATGAAGGGTGAAAAGGGGTAAGGGTGCAAAGGTTATGGATACAAAAAAATAAGGTGTGCTAAAGGGTTTAACAGAATTTCATCATTAGGTAACATTTATGAAGTTATTAAATGGGATTTTAAAATAAATATAGCAGTGATTTAATTACAGTTTCATGATAGCAACATTCACACCATAATAATTTCAGATGCACACAGGCAAAGATGTATACATGTCTGTCTGTGAGTGTAAAGGTGCTTATCAAATATTCCCCTTGGCTTCAGGGCTATACTCATGGCAAATGGCTGAGTGTTTCTCCCTGGGCAGGGGTTGCACCTCAAGGAGTCTGAGTGCATGTATGTGTATCAGCCCAGGCCTTGCTGTAAGTGATGGCCTTTCCAGCATTGCAGACTTGAGGGTTCACGAGCTCCGAGAGGTGTCCCACACCTCCAGGAGAGGTGCTGGCACAGCCCACTGTGGCCCCCAAAGCTCAGAAAGCCTCACTTAGGACTGTGTGTGCAGGGTCACAAGCTGATTTGCTTTAGTCATCAGTTGGTTCCCATCCTGGCCATAACCCTGGTTGGCAGCTACTGGAGTTTCCAAAACATTTGGAAATTGTTTCCAAAACTTTGGTGACAATGGTGGTGTTCTACTTGGGCTCCAGTTGAGGTAGGGAATGTTCCAAGGCTGTCAGGTGATGACTGATCACCCTTTGTTCCCCACCTTGGCCCACAGTGGATATTGCTGCTGCTACAGTGTTTTCCACCTGTATCATGTGAAAGCACCTGGTACGGTCAAGGACACATCACCACCCGTGTCATGGCTACAGCCCTTGAAAAGTACATATTTTTGGCTGAAACTAGAAAGAGCAAAGCTGTATAATCTTATTACACAAAAGTCACAAACATATTCTTGATGGCAACTTATTCCAGCAAGCGCTGAGTTTTGGTGCTGTGAGCATAATCTCTTGGCATTATTAGTGTTACAACAGTACCTGTCAAAATGATATTTTGCTCATAATAAAACTATATCTACTTGCTGAGGTGATATTTACATTGTATTGATAGTGAGACTTCATCTAGTCAGCCACTAAATTAGGACACGTTATTTAAAAGCACTGACTATGTCTTCGTGCCCTACTACGTGCTTTACTTTTTCCTATTATTTGGAAAGTTTGTTAATGTGAAATCTTGACTAGAAGATGTTGCTTTTTAGAATGTTTTCCTCATCATATTTTATAAATTTGATAGCTTTTCATATGGATATTTATCTTGTTGATTTTTTTACAGGACCAATTTATTAATGAAAATTAGGAGCATGTAATAAACACAAGTAATTTATCAATTTATCTTGTACATACCTAAAATTGTCATAGCTATTTTTATGAGTGGTCAGTTGGCTTATTAGACTATTAAAAATTGTTCTTCATATTTTCTTTTATTCTTTAAAAACCTTTTAATAAATGATTCTTAATATAAAATGTGAATAGCCTCTTTTTCATGGCGTTTCCATGGAAACTATACTTACATATAGGAATATTGTCATCTTGTAGAGATGACTGGTGTTAAGTACTGCAGCCAAGGCACAATCAAAATATACATTATGAGCAATAATAAAGAACAGCAGTGATATGAAGAAATATTTCCACCTTGGCATGCTGATGATATCATAAATGAGTCATTCAAATGCTCTGAAAGAAATCTATTCCCTTACCCCTTGTATTTTTAATGAATTTGAAACAAGTTCTTTGCCATTCTCTTCTCTTGAAACCAAACCCCTTTGAACACATTCCAAAGAAAAATTTTCCTGTTTGTTTTTAAGGTTCTGAATTGGTCTGTAAATTGTGTGAAAATAAATGACCAAAAAAAAATCTACCCTGTACAACTTGAAAGAATAATAAAAAAGGGGCAATTTTTCTATATAAGTATTTTTAAATATTTCTGGTGTCTGTTCAGACATATGAATTACCTTAAGAAGGTCCAGTATCTCAGTCAAAAGCACCAGAGCTAGACTTTAACAATAATTTTCTTCAGTGGTTGTAGTTTTATGTGAAAATTATATTAATTAGATATAAGGTAGTTTGCACATGTATCTAGAGAGTGAAAGGCAACTTTGGCAGGTATCTCTGGACTTCAAATTACTTTAGTTCAGATTTCTTTACTTCAAATTCTTGAAATCCAAAGACTTGTTCTTTTGATTACATTTTTTTTCTCTGTCCACTCCAAAACACCTCCCACTCACAAAACCAATTGCTTTGCCTCAGGCAGCCTCTGGGTTGGCAAAGCAAGAATAAGAATATTTAATAAAGTGTGATAGGAGAGTTGCAAGTATAGCAAGCCAGTGAAATGAATTCTTTATAGCATGTGAGATCATGGTTAAATATGTAGAAAGGAACTTTGCATATGGAGAACAAATCTAGTGCACTGGCCTTGAGCCTATGGTGTTTCTGTGTTTACACATAGGTTATGTAACTTATTAAATTTTGTTTTCCCTGTACACAGTTTGTCACATTTCAATTGAGCTGCACAGTACTGCATCTGCTGGTATTTTGCAAATAGAAAAGTGAAGGTGAAGAAGAAAAGCAGTGAGGGAATAATGCATGTGAGATCTAACTTTACAAGGGAAAAGAGTGATCAAGTTTTACTCAGCATCTGAAAACGGAAGAACATACTTGTATTTGCCCCTTATTTGTGTACAGACATATTTCTCTTTCCACGTTTCTGAGAAAACACAACACTTTAAAATGAACTGCTGTGTAGGAAACTTGCTTTGCAAAACAGGGTCTTCTGTGGCTGTGTTGCAAGTCTGTTGCAAAATCCTTGTGTGGTTTTTCTGCAATTCTGAAAAACACCCCCAAACCTTCACGTTCTTCTATCAGTCCTTTCTTTTCACCCCTTTTTTTCCCGGTTACCTTTACAACTCAGAGTATTTGCCTGTACATTTTCCCTTCAGGGAACATATTTAAAAGACATCAGAATGAAAGATTTTTGAAAATGAAATGAAGCTGTCCATTCTTAAAATGTATTGTGTTAAATAGCATGTTCCTTTAATTCCTTTGTTTGTTCCAGCCTCTATACACATTTTAGAGCTAATCTTTTGGGGTTTCATGTAGATGTTAAAAAAACAACTCAGAGAATTTCATTAATACTTTTAAATACACACCCTTTCTAGAATACAAACCATTACAATGTTCAATATCATCTCAAAACAGATGGTTTCCCATGAGAAAAGGAACTTTCAGTGTCTGTATGTACATGTGCAAAGCTCACATACTGCTTGTTTCACTTAGGTCCAAATTTGCATTGATTACCAAAAAAGTCCACTGATTGCTCATAATATTGTCATATAGGTTCTATTAGGAATCTTTACACAAAACTAGAATGAACCTGAAAACACAAAAGGCAAACAGCTCAATTGATATATTACTGCTGATTTAAAAAATATTTTAAATTATATGGCAAAGACTGCTTCATACATTGCAATATCAAGCTAAATTCTGCTGCATAATATCCAAATTATTTCTGTAAGTGCATCATCTAAATATATGCAATGCTGAACTTATAATTACATTTTTGATTAAAGCATTTGTAAATGCTTCATTTGAATCAGATGCGAATGCTATTGCAAGCTTGAGCTTTATGTACTTAGATTTAGGATTTATAGTTTGATCTTGGATGAGTACAGTAACTGACTGGACGGAATGCCATGTAAAATGTACACTTTAAAGAGATGTCTACTGTCTATGTTAATTACATTCCTGTTAAGAGCCACATGCTCTTTCTTTCTTGTGAAAGTGTCTTCTCATTTCACTGGTCATATAATGAATGGAGTGGTTTTAGGTTTTCAGAAAATGGTTACCCAGGAACCAACTAGTCAGTGGAAGCTCTTTAGTCCAATGCAGTAATTAGTTAAATATGAATGTATTACTGCCAGAATTGTTTTAGTGTACTACAGACACTTTGGGGATAGGGCTGTTTGGGCTACTGAATTTGAATGACCTACAAAGAGTTGGTAATTCCATTATTTTTCATTTATTGACTGATGTAGACTACATACAGAAGGGTACAACTTCAAGAAAGACCAAAATATATACTAGGCTGTTCACATAAAGATTTTGCAAAGTATGAAAAACCTATGTCAAAGGTTTACAAGATTTGGCTATGTATTTTTAAAATTAAATGAAAATATCTTTATTTCTCAGTTTGAAAGACAAAAACTGTTGAAGTTTGTGTATATTCCTTCACTAAAATTTACTTATTCGCTCAGTCTTTTGTCTCACTTTATCTAAGAAAATTAGATTTGATGCCATGAACATAGATAGCTAATGTTGACACTTCAATATGTAGCATTCATTTCAAAACAAATCCCATCTGTCTGACTTCAGCAAGTAGGAATCAACCCATTTCTTCCCTTTTCTTGCCATTTCACCTTAGATCTAGCTCAGTCTTTGGTGAGTTTGTGGGCACAGTTTTCCAGGTTGCCTCCTCTTGTCTTAATCACAGCTTCTGTTTGGGCACTGAGCCAAGTCCTGTGCCCTCTTCATAATACATTCTTGGAAAAGTATGGGTACAGATCTAATCTCAAGTCACTCAAGATGCAATTCACATATATTCTGATTACAATGGGACAATATGTGGTTAAAGACTGTGGTTTAATTGCCATTCCTCAGATTTAAGACATATCTCGATCATATTACTTAGCAAGTTGATTTTAAAATATTTTCCTGGTTTTTGAGAAATGTTTGTGCTGGGTTATATTGTGCATCCTTAATCGAAACCTCAAGGGCTATATTTCCTCTTTATGAGGAAAATTACTTTTCTGAAACCATATTTGGGCTGGTTTTTTTTTTTCCTTTTCTAGATTATGAAAATATTCTCAGAGAGAAAAAATCAGGAAGTTATTTTGATTTACTCATTCTTCAATATGAGCATCACCTCTTCAGTGAGTGACAGAATTAGAACAGTAGAAATAAATGTTATCATCATATTGACTACCTTTCTGCTAGAACAGGGTTTTTTCCTAAGATAATTTTTCTAGTATTTTTCCTGTCCAATATAAATGTATGTGTTTAACCTCCAAACTGTCAAAACCTGTTATCATTGTATATATATTTGAGAATAAGTTCTCTAGAGCAGAAAATTATTAATCCTTATTTTGATAAAACTACAAGTGTCACTTCTGATTTATTTTAGTAGTCTTCTTAGTCACTGACAGAGAAAACACCTTTTTAATATATTACTATTATTATTTCAAGCTTCACTTGCTTGATTTTATTAACCTTTATGTTGGCTTTAAGAAAAAGTTACTTGTGATGTCGAAGTCTACATCCTAATCTTAACTTCTGTTCTCTCCATGGTTTATATTTCAAGATGCACAATGGAATTTAAATGCAGAACTCAAGGGACTAAGCCTATCATATTTTTTCCCTTACAGCTTTAGTAAGCTTGTGTATTGTATCCATTTTTATGGCTGGCTTTTCTTTCAAGCAATAGACTATTGCTTTTCTTCACGAGACCTGAAAATAACTTGTGATAAGATCTCATGATTTCTTTATTTATCAGGATAGATGTTCTCTCTAACTTTATTCACCCCTTCTAACTGTTTCAGCACACTTTTAATTTTTTTCATTACTTTCTGGTTATCTGCTACCATACTGATTTATGCCTTATTTCCTGAACCCACAAATTCAGCACAGAGCAAAAATTACAATTCACTGTGTCATCTGTGCTGGTGCAAAGGCAACTGCATTCTTCTGAGTCTGTTACTTACAGCATTGTATTCATCATCAAAGACCCCTGTTGCTCATCACCATTGGTCATTCCATTCCTGTTCTGTATTTCTGTTCTTCATGTTCCTTATATTTCAGCACCATATTTCCTTTGTTCATCACAGAATGAACTACATTTTTCTAACCTGTTTTACAGGTTATGGCAGCACATATTAACTGCTGAAAAGCTGAAGTACTCCTGTTCACAGCTCCATAGCTCTGGCCTGGTGTCCTCTTTCCCTCTTAACTCTGCAGTCTGCAGAAAAGGAAACAAACAGGGCTAAGCAGATTACTTTAGCTATTTAAATAACCAGTAACATATGTATGCAAGCTTGGCAACTATTGAGTGTGGGCAGCACCTGGACCTGACCAAAGCATGCTCTGTGGAGAGCTGTGTAAGGGGCAAGAGCAACCAATGGGGACACTGAGGATGCCCTGCTGAAATTACTCTGGGAAAACATTACCCTGAGAAAATGATTGCAGAGGCTGCTCATCTTGAAAGATTCCCATAGCGTCTCTTCCCATCCAGCCACCACTGCATTTTTCTTTCCCTTTTCTTTTTCCTCACCTTCTCTTTCCCCCTCTTTTCTGTCTTTTAATTTTTTGTTTCCCTCAGAAATAACTTTCACTACTAGCGTTGATAGACTTTATATGCTGAGGCCTCTACAAATAAACCTTTGTGCAATAAACTATTCTCAACATTTTTATGTGACACATTTATCACACTGAACTTAATGAAACTGAATAAGAAAAGGAAACATATCACATTTATTGAATTTTATAGCCTGCATCTACCAATACAAATTTGTAAATTAGTATAATACAGATATTCACTGCATTTTTTTTTTTTTTAGTTTTCAAAACTCCATAGGATTAGTGATTTTCTTTCTTGTAAAATCTAAAATACAGGCCAAAAACTTGTTCAATGACTCAGCTCCTGCAGTATTGATTCAGCTCTCACTCATTATTTGTCTGAAGTTGTGAGAAGATGCCCTGGCACATGACCAAGAATATATTTTTGATCTGTGATTGTTATTTGCTGTTCACTGTAGATTTATGCCTATGTGTTTGAGAATATCAGAACAGTTCAGTTGGAGGCATTACTTCTCTCCTTGCTGAGCATCGTGGTACTTGTTCTTGTTAAAGAGCTGAATGAGAAATTTCACAGAAACATTAAAGTTGTCCTTCCCATCGATCTACTTTTGGTAAGTACAAAATTATACATCAGGCTTTTTCTTACAAAGCTTTCAGTGGCACAGTCTGCTGAAGTTTACTGTGCTGCCTATAGTTACTAACACCCACACCTGCCACTTATTAAAGAGACAGCTGATTTTCATGGCTGTAAGTTAATTGTAAGAACAGGAAGTAGTTTGGCTTAATAATTAAGAAAGAAATTACATAAGCTCCCGATTTGTATAATATTTTTCATATGTTTACTACTTTTTTACATAATCACAAGGACATGAAGCCTAGACTGTTAAAGTGTAAGAAGTTTGGAATAGCAAATAAAAAGTAACTGGCACATTGTAACTCCAGGCAAGTCTTGTGCTGGGTAGTTGTGCCTTAGATGTTGCTTGTTATTTATCTATGACAAAGTTAAATAGCTATGCTAATTCTTTCTGTCATTTTACTAACACTTTTCCTTTAACATGGTATAGACTAAATTGAAATTAGCAATTGCATTGTAAACCCCCACTTTAAGGATTAAAGGATTAAGCTGTAGTCAAATGATCAGCAGCAGATCACCAGGGGATAGTTTGTGTTTTTCTCTAAACCTCTAAAAAAAAAAATGAAGTAAGGACAGTTGGTTTTTGGAGTCTATTATTGAAATTGCTCCTCCGTTACTGGAAAGAAAATATTTACAAGGGCAAAATGCTGGAAAAAGGAGGTAATGTGGTCCTGGTCTCAGTGTTACCTTTTTAAAAATATTGGATAAAATGTAGCATAAAACTAAGGATTGTGGACAGGAACCCTGTTCTATTGGGATTTGTGTGTTCATCTCATTTGAAATGCAGGAAATGAGTTTGAACGTCCTTGGGGTCAAACTTCATACTCCCTCTGCAAGATTCATCACTGCTAGAACATAACAAGAGTCACACATCCTCTGCTGTGTTCTGTGCTGAAGTCAGCACTGCCAGTCTGGATCAGATGAATCAGATTTCTCAGGAACTCCTAAGTTATGAACTCTTTTAAGATGCTCACATGAATGGCAGTGCTCTGGGCACATGCTGAACAGAGGGACTTTGGACACTGATTGCCAGGGCTCCTGAGGCTTTACAGGGAGCCATACAAATCTCTTGCAGTAACTGTGCTGGTTTTGTATTAATTGAGTTTTAGTGAGGAGGGAATGAGTTTAGCTATGGAAGTGATGTTTTAAGAGAAGCTGTTAATAGCTTGCTTTTTATTTGGTAAAATTAATGTACAAACAACACTATAGTCTCACTTCATTATTGTGTCCAAATCTTAGTTTCTTTTGACTCTCTTCCACGTTTGAAAAAAAAATAAATCATAATAATACTTCCCTGATTTACTGGATGGATCTAAGGATAAAGATATGAACAGTGCCACGGGTTTAGGTATGGCAATAATAGGGACCATGTCAGAAGCAACAGAAATGTAACATCCTTTTTTCTTTGAATCAACAGATAATTGCTACATCCATTGCTTGCTACTGTGCTGATATGGAATATGTCTACAGGATAGAAGTTGTGGGAAATATTCCTAAAGGGTAATATGGATTTTATTAACTTGTGGCTCTTAAATATTTTTATTTCTCAGAACAGTCTCTGAAAGGGTCAAAGCAGTTTCCGAAATATGAAATGGTAAAAATTATTTTGTTTGTTTCCTGTCTCCTCAGATACTTTCTCACAATTCAATCCCAGATTAACAAATTATATGTGCATAGAAATCATCACAAAAATACATTCTTGTACATTTTTCATAGCTTTTTATTGCTTTGTGGAATAAAAAATAAGTATTAAGTACTTGATGATGTATGACAGGAGGGCAGGACACTTTTAAAAGATTATTGCAACCTGGTTTTTGAGAGTTGCCTTGCGTTATTGTAGCAGAAGGAATTTCCAGTGAGATAAGGTTTGTAAATTGCTACACTTCATTCCTCTCCACCCATACTGTAATTTTAGAAAATGTGATTTCTGAGAAAATGTGAAAGATTTAATTATGCTTAAACTAGAAAAGAACATTTTTACTATAGTTAATGATGCTCTTTCCTCCATGACATTGAAAAGAAGGCAAAAAAAATTCAATATAATTAGCTAGAAAGAGAAATTAGGTTAGTTGTCAGACAAAATGTTCAGACTCTACAGGTTGTTATGGAAGATCACAGCTGTTGTGTAATCTCTTGCTTAGATATTGCAGGGTTTCCCTAAATTTCACAAAGTATGACTCCAAGACAGCATGAGCACATGTGTGGCAGCTTGCACTGAAAGAAATAAAATAGGGGACATTTCTGAGAAAGAATATGGTTTTTAAGTATTTAGAACATGCTGTGAATCTGAGACTAAAACACAGCTAAGTGTGTCCCTTCTATGTGTAATGAATAAGTAAACTGTATTTGTGCAGTTTTAATCAGAAATTTATTTTCTGTCTAACCTCATACAAGCAGTGTTGAAAAACAGAAGCAGAGCCTGGATCATTCCTGCATATTTTAAAGTTTACCTGAAAAACCTAACTGCCTTGTCAGTGGAGAGCATCAGAAACCTTAATTTGATTTTCAGACAGTGTGATTTGTGCTCTGGAAAGACCAAAGCCTTTTTAAGGAGTTCAGGGACAATCTGGGGTGGTTTGCTTCATAACTTGAGTAGTTTCACTGGAACCCCCATTAGATGGAATAAATGTCTGTACTGTCAGTAACCAACAGGAATACAGAATTTTTTAAAGATTTAAATTTAACTTTACAGGAGAGCCAACTATATTAAAATAGGAGAAAATATACAGTAGTCTCTTCTACTGAACATTACAAAGTTAGTGAATGGTTGCTAAGGTTATTTGTCAGTCATGGAGTTAATTTATCAGCATCTCTTTATAATTTCTCAAATTGAAGTTTTCAAATTGAATACTCCATCTGAAACTGTTTCATCTTCTACAGATTCTCTTCTGCTGTTCCCAACAGACTGAGATTTATTAATCTAAAATATAGAAAAAAGTCACTTTAAAAGTAATACAAAAATTAGCTGTTCCTGCGGAGATTGTTTCTCTGGTATTCACATAAGCTGCAGGTTTATAGAGACTATGTATCAAGTTTTGCAAAAATTACTGTCTTTATTTTTTATAGGTTGCCATCACCAAAAGCACCACCCATGAGTGTCCTGCCTGAAGTAGTCACTGAAGCTTTTGGAGTGGCACTGGTTGGTTATGTAGCCTCACTAGCTCTTGCTCAAGGCTCTGCTAAAAAATTTAAATACAGTGTGGATGACAACCAGGTAAAGCTCTTAGAGTCACTGAGCCATGAAATGACTTCACCATTTGGGGAAAGTATTATAGATGAATGCCCAGTAGGAAAAGTTATGTTCCATGCAGCATCCTGACACTTTCTAGTGTTTACAGTAACACCCAAATTTTGTTTAAATTATCTCAGCAGAATGCACTCATTGGTTTAACTACTCCTTTTGGGGAAGCTCATCCTTCAGGATAATCTTGTAATGCTACATTCAGTGCAGCATTTGGGTATTCATGCATTTTTCATTAATTTTCATAATGCTCTAAGATGGGACAGCTTCTCCTTTTGCAGCTCTTATAGACAAGCTATGATGTTAAATGAGCCATCAATTCATGAAATAAGACAATTCTAAACCAAAACCAGGTACTTATAGCCCCAGGGCTTATCTCATGTTATACTAAGAAATTATTTATACTTATGCAAAGTAGAAGTCTCACCTGAAATAAAGGTTTATTTGTATCTAAGAAGCTGGATGAGTTCAGAGGGTACTGCCAAATTTACAACCATAGGAGCTTTCTGTTCTGAGTTCCACTTTGCAGAGGACATGTTTAAGTAGAAGTGGGCCATCTCTACACCACTACATTGCTTGTCATGGTGGGTGGGTAACTCCAAGCCAGCTGGAAATCCATGGAGATGCTAATTCAAGCACTGTGGTAAGAAAGGCTCAATTTCAGATAACTGGCACTAGTACTGTGGGCTGTAAATGTTGCCTCCACCTTTACATTAAGTGGGATAGATGATATAGGGTTGAATGAAGAACAGTTGTTTTGCAGTTGGAGATCTATTTGAGCACCCTATGTGGACAGGTTGGTCTTGCTATATCAGGTCCTGTCCCTCACAATTCTTATGTCATTGGAAAACACTGTGGGCACATTCTTGCCTATTCAGGTCTCTAAAATATTTCTCAGTTGGAATATATTGGGCCATTAATTTCTACTGATGCTTCAGAGCCATGTTTGTATGGAGCAGAGGGAGAATGCTTTGAGCTCAGTGCAGGACAGGCTCCAGGATGACATGCTGCTTTGTCTCAAGGCACTCCACAGAACACAGCAACTTTTTTCTCTTTCTGCAGCTTTGGAAATTTTGTAGCTTACCCAGCTTCATTACTGAAGTCTTGGAAACTCTGTGTATGTGTGCATCAAATAAAGGCGCAAAAGAGCAAAACCTCTGTGAGAGGAGAGCACCTCTGTGTGAGAGAACCTCTGAGAGGTGGTGTGGCTGTACTGCCTTCAGGGGCCAGGCATGGTGCTTGGCACGGGGGCTCGTGGGTGTGTGAGGCTGCAGGGCAAGCTTTAAGGGGGTGCTGTTCTGTGCTGTGAAGACAAACTCATGAGCTGGGGTTTTCCTGGCTGGATACAGCGCCATTTTCCTGCACCTACCATTTTCCTCCTTCTTCTTAGGCTGCACATACAAAGTGGATTCTCCAGTTTTAGTTCTATGAATCTTTGTCCAGACATGTCTGCATTTTGACTGTGAACAAACACCAAATACATTTGTGATGAAAGGCAGCATGCATATAGTATGGCTACCACACTTCATTTTCACTAAAACATGATTTAAAGGAAGAGAAACCAGTGTCTGTCTTTTTTTCCGGGGAGCCATAAACCAGAAATTATCTGGACAGTTTCAAGACACCAGTACTTGGGGCTTTGGCCCCAAGTTAAAAAAGCAGACGTGGATCAAGATGTCAATATCTTGGTTGAACTTAATCTTCAAAACTTAGCAATAGCATTTATTATGTGAACAAAATATCCATCCTTCTTTTGATGAATCTGGTTCAACAGCTCTGTCATTCAAATTAGTTCTGAGTTGTGAGAAGATCTATTCTGTTGGGAAACCCTTTGTCATATACCTGTGGGATTTTTTTCCCTCAAAAATGTGTCCATCCTTTATCATTGCTAATACTTATGCAGGGGACTCCTTTGTTGGCAAGATGCATTGAAATGACAGAACAATAGGAAAAAAACATCTTCTATTTGACAACTTTGCAGGAATTTTTGGCTCATGGCCTCAGCAACGTGATTCCTTCATTTTTCTTTTGCATCCCAAGTGCTGCAGCGATGGGACGGACGGCACTTTTATACAGTACGGGCGCCAAAACACAGGTAACAGCTTAGAGAGAGGCATGTCAGAGATTTAAAGCTGTGGTACTGCTCATTGCAATTTGTACTGATTTGTCCATCGTATTTCCCTTGTCTCCCTTTTCCTCTATCCTGGGAATGACTCTGCCCTATCATTTTTATTAATCTGCATGAAATTGCATCTGATTGGTGATGTCTTCCTAGGAAAGATAATGGTTCCATTTATTAATTTTGACCTGTTTCATTCAATAGGAACCGTAAAGTCTTTGGCAGCAAGGAAGTTTGGAGTTGTGTCTTTAGACTGCAGGAAACAACATAAAAGCCCTTTCAGTTTATGTGAATTTGTCAGCATGGTAAAAAAGTGCCCTCTAATGGTGTTTAATGGATTTAATGGTACAGTCTAAACTGAAGTTTTAGGGGGGAAAAAAATCACATTTCATTTGTCTGATTTAATTGATCTTCTGTCTGATTTCTAAAATAAAACGAAAGTAACCTTTAGATCTGTTTGTTAAAAAAACCCCAAGTAATCTCCCAGCTTCTACCTTGTGGCATGGTACACTTGTCCTATCCCTCAGTGTACACTGAGCCCACAGAGATGACATTTAGAGTTTTGAGGACGCTTGTTGCTATTTCCTACTGTCAGAAACTAAACCCACAAGCTGTTATTACAGGAAAGAGGGGAGTGTAATTGCTGAGAATAAGTGTGACCTTGTCAGCCTGTCCGCATTGTGCTTGTGGACAAGAGAGGTGACAAACCACCTGGGCCCCTCCACAGCATTGCCTCTTCCTCTGAAACCCAAGGGCCCTTCAGTGGCAGCCTGCCATATCAATGCCATGTCCTTTGGAGCTTGTTGCTATTCTCCCAGGAAACAAGTGACAAGGCAAGAGGAAACACCAACAAGCTGATCCATAGAAGGTTTAGATTAGGTATAGGGATTTTTTGTTTTTCACAGAAAGGGCTGTAAAACATTGGAACAGACTGCCCAGAGTAATAGCAGAGACATCACCCTGGGAAGTTTTCAAAAATTGTGTGAATATGGCACTTGAGAACATGGTTTGATGGTGAACATGGTGGTGGTGCAGGGTTGATAGTTGGACTTGATGACCTTAAAGGTCTCTTCTAACCTTAATAGTCCTATGATTCAATGATTCTATTTTCATTTTATAGCTGTTTCTCTTGCCTGTGTAAAGGAAATTAGCTGCAAGGAAAAGGTTCATGAGGTACAAGACTAAATACTATCCATAGGTACTGTTTCTTCTCAACCATGTCTTGCAATTATTTCTCATTCTGATGCCACAATATTAAGGAATTATACAGGGCTTTACTTCAATACTCTACATTTTAAGTACTTGCTAATTAGCCTACAGAGTACTCTGAATTCTATTAATAACCTAACAAATAATAATCTTGAGAAGTATTTATATGCAAATATTTTAGCTACTATTTGACTATTAGTTATTTCACATATTTTAGTTGAATTTAATGTCATACAATGTGCTGTCATTCTCACAGACATTCTGTTCTGTAATCTGTTAATGTACTGATTGTACAATTTACAGTTGTACTGCATGGTGCTGCATTGGCTTTTCCATGGAAGGTTTGAGGTAACCTGCAAACCTATAACCTGAAGGCATATGGGGTATTTGACCATGTTGGCTCTGGAACATGTAGGGAAAAACCCTGATAAAAGGTTATTCAATACATGAAATGGAAAAAGAAACCACTATAATTTGATTTCAAGACAGCAAACACAATAAAAATCTGCTTGGTTTATTCATTGGTTTCACAGTATAGCAGTGCCTGTGTCTAAAAGTTAAGCGTGTGGCTATGAGTTAGCACTATGAGAGTATTTTAATAGGCATAACAATCTCTCCCCTGCTTTCTTGGAGAGCAGCACATCAGCTTAATGCTCTCCTTTGTGGCTGTCCAGGCAGAATGAGGAGATGAGAAGATCATCACTTATAAATATTGGTCAGGTCATAGGCAAAAAGAAGCCTTTCTTTAACATAGAGGGACGTCTGTTTGGCATAGGACATGAAAAAATACAAAGAGCCTTTCAGGGACACAGAGCAGCCTTTTTTTTCTCAAATGTCTATACCTGGATTGCAGTTTTGTCATTTGTTCCTCAGTGATATATTTTCCTGGGACAAAACAGAAGTGAGGAACTCTACCATGGACTAGAAGTGTCCTTCAAATAGAATAAACACCTTTTTTCTTGCTCTTCATGAAGGCAGAAAGAGGGAAAAGTTCCTTGTGACTTTACCAGCAGATTTTCTGTCCCTTTTTATGTAAACACTCTGTCTATCCTTCTAGATGTTATTTTTAAGTACACCATGACTTTAATTTTCTAGTGTTTTAACAACTTGTCTGGTTTTGTTTTTAACAACTTGTCTCTTAAAGTGAAACCTAATTATTTTAGTAAAGAAACATATTATCTATACAAAAATAAAGTGAGCATCTGTCTACTTATCGTCAAAAACATTCTGTGAATCTGAACTGTATATTTATAAGACCAGAAGTGCTCAGTGAGCACTCAGAGCAGAATAGGACAGGGAAATTTTACTGTAGTTTGCCATCAGATTAATACCATAAATAGTGTGAAGAAATATGTAATTATTAGACTGTATATTTTTCTGAATTAATATTACTTGCATTTATTATACTCTTTAATATATTTTTAAATGGTAACTGCATTTTCTTAAGTAAAAACTGATATTAACATGAAATTGTTAGTGGTTTCTGGTTTAACAGTAGCTTTCTTTTAATGCTAATCCAAATAAAAGACGTTAGAAGTCTTCTCTTGTGGAAAAAATGATAGCATACATAATTCTTGCTTAGTTCTATGACAGGTTTATTATTTAGTACAACATAGGGTGCATGGCTATAAATAAGTTGCAGAATGACAGTGGGTGCTGAGAACTTCTGGGATGAGATATTGGACACACAGGTTCCATTTAAAACCCAAGTGTGTAAGTGATGCTCTGATCTGTGTCAGTGTGCTGGCAGCAGGGTCAAGCACAAGATGTTGAGATCTCTCTCTGTTATCACTGTAGTTGATTAAAGATAATAGCCAGAGATTAAAATTGAAATTACATTTATCTGCAATCCACAGATACGTTAATAGCTAACACCTTCAACACCTGATTCTTGACTTTGTCTACAATATTTTATAATTTATCCTTTTCACAATTTATTTTGTTGTTTTTGTTGTTGTCAGACTGAATGATCTGTAATTCTTGTTTATTGCTTTAGGTGGCTTGCCTTATCTCATGTGTATTAATTCTAGTGGTGATCTACACAATTGGACCTCTGCTGTACTGGCTTCCAATGGTATGGTACTTACCTGTTTAAAGGTTAAGATGTCAAACATTTTCTAATGGCAGTTTCTTTCAGGGAAAGGTAGTGCAATCTCTAAAACAGCTTTGTTTCATTTCAGTGGCTGAAAAAATAGTACAGGCATGAAAAGTTTTGAAATCATAAAATACAGAGTTGGCAGTGTAAGTCATATAGATTTTAGACATATATAGTTACATATATTGGGTATCATGTAAGCATATAGAAGTTAATTTATCTTCTACTTACTTTTGGCATGTATTTATGAAAAATATACACCCAGGTTACTGTGGATTTGTAAATTGACTAAGTATGGTGGAAATTAATGAAGATTCATATTTCTCCAGATATGCATATGATACACAACTTTGTTTTTCAAATAAATATGACACAAATTATTTTAGATAGTGATATAAGCTTAATTACAGAAAGGTTATTAAATATTCTTATATCTCTGTCATGGAATACATCTATGCTAAGACTCTTTAAAGCAGTGTGGCATCTTTTCACATAAGCTGTATCTAGCTTTTGGTATTACAAATTAATAGTTAATTTTAACTAGAGGCATGTCAAAGCTGCTAAATACAGATCCAAAATTATCCACAATTCTGCCATGTATGTACATGAAGTTTTAACTCAACTATGTTTTAAAATTGCTTTGTGCTGTTGTTTACATGGTGTCATGAAAGTTCTCACTTTTCAAACACAGATCCTTTTATAGTATACATGCAAAGTAAGGACACTTAAAGAAGTGTGTACAGTATGTCCTGGTTTTTTTGCTATACTTCTTTCCTACTTTCATTTATTTTTATATTAATTATATGTAAATTTTGACCAGTTTCCTGTAGGCTTTCCCCCCCATATTATAAGAATACTTTTTGGTTTTTGCATTCTTGATACTTTATTTCTCTTCTAATATGCTTTTCAGCCTGTCTATGCACTGTAAGTCCATCGGTTTGTACTCCATTCTTTTTGGCTCTAGATGATTTCTTCATCTGTCTCCTCCTCCTTCCTAAGTCAAAGAAAAACAAAATTTTTTTGCTTCAAAATTAATTGACTTTGCCCTAGAGGCCTTCTCTAGGGGAAGGGAAGGGAAGGGAAGGGAAGGGAAGGGAAGGGAAGGGAAGGGAAGGGAAGGGAAGGGAAGGGAAGGGAAGGGAAGGGAAGGGAAGGGAAGGGAAGGGAAGGGAAGGGAAGGGAAGGGAAGGGAAGGGAAGGGAAGGGAAGGGAAGGGAAGGGAAGGGAAGGGAAGGGAAGGGAAGGGAAGGGGTTAAAATTCTTCACTGCATAGAAGCTGAGTGATGATTTGCTTTAGAGTCCTTCAGACTGCAGCAGAAGGTATTTGGTCTGGTGATGCATGGAAGGGTCCTGGGTAACCCTGAGGTTTCTGTCATTTTTCTCACAATTAGGTAGCCTGTAGATTGCCTTCACAAAAAAAAGAAAAAAGGGGATACGGGGGTTGTTGCTGTTAGCATCTGTCACAAGGACACCTGTACTTGTCCCATTGTCTAAACACCTACCAGATTATTTTTATAATTTAATTGTGGTATTGACTGCTAAATTAAAGAAACAGCACTTGTTTTCACTGTCAACTCTGCAAATGGCTTTTGTATTTATGTCTTTGCAGTGTGTGTTAGCAAGCATTATTGTTGTGGGCTTGAAGGGGATGTTAATGCAGTTCCGTGACTTAAAAAAATATTGGAATGTGGATAAAATAGACTGGGTAAGTAAAACTAAATCTAAGGAGGTTTTCTGAGATCATTTGGCAAACATCTGTTAACTACACTTTTAATAGCTCTGTGGCCCTAGAAGAAATTAGTGCAAGATATTATTAGCAGTACTTTTTGTGCACTATCAGCTCAGAATAACAGCATCTGAAATACCAGTTGTATTTAAAAATAGCATTTTAACAAATTATAAAGAATCAAACCTAATGCTAGAGATGTGTATACAGGCAGAGCAAGTTAATGTGAGCAAATATATGTCTAATTTTTATGTCTTTTCTATCTGTTAAACATGCTTTTGCTACTGTAGCATTATTGAGGAGATTTTGGTATCGTCATCCTCTGGGAAAAGGGAATGACCACATAGGAAAAACAGAACTGGAAACACTAGTGATGCAGAAAGAATCAAGAATATATTGAGGGGTACTGTAGGTAAACTGCCTTAACTCTTTCAGATTTTGCAATGCAGAGTATCTACAGTTTGAACATAGAGAAACATTCTGCACTGTGAGAGGAGGAATATGTCAGGAAAAGTAGATAGGTGAAAAGAGACATTGTATGAAAATCTAGTTTACTGCAAACTAAACGGCCTGACAGAATTTGTGCAGAATTCCTAGCAAATAGTAAAGCTGAATCCATGTGTAAGAAGACTCCTGGATTTCTCTTCTGTGTGATATTTTGGGTGTAATGGCCAATTAGTGGAACCAAAATTTCTATGCACTTAGATAAATTTATACCTGCTGACATCTCATATGTTTGAATTAACAGTATTCAGAAAGGTATTTTGGCTACATAGTCCTTTTCTGTGGTGGGAAATACAGGTAATTGTAGTTAATGTTGGACTTCTTTGAATTCACCAGTGACTTAGTATTCTACAGCAGTAATGGTTAAGTCTGGACAGAATAAAACCTTTTTTTAATACAGTATGATTTTAGTATGGGAAACAGAGTGAAGTAAACAACATCAAGTTTGACTATGAGATTATTCGCACATGATTGCAGAAAACTAGAGGTTCAGAAAACTTGTTTTTGTGGGTTTCTTTTGTATTATCCAGAAGAAAAGCTCTATATTTTCTGAAATCTTTTCTTCCTCAAGCAGTAAAATTCCGAAAATATTTTCTATATCTTGTTTTGTATTTGATCTTCAGCTTAACCCATATTGCCAGTGACAGAAATGATGGATGGGGTGGATCAAGAATTATTTTGGGAACAATGAACTTAAAATCATTGGTAGTTATGGGAGATAGATACATCTTCTCCATCATTTCATTGAGACAATAAGTAGTTACACTTTCCAGCAGAATCTTGTGGAATCTGATTAGATTTGACATGTCTTCACAGATAGACTAACCTGACTGATTTTTGCTTTTCTGGTTTTGGCAGAAAAGGTTGTGTGAATAGTTAGTTAGTACATCTCTGACATCATTATTTCTAAGAGAGGTCATAGAATGGGGGAGTTTGCTGGGCTCATCTTTTTGACAAAACATACTTGAGCAATTATTTATCTTCAAGTCATTCTACCATCAGTCCTTAGGATGACAGGATAAATCATCTTGCCTTAAATACCATAGTTTAAAGTAAGGCTGTAAACATTGATCTTGCATTGCTGCCTGCTCTGAGGAGCCCCACCAAGCCCAGTGATTTGTGTAACTACACTGGTGTTATTTTGGCCTGAAAGGAATCACCCCAGTAATTGACAGAACCCTGGAAATGAATCATTCCATCACCCAGGTTATCCAAAGTGTTTTGAAGATAGAAACTGTAAGAAAAAACATGTGGAAATAATTAGTAGTTGTCTTTTCTGGAACAGATTCTTTGAAGGGTGTGTCATGTAACATCAAAGTCAGGTTTTTTTTGGTGATAGGTCTGGAAAATGATAGTGCATGGAAATGGAATATTACAGAGTTTGTTACCTTGTTCCTTCACACTTCTTTAAGCATCTCATTAAACACAAATGGGATGAATAATATTTATCTGTTGATCAGTTCTCTACAAACATAATCCTTTTAAATGTAGAAGGTAAGATATTGTTCAGGGGTTGGAGTTGAGGAAATTCATTGGTTCCTTCCATCACAGGATATTCTGTGTTTCTATGAAATCTCTTCTTTCAGCCATGGGCTTTTTCTTTCAGATTTACATCCTGCCTCTCAGATCACATTTTATTGCTTCTCAGCTACTATCCCACTGTCCTTATTCCAGAGGTCTCTTTCCTGCCATTCATAGCATCCATATGAACTTCAAATGTCTCCTGCTTCAGTTAAGGTCTTCTGTCAGTCCCTACACTTTTGGTTGGATGACTTCAGCAATCTCAGATTAATAATTTCAGTATTCCACTATGTATGTTATATGCATAACTGAGAGTGATTTGTCTTGATCTATTTTTCTACTTTTTCTGAGAATAGTCAAGAAGCTAATCTGTAAATATATCTCAATTCTCAGGTCCTCAAGTCAAAAGATGATTTCTTTGCCTTTCCTGTAAACCTAATTTCTTATGCAGGCCAACTTGACTAACTTGCTGGTTTTATTCTCCAGCTTGACAGTGCTGGTGATACTAGTGATACTTTCCTAATATTACTAAAAAGCCCAGTGAAGTTCTTGTGAAGTCTTGATTTTAAGGCCCGGGTTCACAGATAAGCTGCCTTTTAAGACAGGAAAAAACTACTGCTTGGCAATGGACTGCTGAAGAAAAATGTTCTCCTTACTGTTAACTGTTGGACTTGAAAGTAACCAAACATGGGGGAAAAATATTTTGGAAGGTGATGTTCTAAATGAAAAATTATAACAGAATAAGGATCATTTTCATGAGTTAATTATGTAGCAGGGATTTGAGAAGTTCAGCAATGAAATACTCTTGCGTTTAAAGATAAAAAAATGTTTTAAAGTTGCACATATGTCTTTACCAGAAAATGACACCAGCTGAGATGAAGCCAGGTTGCAGACCTGACTTTTAAAGCAGGGAGAATGGTAAGAATTTATGGTAAAAATTACACATTCCCAACACGGTGTTGTGATGAGAGGCAGTTATGGATGCATGAATTGTAATTGTATGCACACATTAATATTAAAGGATGTAAGGAATGCTACTAATTCAGCAATTAAAGGAGATCCAAGAATGAGGGTCTCACTTTTGAAAAGTATCCTCCAAGATCTTGCCATTGTGAATTTCTAAGACACACATCTAACACCTTGTCAATCTATTTTGTCAAAAATTTTAGAGAAGAGGGCCTAGAAAGGGTCTTCCTTGAAATTTGGAGCTCATTAGTGCATTTTCTTGGGTTTTTTTAGAACTTCTTCAGATATTATACTTAGGAGGAAGATGGCCTTTTAAATTTGTTCCTCACACATGGGTCCTGATTCATGAGAGGGCTCTGAGAGCTCTCAGGACTCTGCTATATAAACAATTTTCCACAAAGTAGGAAACCATCTCTTCTGTGAGAATAATTTTACATCAATGACTCTATCTTATGAAATCCTAGGGAGATTTTCTATTTTTCCTGTATTAGTGAATATGCTAGTGTGAGTTATATTATTTGTGCTCTAGTTGGTCTCAGTGGGGTGGAAGGAATTTGTAAATGCTTAATCCATTGAAAGCATGATTACCATATAAATTATTTTTAAAGATAATTATTTCTATCAGTCCCTCTGTTTCCAGGGCTGTTTGCAAACAAATACTGTCTCAACCATTGTGTATGGAATGCCTGTGAAAAATTATATAAAAGATCTACCATACCATTTTATTATCATAGGATCATTTAGGTTGGAAAAGACCTTTAAAGACCATCTAGTCCAACTGTTAACCCAACACTGCCAAGTCTACCCCTAAACCATATCCCTTAATGCATTAGGCAGTTCCTGCTCTGTGGCTGTGGTGGGCTTCACTTGAATCCCAAGTTTTGATAACGGGTGTGCTGAGGATGAATGCACACATTAGTCATTTGTCTGCAGAAGGATGTGGGAGCATGGCCATGTTACTCAGTTTTCAGAGCCAGTGCCTCCTCCAGGACTCCAGTATCTTCTGCTGAGACAGTTCCTGAATGAGCAGGACTGTGATGTGACTCTTCTTTTTGGCTATATGCTGGAAGGCCTCTATTTGAGCAACTCATCACAGCCTCACATTACAGATAGCACAGAACTGGTCAGTTGAATCATGTCCATCTCTTCCTCCATTAAGCAACAGCATAACCAGCTAAGAGTTAGATGAGCTGCATCCTAAGTTTTCTTCATTCTCATAACCAAATCCATTGATTGTGGTAAGAAACTAGGCAGCTGTGTTGCAGATTGTTATATGCAAGGAAGCCTACCCATTCAGGCAATAGCTGATCATCTCAGTTTGCAATGAAACAGGGAAATGCATAATCTGGTTTCAAACTGGTACAGAAACATTCCTTATTACCATACCTTAGCACTGTATTTTTTAGCCCTAGGTTCAGTAAGTATTCTGTAACTTATTTATATGATCTTTTCCTACCAAGTGCGAATTTCAGACTGTCATCAATGGCGGATGACTAGACCCTTTGAAGTGGAAAGTCTAGATGGAGGCAGCTGCTGTACATGGTCACTCCCTCTCAGTGCTTCTGATGCTTTCTGATAGATACAGGAGTTGGCATAAATCCATTTCTTCTGCCTGCTTCTTTTCTCCCTCTTTGGAGTTTTTTTTTAAACTAGTAGAGTAGTTTGAAGGTGGATTTTGTTTTGATTTTTCATATTAATATATGCCTATAACACATTATTGCTAAGATTTGAAGTGTGATTAGATTCTGTCTGTCCTGAATATGCAATAACCATACTGAAGTAAGCTGCCAAGGAAAACTTTGATATTTTTATTACTTCTTTGCTGAACTTTGTAATAATACATGAATTTAAAAAAACCAAATCTATCAAATCAACATCTTTCTACAAGTTTGAAGCTACCCTAATTAAAGAAGAACTGATTCTAGGCCGATACAAAGCGCTAAAAAGGGTGATTGACTAATGAGAGTACGATTGTTTTGGCTCAGCCCCTACAACAATGACAGTGTCTGATTACAGTTGAGATGTAAGATACTAGGCTGCTGGAGAGGTACTTAACTAGGTTTCTCAGTAGTCAGCAATACTTAAACATTTCTGGCATTCTTCCTATGCAGACTTTTATTGCATTTTTAGGCTTTCTGTTTCTTCTGAGACATAAGAATTTTGCAGGTCTGCAGCAGTGATTTAGATGTGATGAGGTTCAGGTCTGCAGCTGAACTGGATTGCACTAGAGTGGATTCAGGTGTTGTCAGGGCTCAGCCTTACTAAGATAGTCTAATCTTTATCTCACTGATTTTCAGGTTTTTAGTAGCTCTGTTAGCCTTTTAGATAACAATGGATGTGGCCAGGTGAGCTTCTTTATTTGTAAATATTAGTGTTACTTTCTTTTTCATTAATCAATATCTGTTGCTCATAAAGGTGGTCTTTGCAAATATATTACACAAAAAGTTGTATAAGATGTCATGTTAAAATACAACTAGTGATTGAGGACAGTTTCAGAGGATGAACTACCTCCTCACCTAGCAGCCCTCCTGTTGAAGAAACTGAAAAGTCTTTTGCAGTAGTTAGAAATCTTGAAGATAAGGAAGGAGAAGGTTGACAGTCATGGTAGAACTGTCCTCTGTGAAGCACAAGTTAGTATGGTATGACACATTTTATAATTCATAAAATAACAGTTCTGAAATCTGCTCAAGCAACATTCCTGTGGTCTCTCATTCTCTCATTCTATTGTCTCTGCCTTTTGTAAATTAAGATTATCCTCTCTGATACTTTCACTTAACACTGATTGTGCCATTGTAATGTGATCTGTTATTCTGCAAACATGAACAAGGAGCACTGTAATTCTTGAAATGGGCACCTGTGGGTATCAGTATATCCAGAGGAGTGAAAATACTTTCAATTTTTTTAACACCTTTTATATAAAGATGAGATGGCAGTCTTCGCTTAAGGCTCCCTCAAGGAAAGAAAAATGTACTTTATTATACCAATTTAGGTTGGTATAAGAAATCGAGTAATTTGTACTTTTACTTTATTCCTAAAATTCTTTTAATTGTAAAATCTGCATGTCTCTTAGCCATACACATCATTGTAGCATGGAAAGAAAAGTGATCATTTCTGGTAAGAAAATAATTAAGGAAAAATTGAAATGTGAAAATTTTTAAAAGTTCTTTTTATTTTTTTTAAAAAGTGACTTTAGTTACAGATATGCTTCTGAGTATTTTTTAAACTTGTATTTAAAATGAATCCAAAATTTTAGTAATCAAATATTAAAAGATGGGGAAGTAATATGGAATTTCACCATTTCCATTGGAAGGAATTAACTCCCCAGTAATTTTTATTTGTTATAGAGTTGTTTTTGTCAACTGTACTCTGATAAATGCCACTTCTAATCAGCCTCCTTGTAAATTGTCATTCTCACTTATATGATTAGTGGAAGAAAAGCTCTCTGTGTGTGACCTCATTAGGGCACCTCATTATGTGAAAGGAAAGGAGGATTTAAAATCTATGCAGTGAAGAAGGTGACAAGAATTTGCAATGTGAAAAATAAAATACAGGTTTTCCAAAACAACTGAGTTTATTCTGACTTAAGGTGTTAGCACAAATACAAATGCTATTTTAAGTAACCCTGGAAGGAACCTCTGCGATCACTGGGATGAGTTGTGTCCCATGGTGAGGCATTACTTTAATTGCTAATTAAGTCTTCAGTATTTGCCAGTTCAAAGATCCAAATGTTCACATCTGAGAAACTGTCTTAGTTTTAAAAAACTTAATTTCTGTAGATTCATAAAGCACACACTGCTATAAAATTTGAAACTAATTACTTCTTTTTGCTCCCCTCCTTAAAGAGCATATGGGTTAGTACCTACGTGTTTACAATATGCTTTGCTGCTAATGTGGGACTGTTGTATGGTGTTGTCTGCACTATAGTAATCGTGATTTTCCGCTTTCCCAGGTAAGAAACAATTTATTGAAATGTTCTAATAGCATTTCATTATGTATTCGTTCTGCATATTGCTTCACAGTCAGGGTAGACATACGGGATACTAAATTTAACAACTAAATTTCAGTTTTTCAGTTGCAGAAAATTGCAAGATAAGACAATTCAAAAGGAAAAGTCACATCTGTCCATTTACCATAAACTAAGGAATATCTAAAACATTTTAGAAATTTGTATTATTTTATCATTTCTCTTATTATTACACATCTGTAGGATTCATTATGTGAAGGTAGCATAAAATCAAAAGGAAGATTAATAATATTTTTCCATTTTTCCATTTATTTGCTTCTTAAGGAAAAATATATCAGGCTACCTTTTGTAACTAAGAGCCTTTATAAACTCCTAGGTACTGTGTTGCACAGGAGTTGGTAGTCGACAATTGCACTGCTAATATAGATTAATGAAACATAACTGTACAACTATTCTAATGTCTAACAAAAATTACAAGTTCTGTGTATGACTTAGAAAAGTCAGGACAGATAAACTAGAGCAATCAGAAATTTGCTTTTTTTTATATATATATTGCAGTTGCTACTTTGGATAATGAGTAAAGGGAAATATAGCTGAGGTTCTTGCTTGATTTGTGCTACAGAATTAATTCACAGCTCACCAGTCCTGGAAATGACTTGCTGTTTGCATGAACATTGAATTCCACTGAAATTAAGTACAATATAGACAGCTCGATTAAATGCTTGTTAAAGTTAATGGCGTTAGACATTTGTGCACAGCTCCATTCTCATAGAAGAAGTTGCAGAAACAGCATGAAAACAGTTCAAAATTTCAAGGCAGTAAAAAATTATGGGCAATAGCTTCTGCTTGAATCAACCAATACTTTTGTGATAACATTGTGCTACTCAGCCAACTAAAATTTTGGTAAATTCTGGTAGAAAAGCAAAAGGCAAGTTTTCATATTGTTTTTGTCCTGAACCTGGATGTTAGAGGTTCTCCAACAGCAGACAGGGATGGATAGCTAACACAAAAGAGCCTGATCTAGTGGAGATCTCAGTCTGAATCTGGACTTGTTAATGCAAATAAGACTCTTCCCAGTGATGCCTGTGTTCTTCAGTGAAGCTGCACGATTGTCCATACCATCAAAAGGCATTGAACAAGGTAGCAGCCTTAAAACTGGTATGGCACAGATGGGGTTAACAAGATAACACGTAGTAAGCCATGCAGTCATGAGCAAAAGTGTTAGCAGAAGGGAAGCAAGGAAAATACCATAGATTATTTATTGTAAAGTTTCTGCTCAAATGTCAGAGTACTGGGTATGCTACATGTTACGTATCGGGATGTATTAAAGCCAGCAGCAGCTACAGCTTCATTTATGCAAAGATGAGAGAACAGCTGATGTTTGCAAGGCTCATTTATCTGGCCCCAATACCTGCAAATACTTTTGCATATTGGTGCATCTGTCTCAGAGGACAGATAGTTTCATAGCCTTCTGCAGTTAAATGTGTTCCTATAAATGGCATGTTGAATCAGAGGATCCTATGCTGAACTCCCTTTCCAAGGCAACTTTCTCTTTTCACTGTGTACAGAACATAGGAATACTGGCCCTTTCCAGGAAGTCCCCCATTTTGATAGCTAGAGTGCAACGTTCTGCTTCATCATATGTGTCAATTTCAGTGACAAATAAAATATCTTTGTTTTTCATGACCAACAGCTATTCTACATATTTATTTTTCCCTTTCCTTACAATATGATTATATAGTAATGGAACTTCTTTACTTTTGAAGCTATCAATTATATATGAGCTACCTTGACTTGAAAGTAGCCAGCAAATTAAAATTAAAATATTCTGCACAAAAGAATTTAAATATTTATATTTTCAAAGTGATCTCATAATTCTAAAATGAACGTTTTACTCTTTAAGAGGATGATTATCAGAAAAAATAAGGTCTGTAATCACAAAAATACTCACAGATTGCATTTTCAGACTTTTAAACTGTAATGCTGTAGTTTGGGATGTGTGTCTTTTTGTTTCTGCTCAAGACTATCAATGATTTGCTGTATAGATTTTTCTCTATATGTTGATTACAGAGCAAAGACACTGAATTTGAAAAATATGAAAGAGGTGGAATATAAATACAAAGCAGAAGATAATTGTGTAAGTTATTTTTTTAAAACTTTTTGTTTGTGTGTGTGTTTCACTAATTCAGATTTATTTGTTTTCTCTAGTTAGTTACCAGATTGTAATCAGGGAGTCAAGGGAATGCTTTTATGATATGGCCACTTGAAATCTAAAGCCAGGATAATATAATAATAACAGAACTAGTTGGCCATCAGAGACTGGAATATTTTCATGCTTCTGCTGCTTGTCTGAAAAGGGAATGTAGGCAAGTCCTTTTAGATCTATCTATCTTAGTTTGTTTGTCATTTTTAGCTATGAATTGCTCTTTCTCAAAGTTTCCTAATTCCTAAGTTTAAGGAAATTCCTTGCCAGAATGGCAAGGGCCATCTAAGCAGGCAATAGCAGTCTCTGTTATCACTTTTCCGAAGAGTCCTTTGGTATTTTCATCATCCCCAATCTCTTTTCTGAAACCATTTCTGTCACCAGCCCCTCATGATCAGATTGTCCCAGAGGACACCACGAGGCTGGGCAAAGAGGGGCAGCACCACAAAATAGTGACAGACCGCTTCACAAATCACATTACTCTGTGCACATGAGAAATGGATACAAGAATCTCTCTCAAAGACTGTGCCTTTAAAATTTGGCTACTTACAAACTTCAACCAACCAGTCAGATTCTTTTTGTTATTTTCATTGCAATTATCGTCAAAGTCGCTTTTTGTTCAGGTCTGTGGTAAGAAGAGAAGGGTAATGACCCAGAGAGGTGAACTCCCTCCTCCAAGATGAAATGGTAGGTCAGCAGCCAAGAGAGAAGTAGAACCACGTGTCCTTTCAGCACAGAGCCCCACCACCAGGACATCCTGCCTTCTCCACTGTGGCAGTTTCTCCTACGTCCTTTTTCCTTTCCTAGTGCTGATGAAGGCTCTTATGTATCAGTAAACCACATGCTCAGCAGTTACTGCTTCACCATTAAGCAGATCTTCTTTAAAGAATTTATTATTTCTGGCAAATGTCCTCCATCAGCGCTATCTTGGGCTAAAAATCTGAACTTCCAAGAGCTCAAGGGCATTTACTGTTTTGGCATGCTGAGAAACGTTGGAATGAAAGGTACATAAGAATGGGGAGGACTCTGAAATGTGAATTTAAAACACTGTTCTTGAGGCTGGACCAGCTGTCAATTATTATATCACTTTTCATTCTTAATAAAAGTGTTGGACTAACTTTGTCAGAGATAGGTAACCAAAATTTGATTTGCCTGCTCTTTTGCATATCAGTTCATGAAGCACTTTGTGCAAATACCTATATATGTTTTTTCTTTTTTTTAAGCTTACTGCTCCCCTGCTTTTTTTCCCCCCCTAATTCAGTAAGATTAATGCCAGTAACCTAGTAATGACAAACTAGTGTCTGCAGACAGTGGGGAAAATGACATTATGTTAGAGAAGTAAATTGCTCAAGAGCTTATTGCACAAAACAAAGAAGGAAAATATGCCTTTAATTGAATTTAGAGTCACTGGATTGCAGCAGGCATTTAGGTTAATTTTTAATGTATGAATGTTAGACTGATCCAAGTTTCCCTGGTAAATAACAGATTATACATAAACAACAGGACTTTTAAACATGAAAATATGCAAGCTTAATGACCTACCCTGCCATTAAGGTCTGTGGATTTATAGGGGTTATTTAATCAATAGGAGAAAAGACATTTTAATGTGGAAAAAATCAAAGTGTATTTAGAAGCTTATGTGAAACACATTTCATCTGAGGTGTTCACTGGCACTGCACTCAAGCAGAGCCAGTGCTGTGCAGAGCGTGCAATTGCCTGGGGCCTTCTAAGTGGTGGCAGGGGCAGACACGTGAAATAAATTCCCTGGTTTCTTAGCAAGGACACAACAAAGAGGAAGTTCATTTTTCTCTGAACAGTTCTTGTTAACAAAGAATCAAACAAGAGCCAGGAATAACTGGCTGGTCAAATTTAGGCACAGTTGACCTTGTCCACTCTAGACAAAAATTATACCTAAGTCTACCATCTGTTTGATCTAGCCTTATGATTTGAGCCTTTCCAGCTTTGTACCTTATGCTTATGGAAGCTTGATCATCACAGGATTAGTGATCTTTGATCTTTGCACATCAGTCTTCCTTTTTTTCTTAGCTTTTATCTTCTGCCTTGCCATAGCAATGCAGGGTCCACTTGTCTCCACACCAAGCTGTGTATAGCACCATTTTTGTGGGAATCTGTGGGATGTCAGAGCATTTCTCCATTCAAGCATATACCATCTTCTGCTTACCCCTTATTCTAGAGCTCTATTCCATACAAACTGAGACATTTTAACTGCCAGTTGAGCTTTGCCACTTGTCTGACTGTGGCATACTGGTGGTGCAGTATTTACTGTAATCATATTCATAGGTAAATTGTGCAAAGTCCCTATACACAGTCTGGGGTTCTTTGCCTCAGTTTGGGATGTTTGAAATGTTTCCTTTATTTCATGGTCAGTGTGGTGGTGTCTGAGAGATCATCTCATTCCCTGAAGCCTGAACAGCAGTCTGCAATAAGGAGGTAGTTTATGTGGGTTGTGGTGAAGATTTCCATTCCTGTTTTGCTTGAAAGTCTGTTGGGAAAACTGCATATCTTCAGTGCAATCCCAAACAATTTTTAACTACTTATAAAATGGTCTGTGTCAGCTCCACATACTTGTGTTTGACTGTGACCTTGTTACATGAATTTTGCTAGGAAGAAGAGAGTCTTTTTTGACTCACATTCTCTTGCAAATTCTTGATTTTTACTTCCATTGTCATACAACTTGTGGAAAATTGAGAGTTCAGTAGAATTAACTTAATTCTACCTTCTACAGATCCAGTCTTTTAGCATGTCTTGTTGCTGTCCAACATATTTATATATAAATATTAATTTTCTTATTGGCTTTTGAAAGTGTTTTAAAAGTACACCTCCAGAGTGAGAGAATAGCACTTGTTTTGAGCAAAATGTTTCCCACTTGTACCTGGGGGATTCTGAACATTATCTGGTGCCCTTCCAACATTTTTCTGCTGTGCAACATTTATGTTTTGAGCTATACTATCTGGCTGAAGGTACTGGCAAACTGGCTGTAGCTTATTCAGTGAAGTGCAGAGACAGGCCCAAGGGTGACAGAGAGCTCTCATGTAGATTACCGTATTGGTTGTAGAAATGTGCTGGTAAAGCTTTAAATGTGCCACTCAAGGTTGATCTGGATCCACTAAGTATTTTCATGGAGAACTATCTCTGTACTAAGGTCATCTTCAGATCACCAAGATGAAGATTTCTAGCTTTCCCCAAATCACCTGCAGTGTTTGCCCTAAATGCTTGTGTACTTTTTTCAAGTTGTGTTTGTCTAATAAAATATATTCCCTGTCTGCAAATGTTACTTTGTCTATGCTTGGGGATTATACCAACTGAAATAATGTTACTATAATTTTTAGCTAATAGTTCTTAGTATTATGCCTCATAATGTGTGCGCTTTTTTTTCATGCCAAATAATATTGTAGATAATTTTCATTATATATTATGTGTGTTTCCATTCTTACTTCAGTTATGTTCGAAGGCTGATCAACAGAATTATCTGTTAAATCATTCTCACAATCCAAAGCTCCTCATAGGTTAATTTACAGGTATTTTCAGGTTTCTTAAAGAAATGGGTCTGGGGTTCGTTCTCCAAATCCAAGATGAACTTTTCAGCATTATGTTTATTTCATTCCCCAGGAATCACTAAAACAGGTAAAAATAGTTTCAGTCAACAGCCCGTTAGTCTTTTTGAATGCCAGAAAATTTCACGCTGACCTGTTAAAGATAATCCAGAAGGATGCCATGAGCAGCCAGGTATGTGATATTGTAAACAAGGTGGGATGTGCTTTACACTTCCAGTAATCACCATAACTGGGTTGAAGATCGTGTTTGCTCTCCTTGCATTTCTTAGAGAATGCAATCACATACTGAAACAGGTATAAAAAAGTAACATTAGAAATGATTCATTTAGAATAGAATAAAGATAATCCTAATCTTAATCAGATTCAATATTGACTGTTTTCATATTATTATCTGAAAATAGTATCTCTTCTATTTCTGCATGTGATCCTGTAAGAAGCATTAAAGCACTGATCCAAAACTTCAAAAATTTCTAGAACTTACATAACCTCAGTTGATATAAGGCTGGGATTTTAGAAGGACAATGAGTAGCTACAAATATGCTTGAATAAAATGTGATTTTTTTTTTTTTTTTTCTGGAGATAAGTCCATGAGAGATGGACACTTCATTTCTAACTATAAATAATTTGGGGGTTATTAGGAAGAAAGTGACTACTTTTTTCTCTATGGTATTGTTTCTTTTTCCTCTTTTCCACTGATTGTATTAGAAAAATAAACAGTATACAAATTGCGTATATCACATTTTTGGAGAATACCCTACATTTTCCCAGTTCATCTGCATATAACTACTGAAACTTCCTGCAACACTTCCTAAAAGGGAAAAAATAAATTATCATTTTTCTATCAATACCATGAAGACATTCCAATATGATACAATGCCTACTGTAGACATTTTCATCCAGTTTGGCGTCTTGTGCTGAGAAAATCCCAGCTGTGTCTTAGACGGGTTGTTAAGACAGCAACATGTGTCTACCACCTCCGCTGTCCCTTGACAAGGAGTTGTGCTACCCATATGTGCTCAGTTGGGTGGAAATTCAGCTCAGAAAAGATGCTGCTTTTTTTTCCCTTGGTTTTGCTAGGCTGGCTGATTTGGATTACTATGATAAAAGGCTTCCAAACAGAGAGAAATTACTTAGAATTTGCATGGAATTGATTTGAGTCAATTTAATAAGTAAATTTAATAAGTTAATTTATACGTTACTTATAAAGGAGATTTTATCCTTTGTCTTTTCTGTAAGGTACTCAGCAGTACAGCTGCCTGAAATACTGTGGGGCTTCTTATTTTTTTTAATGAATAATGTCTTTCTGTACTACATAATGAGTGTGAAAAAAAATGCTGTTTCAATTTTGTTTGTGCTCCGATTCTGGTTTTAACTCATGTTTTTTTGTTTGTGCTCTGATTCTGGTTTTAACTCATGTTTCTACTGAGAACTTGCATATTGAAGTAATTATTTTAAAAATTGTTCAGATAAATGTAGTTCTTTAATAAATATACACGTCAAAAATGTTCTTAATAAAATGTTAGCATAGCAGATGAGATTGCAGCAAGTAGAAAATTAATCAGAACTTAATCTTATAAAATCGCTGCCAAGAATTTTTCTTGTCAAGACATCCTTCCCATCTTTTGACCACTTCTTAACCACTCTGCACTTCCTCAAAGACGTTGTGTCCAAAATATGCTTTCTAGTGAACCCAAACTTGACAGAGGTTGAGTCAGCTAAAAAGAAATGCAAAATATCAGTTTGAGTATGTATCTCAGTATTCTTCTAAAGTTATACCAGAAAATATTATATATCATATATCCAATAGCTTCTCTTGTTACTCTGCAATGGACTGGTTTTCCTTGGTGTGTTAATCAGCTGTTGCTTTTATTTCAGTGTGAGCAGAACAGATTGCTCTGTTCATTTTCCAATGGAAGTTGCCATGGTGAGTTTATTATCTACAAATGATGTTAAAACCAAGATGGATGTAAATGTGCAAAATAGCTCTGCATTTTTCTATATATTTCTAGGTACACACAGGTTTTGTGGAAATAAATATTTTCGGTTAGACCAAACATTCAATGAAGCATGAATGCTGAAAGTGTTAAACTGTGTTAACCTCGGCCTAAAGAGTCCTGTTCTTCATTCTGTTTTTGACTGACTTTTTAAGATTTTAAAAGCAGGGAATCCCTTGAGAATGCCTTTTCTGACAGAGTAGAAGGTTCTAGTGGAAGTCTCACTGCCCATCACACGGGGGTTGGAACCAGATGATTTAAGGTCTCTTCCAACCCAAACCATTCTCTGATTCTGTGTCCCTGTTTGTTGCACTGGAATGTGTGTGTGTATAAAGAGACAGGTACATAGTGGGGGAAACACTTCCCGTGTTGTTGCCTGGACTTATCTTCAGACTTGGCTGAAGAGACTGCTTTGCTAAGCTCTGGTCTTGGGGTTTTTTTGCGTGCACAGAGTTGAATATTAGTATGAAAAAGTAAAAGTAAGATTAGAACCATGTTAAATCTTTGTGATCTTTAAAGTCAAGTAGGAGAAAATCACAGAAAATGTCAATTAAAATGTTAGTGACATAACAACCAATATGATACAGTATATCAATACAACATATAATAAGATACCCTAGAGATTTTCTTTCTATTAAGGATTAAGCTGGACACTCCACTTTTTCCATGTTTTGTAACACTTAAATCAAACCAGAGCACATACATTCCCATGGGAGAGCTGCAGCAACCTTTTGCAGTGGATAATTTATACAGATGACTTCATTGTGGATAGAATTAAAACAGTGTTTAAAACACTTATAAGCATTTAGGCCGCAGTAGAAAATCTGATTTGGATGCTGTTGTCTGAATGTTTGTGCTTGTGAACTAGACTCGGGACATTTTTATGGTATTATGGTGTTTAGTTAACTTGGGGGTGACAGATTGCTTTGCTGTAGCATAGTAACCTGTGAAAATGTTTATTGAAGATTATATTGTATTTTATTGACTCTGTTGTAAAATACTACATTTGAGAAACCCTTACCAGTACATATTTCAGTCATCTTGATGATTGACTGGTTTCTCATATTACAAAAGTGGCAGAAAACACAAGACCTCTTTTCTGAAAGCCTAAGTCCAGCCTTGAGGACTTAAATGCTGCTGTTACTTGTACCAATCAGTCAATGGTGATTCTTCATGGGGTCTTTAAAACAACACAGAAAAAAGAAAAATCCCTTTAAACAGAAAAGCAAAATGCTGAGCTTAAATTTTCAAGACAGAGAGGTTACGTGGGGACACAATCTTTAAGCCTTATGGCAGTTGTCCAGGAAAGCATGGAAATTTTTGTCTTTGTCAGAATCTTTCCTTTCTCCCTTTGGGGAACACTGTCTGTATCAGCACCAAATGAAAGGGCTGCTCTTGCTCATGCAACTGATCCAAAGAGAGTGCAGCTCTTTACCTGTCCTCCCATTTAGAGGCCAGGCAGCCTCTACTGCAATTCAGGATGCAGCAGGGAATCATTACACTGAGCCTGGGAGATTACATGAACCCTTTCTGGGTTTTTATCAGAGTAATTTTCTGGAGGTTCCCTTTAAAATTCAGTATTTTTTGTTGGTATGTATCTATTCATGTATGTTGGACAGTACAAAGACAGTAAATGTCTGGAGATGCAAGTCCAGAAGTCTTTGGTTTTCAGACTACTGTCAGAAAGGAATTACCACCATTATAAATATGCATCATGGAGAAATTCCAAGTCCCCTCAATAGTGTAAAATCTTTACCTCTGCTCTGCCAAAGCCATTTAATTTAACTCATCTTTACAATCAGAATTCCTTTCCTTCATATTTTTCTTTTTTTTTTTCAGTGTGTGCATTATGATAACAAACATTTGTTCACAGAACAATGTAAATAACATGTGCATTATTTTCTAGTTCTCCCTTTATGAAAGCCAGGAATCATTTATCTGTGTGCTAGGATGCATTTAGAAGAGAGTATGTTTAGATTAAACACAAGATGGCCTGAGGTTGAAGAATAAGAACTTCGCAAATCTTACCAGCACAATTTTCTTCTCCAGCATCAATATGTTATTGTGCATTAAAAAAATAGCCAAACAAAAACCAGCACAGTAAAATCCTAGGAAAATTAAATACTCTACATATATTTCTTCCTTATTGTTGAATATTAAATTAAGTAATAGGCATATGTTTAGGAACTATGGAACTCAGTGTCATATCAGAACTTAAAAGAAAAATAGATACATTTTCTGTGTATCTGAAGAAAAATATTCCAAAGTAGTCACAATGACTCAATGAGAAATTCAAATTTGAATAAACAATTGCTTAATTCTTGAGCCACTATTGCTACCTAAAACATCTCCATTAATATGTTCTGTCTGTCATCACTTCTTTCCATTGTCCTAAAGGTTCATTTGTTCTTCTAAATATAGCATTTGCTTGCCTGATACCCCAGCACATAACAATAAAATTTTTATTGTGATAGTTTGGGCTAATTTTGTTGAGCTATCATCATTTTTATACCCATTTCTTGAGTATTATCCTTTTAATTAAAGTTTTTCATTTATCAAATGTCTAGGTGAGTTGGTGCAGTCATGTCACAGTGAGCGACGTGTTTTGATATTAGACTGCAGTGGACTGAATTTCTTTGACTACACTGGAGTCTCAGTGCTTCTTCAGGTATTCATGACATTGGAAACATTCTGCTTATGCTATAATCATACATATGAGTTACTGGGGCCAACTTCTAGTCACTCCACCTATATCTGTGGATAAAAATTTCACCCATAGAAAAGATGAACATAGATTTGGTATTAAATTGTACCATGTTTATATATAAAATTACATTAAAATATTTCTAAATATTTTGGATAACAGTACAAATATATGTATCTATATGCAATGAAGAGGAGTTTTGGAACTTTTCCTTTTTTTTTTTTTTAAGTTTATTTAGGTCATATTTGACCCTGCCACGTGAATTGTAGAGATATGTAAATTTGCCACTTTAAAATTTCAGCTTTAATTCTGTGATTTTATCTGTATATTCCACTGTCTGCTAAGACAGAGGTCAAAACATGATCTCCATCCTTTCTCCTGTGGGCAACATATCTTGCAGACTGGGTTCAGGCGTTGCAGGAGTTCCAAGATGCTCCCAGAAGACTAAATCCAGCAGTCACTGGTTACTGTGGTGAATGGAACTAAATCCTGATGGTAGCTGGCCACAATTGGTGTTTCCTTGGGGCCAGTCCTGTGTAATATCTTTGTTGATGATTTGGACAAAGGGATCGAGTGTACACTCAGTCAGTTTGCAGATGAGACCAAGCTGGGTGGCAGTGTTGGTCTGCTGGAGAGCAGGAAGGCTCTGCAGAGGGTTCTGGACAGGCTGGATCAATGGGCCAAGACCAGTTGGGTGAGGTTTAGCAAGGTGAAGTGCTAGGTCCTGTGCTTGGGTCACAACAAGCCCAGGAGTGCCACAGGCTGGGGCAGAGTGGCTGGAATGATATGGGTTAGTGGTAGACTTGGCAATGCCAAGTTAATGCCTGGACTTGATAACCTTAAATGTCTTTCCCAACCTAAACAATTCTATGAGTCTTTAAGGAGTTCTATATGGTGGATAAAAAATTATATTCAAAATCTGTTTCTTATATTTCCATCAGATTTGGAGCTGAAAAGTTGTGTAGTGAGTACAGGGTTAAGTGGGGTATAAGAGGTTTCATTTGCATAATTTTTCTGAGTAAGATAGATGACTTGAACTTGGGTCTTAGTCCAGGCCTCTTCTTGTCCAAACAATTTTCTCAATTTACTGCAGTGATTGGACATTGAAGTAAGTGTTGCCTTAAAAGATTTTATATTAAAACTGCATATATAGGCAGAGATATAATGAAAAAGAAAACTGGAAAAATAAGGTTAGTGGGAGTGACTCTTTATCAGCTATCCCTTTGAAATATAGGGCATTCAATACAATATTGATTTTTAAAAATGTGAAACTGGTTTTCAAAAGGTCTTAGAGACCTCCAAATTAAAAATTATGTCAAAGAAGTGTTTGGTAAATTTGAGAGAGGTAAGTCTAGCATGGACTGTGAAGTGCCCAGGTTGGTAGTGCAGATTCTGGATAAATGGTTGGTCCAAAACCAAGTGACTCCTCCTCCTATCACAGTCAACACGTCCTTGTTGTTACACTCCTTCCCAGACTAGCACCATTGATGTCAGAGATGGTAGACTTTTGAACTGAGTAAGATTTTTGCTTTATTTTAAAAATAGAATATTCTGATGGGGTTCTCACTGAATCTCTTCTCTCAGATTTTTTTCTACTTCACATGGATTAATTAAACATTTTTGAAGCAGTAACTGCTTAGGATATTCCCCATTTGGCAGAAAAATGCCCTATTCCGGTTTTAGAGTTATTTTCACTTTTTTTTTGCTTATTTGTTGTTTTTTTGTTTTCTGTCTTCTTAATATTTTGTCTCTGGGGAGTTGAACACTTTCTAAGAAAGAATAAAAAACAACTTACTGTTGAATGCAGCATGATAGTTATGGTGCTTTGTTGATAAAAGTCTCCGTTTCCCAGGTCTGATTCCTGTCTGTGTGGTCTGGTAGTAAGCATATGGTGAGGACATGGGAAAACATGTTGAAAAAAGAGAACTGGAAATAATACCCTTAAAAACTACAGTCATAAATTTCAAAATTATTAACCAAATTCAGTTTTAATTCTCAGCAGAGCTGGAGAAGAGGTGGTAGGAAACAAATGTGCCTTGGTGATGTTTTCATTATAGAAGGGCTCGCTCTGGTGGCTGCTGGCAGTACAGCTGCTGCAGCAGCATTTCTCAGCTGATACTTAAAACAGTTTTTTGTTTTTTGTTTTTTTTTTTTTTAATTTCTTGTTTTCAAACATAGATTTACATGGACTGTAAAAACAGATACATCGATGTGTTGCTAACACACTGCAAAGGCAAGTATCAGCTTACAGTAAAAATTTTAACATGAAGGTTTATACATCCTCACTACCTTCTCAGTGCTCATGTCTTTGTTTTATTGCAGCTTCCTTGATAAAAGCAATGCAGTATGGTGGAAATCTTGACTCTGAAAATCCTGTATTTTTTGAATCTATTTCTTCAGCAATTGAAGCCATTCAGATTCACAGGGTAAGGCTTACAGGCAGAAGTAGGTAAAGCCTGGAGGGCTTCCTGGATGCTCACAGCAATTTGTTAAAATCTGGGAAAGTCTTATTTAACCAGTGAACCTTTTATGTAGGAATCTTTTATCTGTCTGTAATCTACAACTGGTCCTCAGGCTGAGGAATGCAGTTTTCCATTTTTTTTTTCTGCTAGCACTCTCTTCCTATCACCATGTCTCCTTTAACAACAGCTTTCGATCTTCTATGATAGATCCAGAGGCACTGTGTTGTGGTGCTTTCATCCAGGCTCATTCTCCATTGGAAAGATTTATGTCATCTAGAAACACCTAATACAGCTTCTCCATGAGACAAATAAACCCACACACAGTTCTGCATTACTGAAACTACATTCCTGTGTCTCAGCCTGGGGTGCTTGAAGCTACTTCACACACCACAGCACTGGTCTGACTGAAATGGTTCTGGGTCCCCAGCTTGTTTGGTTTGGGTTAGAAATCTTGTCTCTGTCCTGCACTGTACCACGCTCTGTTGGCTCACTGGTGGAAAGAGGGGAATTGCACGAGGTGGAAGAGAGAGCTAGAGGGAGAAGGGAGGATTGAGCATCTATTTACTTGCTCAATGATTCTTGCATTCCTTTTTAAAAAAATTGCAAACCTGGATTATAAATCCCCTTGAATTATATGATCCTTTTCCACTGTTGTGGCAGTGTAAGTGAGCATGCATTAAAAGCAGTGTGCTTTCCTGTGGTTTTATTTATGATTCAAACATGGCTAGACCTTGGCTCAGAGCCTTCTCCAAGAGACATTAAACTCATCATGGTCTGTGGTTTGGTAGTTTGTCTTTATAAATTCACTTTGTGTTTTACTAATTAAATCAGACTTGCCTATGGACAAAAACCCTTTCCACTGATTTATCCAGATTAAGGTGAGTTGGCACAGTTGGTCTAGTAGTGAATTGACCAGAAAAACATGTTCTCTTCAGCACTTTTCAACATTTTTCATTATGTCCAAAAAAAAAAAAAAAAAAAAAAAAAAGAAAAAGTTGAAATGGTAACTGCAGGGCAAAAATAATGGGGTTGGAGATTGTATATTTTGTCTGGGTCTGATTAGATGAATTAGAATGATTGTTGTGTTATAACATGTCTGCATTTTTTATTGACATCATTAACTTTCCTAACATTCTTGTAAGATTGTTACGTACTAGCATTCCCATTTTATGGAAATGGGACATGGATAGACCAGGACAAATGTTCATAATGAAAAGGGGGAGTTAAAACTCAAAGTCCACTTTTAAAGGAATTGATTGCTTGTTTCTCCCACAGATGCGAGGCAAATCAAACCTCTGCATAGTGGCTTAGCAGTTTAGTCTGAAAGACTTGCATGCAGCCTCAAATTTTAAATATAATTATGTACAGTGTATATACACTGCTGATGCTTCTTCAGAGTATTCACAGTATGTGCTTCAGGAGTTTTTGTGTTCATTGTGTTGAACATCTGAAGCCAAGGTGGACAGGAGTGAAAAGGCAGGGTGAGTGCAATAGCAGCATCACACTGTAGCTACCAGTCTATATGCTCCTCCTGTGCCTTTTTAAGGTGCTGAGGGCAGTAGGACTTTTGAGTGTTAACATGACAGAATAGGCAGAATAGGATAGGAAAAAAATACAAGGAAGGAGTTGGAGACTGACAGAAAGTGATTTGTTCCGATTTACATTTCAGCTTCCTCATATAGCAGGAAATAGTCTTCCACTGTCAGAAAGGTAGAGGTGAGAGGGCTTTGTGGTTCATTTTCATTTCTGCTGCTGCTCAGAAATGCAAAGATGTTCATATTTACATGCTCCAATAAAAATGTTGTGTTGTTCTCATTTTTATGTTTATAAATTGATAAGATACCTGCCTATTACTTTTTGCAGTTAATAATAAATAATTGAAATATCATTTTTTATAATGGTGGCATTTTCAAGCTAGCACTTCTTCATCTCCTAATTTTACATTATATTCTAGGAAAATATTATAATACTTTTTTTCCCTGTTTGTCTCAATTTAGAATTACAGCAAGTTCAGTGAACAGAGTGAAGTGTGATACCCACCCATTGAGCATAGCGAGTTTCATCTGCTTACATTCAAAATGAACTGCATCATGGCTTCTCCTTCACCTTTTTCTCCAGTGGATCTCATAGATGATCTTTTGTATACCATTTTATTTAGTACATTCAGTAACGACAGATCTGCCTTTCAGAGAGAAAATCTTTCAGCTGCAATCACTCAGATAATTTTTATGCAATTGTTCTATGGGGGTTTTATAAAATATATTTATATGCATTTAGATACAAATTATTGGAAAGCAGACATGAGGTACTGTGTTTACCAGTTAGGTGTATTCTTTTAGGTATCATCTATTGTAATATTAGTTGTAATATGCATCTGTAGTTTTGTGTATGGAATAGAGACATTATGAATTCTTAAGAGTATGTTATAATGATACAGTATCTGCAGGAAGGCATATATTAATGCATACTTTTTTCAAATGATTTTACTTACTCATTCCTCTGTTCAAGACAACCATTTGCTGTAACAGCATCATATCACAGCTATCATATGCTTCCACTTTTTATACTTGGTTTGTATGCTTTTTTAATGCCACCCCAGATCAATGGAAGAACTTGCAATTATATGCAGAGAAGGCAGATGCATGTTGACCACGAACACCAGATTGCCTCCCTCTCAATTAGTTGTCTTGTGCTGTTATGGTTTGTTACATTTTCATAGCCACAGGTATTCTATAGCTCAGACTGAAGAGGAAAAACTGGTAATATTTTTCCAAAACTTTTTTTTTCCTAGCATATTTTTTCCAGTCTGTATTTCCAGTTTGAGTTGTGATTTGTTTGGTGTTGAAATCTTCAGCTGAGGCAGCTGAAAGGTGATTGTAGCGACACAAAAGGTGTGTGCACCACATTTCAGCCACAATCCTGATGTGCAGTATACTGTGTGTGAGCACACAAAGTGGGTGGAGGAATTCACAGATTGAGTATTTGGTTTGTATTTATGGGCTGTCAGCAGTCGTATTAGATTATACTATCACATCAGTATCATGTTATATGGCAATGAATTAAGGCCTTCCAGTACCTGAAGGGAGCCTACAAGAAACATGGAGAGAGACTGTTTGCAAGAGCATGTAGTGATAGGACAAGGGGGAATGGCTTCAAACTGAGAGACAGCAGATTTAGACTAGATATTGGAACAATTCTTTACTGTGACAATGCTGAGACACTGGAACAGCTGACCACAGAAGTTATGGATGCCCTGACTCTGGAAATGTTCAAGCTGAGGTTTCAGCAACTTGTTCTAGTGGAAGGTGTCTCTGCACATGGCAGGGTGTTGGAACCAGATGATCTTTAAGGGGCCTTCAAACCTATGCCATTCTATGATTCTATGTATGATTTTTCTCCTCTTGCCTTTGTTCCCTTATGCGAACACCAGCAGTAGTAAAACATGAGTTAAGCAAAAAGGAATCAACAAATGAGAAAGATAAAGAAAATAGGGGGTTTTGGTTTTATTCATCAACTTAAAAAAAATCTATGGAAGCTCAAGGTGGATGAAATTAGCATGTCCGTAATGGCCATCTTACACTACGGAGAGGAGGGAAGCACAAGGAGGCTTTTTGCAGCTCACACATATAGGCAAGATCTAGTTCTAAGCATGCTGTTTTCAGCAGCACTTGCATGTGTATGCTTGTCTGGACCCTCCTTGCTCTGTCTGCCCAAAGCTGCTGCCTGTAGATAACGTGGCTCATGGAGTGACTTTTGTGACTCTACATAGTTAAGACATTTATAAGCTCTTCCTCAAGTCTTGGTCATTCCACACTAGTAGACGATAATGGGAGAGAGCCATGGGTTTCTTGCCCTTTCAATTATGAGTAACTCTTGTAGTTATTCCTTTCTTTGTCCCACAGAGGACCAGAAATGTTCTGTACAAGTACTTCTGAGACTGCTTTGGTAATTACTGTGCAAAAGGTTGATAAGTAACTGTGAGAAACTCATTATATGCAGGAGAAATAAATTCAGTATGCTGTCCCAAGCACATTAATTTCAGATGCTGTAGTTGATTGCAAATGGCTCATTACATCACTGGACTCAGTAACAGGCTATAACGTTTGATTAATATTTTCCTGAAACAGTTTTAGTAATTTATTAACACTTTAGAAACTATTTACAACATACTTTAATCATAGAAGAACCAATTTTATGTCACAGCTGAATGGAGATTTCTACTTAACTGCAAACTGAATAAATGAATAAATAGTATCTTTTCTACTAGGTTCAGCATTTGTTCTTTGTCAGCTAAATGTTTTTTTCTGAAAATTTATAGATTAGTTGATTAATGAAGTTGTTAAAAACAGGGTCTTTAGCAAAGATAACATCTTTCACTTTTCAGGAGACTTTCACTTTTATTCTGATGGATCTTGTAAATGGAATAACACAAATACTTTTTAAATTCCTTGGAGAGTTAGCCTTTTAAGAAACCTTCTGCATTAAATAATCAATTTTGTAGTGCTTGTCAAAATAACTTCTAATTTTTACTGCTTTCAATAGGAACAATTTTTGCCCAGTTAAATGGCTTGCTTAGAGGTAAACATTTATTTCCTATTACCTCCAACTTTCTAGCTAGCACTGGACTTTGGGATTATATTTCTGTAATCTATTTTGCTATATATAATTAGTCTAAATAATGTTCAATTGCTGAGAGTATGCATAGTTAATTATATTCTCTGTCTGGCAAGTGGCATCACTTAGGATAGTTGTTTCTCAGCAGAACAGTGTTTAAGGGACATGTGAAGATAGCTGCCCTTTCAATTTCTTCTAAAATACCTGTACTGATTTTAAGCTCTGTCAAACCACAACTGCTCTATAGAACAATGGGCTGTGAGGGAGGGAGCGTAATTTCTTTTTTACCATTGACTTGGAAGTGCAAATTGCAAATTACAAACTACTGATGTGGTTTCCATTTCTCCACCCCCCATCATTCTGAGCTACTGATATTTACTAAAACATGTGATCGTGCATTGCCTCTCTTCAAATGGCCAGGATGCCATTGCCACTAGCCCTCATGGACTGCCAGATCCCTGGTTGCTGTGCTGGGGAATGGGAGTTGCTTAATGTCCACCCTGAGCTGCTCTCTGCAAATCCCTGGTGATGGTGTGCTTGTGCCACTCAGAGAGTCACCTGATAAGCAACTGCTTAATTCTTTGGTGAAGATTTAAAGAAACACCATAAACCTCCTGGATTAAGTTTTGGAGACATTTCCCACTATCAATTTCAACACTTCCCTCAGTGCTATTTTGTATAGACTGCCCACAGGCTTTCCTCTGGCTCTCAGAGAGAATCATCACGTAAATATATGGAAGCCCAACCCAAAACATCACAATTAACTTTACTGGAATGGAATTAAATAGAATAGAGTAACATTTGAAAGAAACCAACAGTGATCATCTAGTCCAGCTGCTGTTATTATAAAATAATATCATAATTAAAATAAACTATACTTATGCTACTGATCCAGAAGCGCAAAAGGAGCCAAGCTCATCCTGCAGCAAAGAGCCTGTGCACAAAGCCTGTGTGTCCTTATGGCTGTGCAGACCTGGCCACACTATCCTAACGGAGGTGAATCACAGTCAGGAACAATAATGGGTTTAGTTATTTTTGCCCTGCTGAGGCAGACCTTTGTACCTTCAGCCTTTTTCACTTGAGCATCCCTAGGGCCTTTCTGGAATAATGCAAAGTTTTATTAACTGTGGTTACATGTGAGAGCTTATGCAGTGTTAGCAATAAGAGCAAACTGGAGTTCCCTCTGTCCTCAGTGATTTCTAAAGGTGCAAGAGAGAGACTGCACCTGCCAGCAGAGGCTCAAGGAAGTCTCTCATTACAAATGGGTTTCAAGTAATGGAACTGATGAGTTTACTACTCTTAGTAAGCAATTCTGAAAATCTAACCATTCACGTTGATTCCCGTATGCATACTTAGATATTTAGATTTTATCTTGCAAAATTCACCATGTATGAGTCACCAAGCTTTTGCAAATCAGTGCCTCAATTTTGCACATTTGGTGTATTCTGCACTTCATAGCGTAACTAATACAAGATTGTTTTTTGCAGAGATGGTCCAAAGTTATCAGACATTATACATTTATTTGACATGCTCAGGAATTTTTAGCTATTTTTAGGAACTCATTGCACATTTTAAATAGTATATCACATGAGTAAAGATTTTTCTCAATATGTAAGATTTGTTAACCAGAGTATATTAAAATGGTGATCTGATAATGTGCTTCTTATAGAATTAGTTTCACACGTTGCAAAACAAAGCAAGCAATGAGGTGAAAAAAGAGAGAGCAAACTGATGTCAAAGAATGAGAATAATGGCAATTAAAATTAGGCATAAAATATGTCATAAGGAAAAGACTGTTAACATTATATTTATGCAAATTAAATGTTTCTAATTCTTGTCATATGTCTTTCATTTTAAAGGTTATTTGCCCTGATTTTCTGATTCAAGTGTCACAAGGTCTGGCTGTAGCTGTTTTGACATAATTTATTTGACAGCTCTGTGTGTCATAAATATATAATGTAACAAGGAAAGGTATCTTCACTGTTGAATGAAAACATTAATGTGTCAATACTGTGTATGAATACTGTTTGACATTTACTAGTTTCAAAAATAAAATACACAGTATGCCTTGAAAATATGGTATTTCTATTTTTGGAAGACACTTTCTTTGTCTACAGGAACTCATAAATAAATGAAGGAGCGCAGTTCCACAGTGTATGCTAAATGGTGCCTTCATCATTAAGATAGATTTTGCTAAAGATCACATAATCTGTACGTTTCCATATGTTTTATAATGCATATAAATATGTTTTTCTTTTTACAATTCTGTGTATTAGCATATACAAAAATAAATTTATACTGAAATAAATTGGAATATGAGACAATTTGCATGTAGAAGAAGGAAAATGCCCTCATTATTTCAATTTTTTTTTACATTCTGTACTAGCCGCTTTGTTATGAGATGTCTTCTTCAACCTCAAAAATATTAAATCTTAACAATGAAAAAAGAGAAATTGCTTTACATTCAGAAGTTTTATTTCCTCGCAGCTCTTACAGGAGCATGGTATATAAAAGACATTTTTACCTCTGTAAGAAATACATAAATCTTGGTCCAATTTCTCCAGTATTGCCTCTCTGCATGCACAGTCATTCAAATATGTCTTTTTTAAATTGTCATTTGCATCTACAGATGGCTCACCTCATATCCAATTGGCACATACTGATGGCACTGCTTATATGCAGTCTGTGGCTTATCCCAGTAGAGAGGAAATGATGGGCAAACCTTCCCACCACCTCCCAATAACTGTAATGGAATTAATGAAAAATGGATTGACATAATCTTTAAAAATTTGGCCTTGAAAGTAGCAGCTTAATTTTTCAAGCCTGGTAATTTATGAAAGCATTTGCTTCTACCAAAATGAATGCAACTGCTACGTTTTTTGGATTTTACAGTGGTATGAAAAAGTATAAACAATTTACAGTGCCATAAACTCCTAGATGCTAGACAGCTAAATGTTCTCAACATTAACCTTAAGGACATAAGCTATTTTATAGAGCTATCCTTTCCAATTACACTCACACAATAGCAGGGAAACCTCCAAGTTGTCTCGCTTTGGAGTGAGATAACTGAGAAAATATCATTATTTTTGTTCCCAGAATAGACATGTAGAAGCCCAAAATCAGCTCCCACCAGGAACTTGAAAGGTAACTTGAAGTGCAACTCCTTCCCTTCTGGGAATCTGGTTCCACAGCAGCTCTAGAAAGCATGACATGCAAAAGCAGAGAAAGGGATGCTTGGTTAATCTTTTTGTCATGTGTTTTTTAATAAAGAGGTGTTTCGTGCTGGATACATTCAGGTGGTTAATATTTAAGAAGAACCAAGAGAATGGTTCATGTTGTTGCTCTGACTGACTCAATGGTGATAAATGTTTCTCATTCCAATTGTGCTTTGACTGTGATTTAAAAACACAGCAAAATGTTATGAATTCTTGAAAGCCCTACAATGCTGAATTAAGCTGTACGCTGTATATTCACTTAAATCCCACAAAATATATCCCGCTAATTAGGACACACTGTTTTATATTCCATTTGAGAGGCAAAATTATCTGCTCCCTTAACTGCTACTTGCAATAGTTGTAAGATTTTGGGGAAGGTGCATTTTTGCACATTTGCTCTGATTTGTAGTGCAGGTAGAATAGTAAAAAATGTTTGCTGCTCATTGGGTCTGGAAATTAGGTCTCTCTGAGGTCATAGCAACAGGACTGGAATTGTGAGTTGATACTACAGAGTGGGTATTTTATACTCCAGTATAAATTAATAATTTCAAAAACTCTCAGCCTCTCAAGTGCATTTTTGCTCTCTCTCTCTCTCTGTGTCTGTATTTAAATCTCAGGAATTTCATTGCTTTCTGGTTTAGCTTGGATCCTACAGCCAAATTCTTAATTCAGAATACCTCCATAAAGAAAGATACGTTTTGAAAGAACAAGAGCAATCCTAATGTATCTGGTAGGGGAAAAAAATGCACTTTTTGGTTCTGGAGTGCTTCCAGATTTGAAACATGTTTTGGAATATTATGTTTGTAATCTACAATTTGTGATCATTTTGATCTTATTTTCAGTAATAAAATTGTGTTTAAATCTGCTGATCACAGCTCAGGTTTGGTGCTGGCCTGACTCCACTGTTGCCCTGGTTTCAGAGGTCTCCAGTATACCTTATCTTAAGTTCCCAACCCCATGAAACAGAGCTGGTGACTTGTAGGTGATCCATGATGCTCTGCAGGACTGGAGACTGCTGGCTTCGCTGCTTCCTTCTGCCTGTCTCCTAGCAGGAGACAACCTGCTCTACAGACTGCAGAGCTCTAGTGGCTGAAGAAGTGATTGAAATACAAGTGAAATGCTGCAGATGCAGAGCTGGAGACCAGGGCTAAAATGGTGGTAGGTTGTGAGACTGTTGTGCATGGGACTGGGAGGAGAAGGGTGTTGGGGTGGACACCAGGATATGGGAAGAGGCTGTACAGGAGAAAAAGACTCAAACAAACAACACTGTGATATTGTGCATGAATGAAAAAGCTGAAGAGCAAAGGTACAGCTGGGATGTCAGGCTGCATGGAGGTGCTGGATTAAAGGGAGGCAGATCATAATCATTTGAACCAATTCCTTTTGGCAGGCCCTTAGTCACTAGACAAGGTCATCTTCTTCCAAAGTGCAGTTTGCCTCACACAAGGATAATTTCCTCACAGTGCGACTGATCCTGTTAATTTGGTTTTAGCAACATTTCAATTGCTTCATATCAATAAGAGTTCAGGGATTTTTTTCTGGAGTCAGACATCTTTTTCAGAAAAAATGCAGCATTTATAGGTATTTCATTCATATAACTATGAAGTACACACATTACAAAGCACACATCTCCCTCTTTTCAGCTTCACAAACTATAAGTTTTCAGAGAGGCAAGTGGTCCATAAGGACTAACAGGTGTACCCCAAATATTGCCACCTTCATGTTATGGGCAGCCCTTGCAAACACTGTGCTCAAAGCATGTCAATCATTTCTCCATCATTTTCACCATTCAGATACTTTACCAGGATCCACCTGAGGTAGTAGCAGTTTCATTCATGTCATGTCTCAAAGAAAATTTAGCACGGGACTAGAAGTATGTAACAAAAAGTTAAAGGGGAAACACTTTGAGTTAAAATATTAATTCCAGGTTAGGATAGCAGTTTTAGAATAACCAGTCCATTAGGGCTAATCAACAGTTAGCTATGGGCAAAGTTGGTAGAGTTGTATGGGGTATCCTGTACCCTGTGCCTTGGTGAGTACCTCCACTCTGTGCAGAGAAAGGCCAAACCAGGTAGTGCAGTAGAGTGTTCAGTACCCTCAGTGCTCTTCAGAGCTGCACTGAGATGCACTGCCCCAGAGATGTGCAGGCACTACACAAAGGACCACTGTGACCCACTGAGCACTGGGCAACCAAGCATTAGTGCAGGCGGAGACATTATTGCACCTTTTATCAAGAGAGAGACATCCGTGTGGCTTTGGCCAGCTGCTGAATCTGTCTTTATTAACATGCTCCTCAGCTTAGAATGGCATCATCCTGCCTGCTTGGGTTGCACACACCAAGTCGTGGTCTGAGAACTTGAACCAAGTGTTTCCTGATCGCCAAAGTCTACTGTGCCCAAGTCTGGACTTACCTGCAGGAAGGTACCTTAACTCTTCTATTTCTCCTTCCTGTGAACTTATCTGGCTGCAGAGAAAAGAGGGCAACAGGATTCATTGGTGACAAGGGCAAAGACAGTAGACGGCATGAGCTGGTGATCTAAGTTCCTGGGGTCTGGTGGTTTAACATTAAATATATATATAGTCCTAGGAAGAGGGAATGATACCCGGAAGTTCCTCACTCCTGTGATTTCCCCAGGCACTAAAATATGGTGTCTCCTTCTGCCAGGCAGCCCAGTTATGCTTAAACTCTTTTTGGCATAGTTTTGTTGTAAGGTACCCTCACCCACCAGTTGCAAGGTTATTACCCTGAAGGTAAAATGGTAGATGTGAATTTTGTCAGTCTGAGAAGGAAGTGGTTTCTGGATTTCTCAACTCATATGGCAAAACCTGAGCTACTGTATCAAAGGTGCTGTCCTAGCTTATGCATGAAATAAGGCCTAACAATACGTTAGCTCTCTGCTGTCAACACAACGGACACACTGGAAATATCAATGAGAAGCACCTCTGTATTTCTGCAAGGGAAATACCTCACTGCTTGGTCTGGTCAGTTGTGGACAACTCTGGTTCCACCAGAGCCACAAGTCTGGACACTAGGTAAAAGCAAATACAGTGTTCTAATACCTAAAGTCCTGAGCAACTGCCAAAACGTTTTACTACGTGTTGGAGGTATTTCCTCTGCCCACACAGTTGTCAAAAAGGACAAAAAACAAAAGAAAAAAAAGAAAGTGATTGATGTTTAATTCTGCGGTATGTAAAGCGTTTCTGCATCAGTGATTTCTCCCCCATGGAACACAGCAGGTAAGTCTTCATAACAGTCAAGCTTAACTTTTTTTTCTTCCCCCTTCAATTTCCTGGCATTTGCAAATATAAGATAGGTCCTTAATGTTATATTAACATAGATTTTTTTGGTGTCAATTAACAGATAAATTCATTATGAAAACTCATTTAGGAAAGGGCTGACACCAGACAAAGCCTTGAGGCAGCTGTGGAATGCTGGGATGAAACATCTGCTCCATCAAATTGTACTCAGATGCTCCCATTTCTCAGCTGTTCACCCCTGCTCCACAGCATCTCAAGCAGTCACTTACGTCCTCGGGATATACAAGTTCGGACACAGACCCAAAGACAAAGGCCAAATGTCTCCATCAATTCTTCCAGGCATAACCAGCTAAAGAAAGTTGTCAAGATATGCAACCCTTTCACATCATGAAACAAAAAAAAAAATCTGTAAAAGCTACATGCCATTTTCATTTTTCATTTGAGATTTGATTTTGTTATTTACTCAGTACTGAATTTGACAACCATCTCAAATATTGAATCTACTTCTGAAACCCACCTATTTTCTATGTTATGGACCTCATTTGCTATTTTAGCTAATACAAAAATGCCTTCCATTACAAGCTGTGTTGCTTCTCATGACATAATACAAATTGACTCAGAAAGTAGCATATGCTGTTATCACCCATAATAGATCAGCCACATCTCAAGGATTGGAAGCCAAAATTACCATTTGGCATGTCTGTAAATTCAAATATAACGTCTGTCCCAGGTTGGAAATTAATGGAATTTTATCTTTTTTATAGATATATATCAAAGCTTTCGCTACTGCCATAAGAGATTTTTCATTTAGTATTTGTGTTAAAGAAATTCTCCGTGGGTGTTTAATGTTGTTGAAGAGCTCATCAGGCTGCAATTTGCAAAACACATCTCCTTCTGCCTCCCTGCAGATTGTTTCCTCCACTTTGAGGTTCAGTGCTTCCAGAAACCGAGCTGCAAGAAGGTCCTGAGAAGCTGCATCTCTGTCTCCCTGTCTCAAGGCAAGACCCACTAAACCATTTCCAACAGTTATTCCTCAGCAAAGTACAAGGCAATACTAAAATATTATACACTTACACATATACACATCTCTTCATATATGTGTAGTGTACATCAAAAATTCATCCCTATTGGTTGGTACTACTTACCTTTATTTTTAAAGGGCCAATAATACAGAAAAAGGCAATTATGGAGGATAAACCTTATCTGAACACTTTCAGAACAGAAAACTCTCTGACAGCAGTCAGATTTCCATGAACATACATGGCAAGATCAGACCTTTCACAAGTATCTCATTTCTTACCTGTAGCTGGGGTGCATTTTCAACCAGCACACAAGCTCTGGTGGGGATTTTTCACCCAATTGTACAGATTTTTTTTTCATTCTCTGCCACTCGTTTTTTTCATGAGGATTTCTTTTCAACAGCTATGGTTTCTAAAACGGACAAATTATGCGTCCAGTTCTGCAAACCTGCCTGCAATGAACGCCTTTCGAAATCAGTGGAGCTTTCACATGGCAGATGGCTCCCTAGGATTGAGCTCTACATAATTTTGCAATATTTTAGCTGGGGATATTTTAGTGGCTTTTTCCCTATGCATGACAGCATGATTTGCTAGCTGCTAGAAAATGTCATCAGACCCTTTTTCATTCCACAAAAATGAAACCTTTGGATTTGTTTTGAACGAGCAAAAATGTTTTCTTTCCCTGTTGTACAGGACACTCCTATCCAATGAAAAATATTTCCAGATCAAAACAGTGACACGTGAAGGGTAGAAGGGTAAACCAGCCATGTTGTGAATCAAAATAGACGTAAAGCCAAAAGAAGGGGGAAGAGGTTTTGCTAAAAGACTTTAAACAAATGTTCTATTATTGAAAATGCTTCTATCCCCTAAGATCCTTGTGGAGGACTTTATAATTATTAAATTATTTCATTTTCATTATCTTATTTAATTTTTTGTATTTGTTAAAAAAGGATTAATTCAATGATTGTTGCATGTCAATCCACATCTAGACTGCCTCCTACAAAAACGCAGCAAAACCAAAAAAAAGTTGCTTCAGAACTCTCTTTATTTTGCCAGTACTTGTCCCAGTACCAGAAGGAATGAATTCACCATCCCTGGCCAGCCCTACTTCTGCATGCATAGATTGCAGTGGATCATTTTACACTAGTTTTGCCAATGGACTTTACAGGGAACATTCTCCTTCAAGTTGGTCACACAACTGGTTAGGGGTAACAAGACACGTTCTAAAAAGCTACTCTAGTGCTTAAAATGGACTTGCATGTCCAACTGATGTTTGAATTCAAAAGACCTGTCAGTGAGTGAAGTAAAGGTTACCTGGCTCCCTGGGCATTCCACTGAATGAAATGGGAGGCCTATTTAGATAGTTTACATTTCCCAGTGTGTCATTCCCATAGAAGATCTATGTAGCCATGACTTATAATCTCTGGCTAGTAAGACTGATTCTGCTGTCCTTTTTTTTTTTTGCATTTTTAAAAAATCTAAGTATCTATGTCTCTATTCTGAAGAAATGCAGATATTCTGAATACATCTCACTCCATCCTAGAATTTGTAGTCTGTAATATTATTTACAGCACACACAAATAAACAACTTTTGTAGTTTTCTCCATTCTGATCTTGAGACTAATTACTCCTTTCCAATGTCTCCACTTGTTTCTATAACACACTCCTTCTTTGACCATACAGTATGATGGCTATTCAACAAAAGTAAAATTAATGTGGCTTCCTTGTTTCCTTCTTTATACAACAGTGTAATCGATAATATCATCTGACTTCTGGAGACAGGAACTGTTAGTTAACCTTCCTTGCTGCTCTTGGCTGAATAGTTGCTGGGCTTTGCAGCATGTAAGACATTGTAAATTACAGAAAAATAGTGGCTATCTTCAAAACTATGGTGATACAGCAGTCATTTTAACAGCAGGATATTTTGATTCATTGTTCATATAATAAACACTTCAGGATTTGAGTCTGACCTATTGAAGAGGGTTTTTTTTTGTTCAAAATAATTCTTAACCACTGATTGTACCAATGGTATTCTGAGCCAGACACTTGATCAGAAAGGTGTGGAGCCTTGGGAGACTGTTCAGACTCCCACCTGAGATCTCCATGCAAATTTCACGTGCTGTTCTGCCTGACCATGGAAATACAAATGGGAAAAAAACTCACTAAGAAAACAGCACTAGTCATGGAAGGGGATCATGCTTGGGTTTTGTTTTGTTGTTGTTGTTGTGTTGTTTTTTTATTAATGATATTGAAAAAATTGTAACAAAGGAGAATGAATTGCAAGGAATTTGGTTTGGCAGTTGAGAATCATGAATGTGTTTTGCAGCTGGTAACCAACACAGCCAGGAAGGAAGAGTGCTCATTATTGCACCAGAGACAAGAAGTCAGAACATGAGGAGTTAATAAGAGCACATTTAGAAAATTAGGGAAATGGGACCTTAAGGAAACACTCTAAGGCATAACTTGCAAAGCCATTTTTGCTAATCAAAGAGGCACTGCAAACTTGGCTGACATTTGCTTTAATGAAAGACTTTCATTTTTGTCCAGCTCCTCCACAGAGTTCAAAACTGTGTAGCTGAACTCTAAACTAGTATTTTGTGTTGAAGGTCTGAACATTTTTGTCAACAGAAAAATCAATGGATTATGCGTTCCCATTTTCCAAACTCTGTTCAGCCAGCGTAGGTGAGCTTTTGCTTACAGTCACAGACTTGTAGACCTAAGTTAGTCCATGAGGATGAAAATGGAATTAGTTTTGCTGTAGGATTACTACATTTAGTTTGACATTCTTTGTACAAACTTACAAAAGTCTGAACCAGACCGGTAACTTCCTTTATACATTCCTTCAAAACATTCCCATTTCCTCAATTTACAAGCACTCTTCTCTGTTTTGGCGGAACCTGTTTATTGTCATCTTAGTAAAAATCCACACACACACATGTACAGTATTCTAGAAACAGGCAATCTCTTGGTCTGCTTTTATAGTCTGAAAGATAAATTACATATTGGATTATAATTTAAAAACTTAAAATCCATTTAAGTTTTTTCTCTGCTAGGGTTCTTAAAAAGTTTAGTCTAACTTACATCAGAATTAAATCACAAAGAAGAGAAAATAAGGAATACTTACTATCACAGGTAATGTTTTTCGAAATTGTAATAATTTTTATTAAATTTTTTTGTGGAGTCACATCCAGAATAAAAGCAATAGTGTTGTCTTCTCCAATTTGAGATTTGAGGGGAAGTAGGTGGCGTGTCAAAAAAAGGCAGAGCATCCCTGAGATCAGTATATCCACCATAAAAAAACATCATTAAAAAAGAGATGAATTTATGGATTGAACCCTTAAGAAGAGTTGATGAGCTGAGATATTCCCTGCCTTGCCTCATAGGTGAATTCTGATCCCAACAGCATCCCAAACCAGAGCTGGTTAAAGAGAGGGTAAGTATGTCAGAACAAATTAATTCTTATATTTTATTCTGGAAAAAAAAAATCCTTTATTTTCGTTCTGTGAAAAGGGATTGAGCAGGGGAAATAAACTGTTTTGATTTTAAAAGCCCCTTATTCCACCAGCTATACTGATTAGGTACCTGAAACATGAAAGTGAAGTTCTTTTTGTCCACTGGTAACAGTGAACATATTTAGTTTTTATTTGAATTTTTGTACTATTACTCAAAAGGATGAACATTTTTAAATTCTTTTAGTAAAATTTCATGTTAATTGCAAAATAGTTTTTCACTGGGGAAAATATCTTGATAAAATGTTGCCAATTTAGCCTGATATAAATGAGAATTAAATCCTTCCATGTTGCTAGAGAATAACCATGATATAAATGAAATTATAATTTACCAGGGAAAAGCAAGTTTAATTTATGGGAGATAAGAGCCTCAGTGGCTGTTCAGCTGAAAACCCTTAACATCCTTCCAAAGGCTCAGTCTGAGTTGCATTCAATGTTTTAGCTGCTCACAAAATACAGATTTTAATTCAGAGGATGGAGCTGTCTTGACCAAAACTTCTGTGGTGTTGTGTTTGCAATCTGTGTTTTCACTTCAGGAAATGCTAACACAGGCAGACTGTGAATGGCTGACACCCTTTTAATACTTTGATGCTGAACTTAATCTGAGCTGAGCGGGTTTTTTTTTTTTGTTTTTTTTTTTTGGTTTGGTTTTTTGTTTGTTTGTTTGTTTTTTGGTTTTGTGGGTTTTTTTTATTATTATCCATTAATGATAAACAGCAGCTCGGTTAATTAATCCATGTGTTTCAAGAACTGTCAATATGGTAAAAAGGTTTGCGCATAATTCTCACTAACACTTGAACAAAAGACCTGTAAAGTTTCTCTACTTCTTTGACAGTGATTTTGAAGAACACACAGCTATACTTGAACTTTATTATCAGGAATTAATGCAAAATAAAAATGCTTTTAATCTAAGAACAGAAACAGTGCTCTATTTACACAAGATACTTCTAACAATAATATTGATTATGTAAACAAGGCTATCATTATTTATTCCAGTAATTTGTTGGTATTTAAGGAGATGTCTGAAAACTCTGCACTCAACTTGCATTTGAAAATGTTTTAAAAAGGTGAACTAAAACTGAATAATGAACTCTATGGGTATTTCACAGACTAACCAGACTTGCGACTTGCTATCTGAGAGAAACAGAAAAGAATTTTATGAAAGAGCTTCCTGATAAAATTGCAATTTAATTATTCTCAAAATACCCAATCTATTGATTTTGAGCAAATGTACCATGAAAAAAGTAAAAGAAAACCAAAACTGATTTATTTTTTATTGGTTTCATTTACTATGCTATTCAAATGCATTGAATATCATGCTATATGTAAAGGAGATTTTAATATAACCTAAAGCCCAAACAAAATACCTAGAATTATACCTGGAATCTCAAGAATTTCTGCAATTTGAAATAGAGTGATTTTTATTTTTCTAGACTAATATTATTGAGATTAAACTACGATCATTAGATAGATTTCCAAAACAGATTGCTTCAATCAGCATGTACTAATGATTTCTTGATTTTTTTTTATTTAATGAGAAATACCAGAATTTCATCTCCCCCCTTAATTTAATTCAAAGGAGAAAAAAGGAGAAATAATTACTCAAGAATTTCAATGGCATTGTTTAATAATAAAAATTATTAACTATGAAAGTAGACGTTGGGAAATCTTGGTTTATGAGGTTGCATGAAGACTGTTATTTCTTATTATATTAACAAATTTGTATATGTGCATATGTTAAATAAAACCAAGGATTTTGGTCTGGCAGTTAAAATATTTGGGGGCTCACTACCTGTATTGTCTTAACTGGTAGAGTATATTTATCACTTTCATGAGGGCACATAATTTATAACTACTCTTCACTTGACCTGAGCCACTAAAGCAAATGGATTACCATCAGTTCAAGTCAGTTTATACAAAGACCTTATTCAGTGACAATGCACTGCTCCAGCACAATAACCTAACAAAGGCCCCACATAAAAGACTTGGTAGTGTATTTTTAGGCTACTTCGTATAATTTTGATCTACTTCAGTATACTTTGCATACCTTCTCTGTGTTGATATATTTGAGTTTTAAGTACAAGGGGCTTTGTATAAAACTACAGAGGAATGAAATAGGGAATTAAAGGAAAAAAAATAAGAACCCCTTCAATGCTTTCATTTGTGGTCAGTCACCACTGTACACCCTCTCATTTCTTTTGAGATTTGTAGTCAAGCCGAGATCTACAGCCATCTGTTTTTAATCTCTATTCAGGATGATAATCAATGAACTCTAGCCACAGTCTATAGAGAAACTGCAAATCTTTTTGGGATAATTTCCAGAGGATAATAATATTCACAAGAGACTTCTTTTGCCTTTCTTATCTCCAACTACAGTTTTTCATAAAAGAATGGTATCATAGCTGCCTGTTCCAACAATTGCTTCTATCATGATGCATTATTGCCAGTGAGCTAAACAATTGAAGTCATAAATCTTTGAGCTTTTAGCTCTGCTACCACTGCCCAAAGGAGATTTTGTGAGACACAAGTGAGCTAAAGAGTGTCAAGTGACTAAATTCAAGAGGGTGAAATGTACTATTTCCTTCTAATATATTGTCTGGATTTTCTTTCAAGAAAACATAGCATGAAATAAAGTTCCTTCACAAGTCTGAGTTTAAACACGGTGCACTTGCTTCAGTTGATGCCCATCAGACACCAACCATACTGACAGAAACGAGTAATTCCACTAACTGTACATTACATTGAGAAATACATATAGCAGAAAGAAACTATTAGTTTCTGTCCTGGTGCCCATTGACTTGGCATCTGCTGAGGATAAAATGCACAAATGCATATGCTAAGAAGTTCTAATCTCGCTGGCTCTTGCACAGTTCAGTGCTGAGCACTCCCCTACGCTCACACTTCCGTGCACGACCTGCAGCCATCCCGCCAAAGCCAGAAAACACGAGGTTTTGTAAACCCCTGACAGGGTCTGCACTGCTGCTGCTTCTCCCCTCCTCATATTGAGGAAAAAGTGGAGAGAGTATCTGGGACTAAAGGAGGTACAGGTCCCCCAGTCCCAAACTGAATTAACTTCTGGACTGGTGGACAGCACAATACTCTTCTCTGAGTTGGCTGAAGTCACTCTCTAGAGGGTCATTACCACATAAGCAGGTCCATCCCTTGCAGAGGGGCATGAGGGCATGGTAAATCAGCCTACCAAACTGCTCCAAAAAAAAAAAAAAAAAAGCAACAGTCCTCAACCCCTAGTTCTCCCAAATGTGCTTTATTATTTCTTCTAGAAATCTGTCCGAAATGAAATTGGCATAAACTTAGGAAATTCTTTCTGATCTGAGATTCAGGCCTCTTATCTGAATTGCATCACTGCACTTCAAAATCATATCCTTGTTGATGTGAATATCCGTTTTTTCAAATTATTGTTCTGTATGTCATGTAAGTTGCAGCATTCTTATCTCTCTTGAGAATATACTAAGCTATTTTTTCAGATTTTTGCAACATTTTTTTAGGATGTTGAGATTCTACATTTTAAATATGAACAGCTGAATTCTCCCCTTAGATACATAAATGCAATTCCCACTGAAATCAATTAAAGCTGTCTTGAAATCTCACGGAGTATCATTAACTTTATATCCATTTATATCTTGAAAGTAATTGGACATAGATCATGTGAATTGTCTAATGGAAAGATGAATCACCCCCAGTTCACTATCTGGAAGGAGAGTTTGGATACTTGATACACTGCTTTTCACTTCCTGCAAATTTTCAGAACCACAGCTTCCCTCAACACCTCCATTTGTGTAAAATATTTCAATTTCATGGTGCTAATCCTCTTTTTTTTGGTGAGCTTTATTTAATTTCCTGCCAAGAAAGGAAGAACTATGGGGGAAAAAATTAGTTCTTAACTGAGTCTACTCCCATATAAAATATTTCTACTCTACAATATTATGGGGAACATTTTAAAACAAAGCAGACATTATAAGAAAACAGCAAGGCTATAGTATTAACCTGAGAAGTATTTACAAGGAAAATGACTACAGTGATGGAAATTCCAGTTGTTCCAGACTAGTGCTTACCCCATCCAAGTCAATATATTTTTTGCCACTGATTTTTGTGCTGGACAGAGTTTCAGTCTGCTCAAGGGCTGGGACTTCTCTCTAGCCAGTGGAATTTTTAAGCATGTGAGAAAAAAAAATGAAATGGAATTTTCTTGAAAATTTTATTTCAAGAATCCACAGAAACACTGATAAGCACATTGCTTATTCTAGAACAACTTCTTAATTACACAACATCTCTAGTTTTCATTAAAAATAATAACAGCGTTATACAAAGTACTCCATATTAATTGCAAAATATTTTTTCTGAAGCAATTTCTAAGATATTAGTTTCATTGTTTAAATAGAACCATTTTCTTGGTTTTAACAGCTTTAATTCTCATTGAAATAAAGTTAGGGTCGGGTGGAAAATCCACTTTTAAAGATATATCTGCCCTTCCAGATAGTCTGTGTGAGGCATCATTCTTGGGAATGGGAGTGTGAGGAAAACTGGGAGGCAGCATCTGGAGCCAAGGACCTGGGGAAGCAGCTTTTCTGTCTTCCTTCCATTTCTACCACAAATTTAGTTAGCTTTAGCTTTACACATGCAATTGCCTTCCTGACCATGCTTTTAATAGAAGAGCCATAAACTTTTAATTAAGAGGTACTCTGAAAGAAACAGCATATTTTCATAGAGTAATAGTCTCTTGCTGGCAGCAGACAAGGTGTTTACTGAAATGAGATTTATCTTCAAAGCAGAAGATATTGATCATATGCTATTACAACCACAGCACTATTTCTTTCACCAGGTGATGGATGGCGAAGCAATGATCTTGACTGATGGGTGTCAGTACACAAGAGAAACAGTGGTTTAATGTACTTTTTCAATAGTAGATCTCTGGAAAGTTCAGGTCATAATTGCCCTTTCTGGGGGCCAGAAAAGTACGACAATTTCAAAATGAGAAAATAATGGATATTTCCTCCATAGAACAAATTTTCCATTTGAAATACTATTATTAGTCCATTTCTTAATTGATGGGCTTGTAAGTACTCAATTACAATAATTTTAAATTATTTCAATGTTTTTTCCTGGAAATAAAATTATTTCACTAATAAAGTATAATAGAGAATAAGGAACACTTATTTTTTACATTCAGCCTCAGAGTTTCGCCCAAGATCCATGAAATGTTTCTGCGAACACAGAGTATTCCTGCTGCCACCACCTCCTTGTGTATTTTTGGGTGTTGACGTGTTGACTTAGTTTGTCCACAAATTACCTACTGGGACTTCTGGTTCCCCTCTCCTGTGGCTATGAAAATCTCAATTATCTCTTTAAGCTCAGTGATGAATTCTGTATGTATCTTAAGAGGTAGAGGATATCTCCCTTCTAATCTCTTCTTAGGGTACAGCCCTGCCTAATCCATTTGCTCTTTAAAAACATCCACAGTTCATTCATCCTTTCTCAACATACAAAGAAAGTATGTGAAAATACCATTCTTTAAAGAGAGATGAGAAAGCCCAGGTTTCTTTTATGTTGGCCATTCTGTGCTGAAAACTGTAGGCAGGATATCTTATTCAATAAAAATGGTAAGAACTCTAGCTATGGCTTCCTTATCCCTTTTTGGTTTTTTTCCATTTCATTTTATGTCTTGCTCCTGAGAACTTGTTATATCTCACAAATCATGGGATCTGCTCTAAATATTGTGGTTTATTAGCTTTCAAAAGTTCTGGGCCTTTCTGCCCTAATGATGATACAGTAATATTGGGCGAAAGTGATTAAGCATTTTTATTTCTACTTCTTAATTAATTCCCTGGGGATTTAGAATCTGTGGAAAAATATTTTTTCCCTGTGGCCTGTTACATACCACGGTGAATTAGGAGCCTTACAGAAGACATAAGAAATTACACTCATCTCTATTTTCACAAGTTTATTTGGTCGGCTTCAAGTCCCCTGTACTTTCAAAGAAAAACAGAAACGAATTAAGCATTTTTCAGTTTGGAAAAAAAATTGCAAAATAGGGTGCATGATAAGTGTGGGATTTGTGCTGTGGCTACCTAATGAAACAGCACTGCTAAACGTGGTGTTTATATTCCCTTAAGACGTGGAAAAAAAAGGGCTTTGAAGACCTCCAGAGGGAGGTCTTTTCTGGCAAGTTGAAACATCTAAATGATCTCCTCTCTGGGAGCCTGAAGGGGAATCTGGGGTTTCCTATTGATCATACATGATGTAAAACAGATTATGCAGTTATCCATCTCTGGTGATCCCCTTGCCCAAATACTGCATCCCTCTTGCTTCTGCTGTAAGGAGGGGAGGGCAAGGAAGGGATTTTTTGCTTTACTAGACATTTTCTTGGCTTACATCTCTCTCTCTCTGGTTCTACTCTGGTATAAACTCCAGCTAGCATAGGCTTGTGTTGTTGGTAGCTTCGCTACCGCGGGGTATAGGGATGGATTAAAGTGTGGGCATGAAATAAGGAGCTGGGAAACAGATGAGAATGAAAATGGATCTCGCCTTCTATTTTTACATCTGTCCTTGCCGCCTTGCTCGGCTGGATTTGCCATGTCGGTGTTTCGGGCCCCGAGGAGCGGCTTGGACGAGCTCCCGCTGCCGGCTCCGCGGCCTCTCCCTCAGCAGCGGTACGAACGCCGCTCCCGCGTGGGGCCCGGGATCCCGCGGCCCGGCTGCCCGGCCGTGGCGGGCCCGGCGTGGGGCACGGGCTCTGCCTGGCGCCAACAGGAGCCGGCCCCGCTGTTCCCCGGCCCTGTTCTGCCCCGCTCTGCCCCGTTCTGTCCCGTTCTGTCCCGCTCTGCCCCGTTCTGCCCCGTTCTGTCCCGTTCTGCCCCGCTCTGCCCCGTTCTGACCCGTTCTGCCCCGTTCTGTCCCGTTCTGTCCCGCTCTGCCCCGTTCTGCCCCGTTCTGTCCCGTTCTGCCCCGTTCTGTCCCGTTCTGTCCCGTTCTGTCCCGCTCTGCCCCGTTCTGCCCCGTTCTGTCCCGTTCTGCCCCGTTCTGTCCCGTTCTGCCCCGTTCTGTCCCGTTCTGCCCCGTTCTGTCCCGCTCTGTCCCGTTCTGCCCCGCTCTGCCCCGCTCTGCCCGGTTCTGCCCCGGCCCCGCTGTGCCCAAGCCCCGCGCTGTGGGCCTGCTTCGCCCTTCGTCTAAAAATAAAACCGCCATCAAAACCATTCGGGGGAGTCAGCTACTAAACCACTTAATTCCCAAATCCATACCATGGGTGATTTAGAAAGGACAATTAAAAACCCAGGGTCTCTTATATGTTTTTATTGTGAGCTTCACCAGCCCGGAGTGCTGCCTGCCATCCACTGCACTAAATAAAGCCTCGGCACACAAATTGCGATGGTGTTTTATAGGTGGCTGCTTGGCTTCCCCTCCTCTGCCCCAGACTGTCAGAAAATGCTTTCTTGGATATAAATACTTATTTATTTTATTTTTATTTTTTATTTTGTTTTGTTTGGTTTCCTTTTAATTTTCTTATAATTTTATATTTTACTTTAGTTCATTTTGTTCTATTTTATTTTTCTCTGACTGTAGATTTAGGGCTGGATTGAAAATAATCAGAATGGCAATGAGACAATCACCTAGTGTGAGATCAGCCCTGACTTGCTGTGAGCTTAACCACCCTTCTCCTGGGCAAAGTAAAGGAGCAGCAGGGTTTGGGAACGAGCCAACTCCATCACAGCTCTGTTATTATGCCAGCAGCCCCAGAACATAACCCTCCCCAGGACTGGGACCAAGGGTTCACTCTCACCTTACCTGTCAAAGCCAAAGAAGATAAGACTTGCAATTAAAGTGGACACAATTCTGCTTTAATATCTATTAATTCTGGAGTAACAAAGCTAAGAGTAGAGTGACTAAAACAAGAGTCACAGCAGGATTTACATGAAATTAATTTTTTGTTCTCATGTTGTCCTCCCGGCTGCTCAAAAACAAGCTAATACCATGCTAATGTTTCTTTTAATAGACACTGCATGAAACTTGCCTGTTCACACCCTGCAGAATCCGAACAAGAACCTGGCCCAGATCGTATGTTCTGCGTCTCCATCTGTGCTAGTGGGTCAAACTGCTCTGTGAAGAGAGCTCTCCAATAGCTCCTGGTATTCAGATCAACTAGTGAGAATCTGAAGTGCCAGGGATTTGGATTGAATTCAGCTCTCCTTTTGATTCAAAAGAATCCAGACAAACTCGCAAGTGAAAACCTTCCTGTCTTTTCCAGGTTGGAAAGGAGGGTGAGCTGGAGTAGTAGGTGGGAAGGCCTTCGCTCTGTGTGCTGGAGCAGAGCGGGGCACGGTGCTAGAGCAGCAGGAGCGGAAGATGCCTCTCATGCCTGCAGTGAAACCTAGCAGACAGAAACAGGGGATCTAGTCCACAACAAAGGTCCTTGACGGTGCTGTGTTCAGTGTGTAAGCCTTTGTGAAAGTGCTTTCTCTGTTGTTCCCCACCCCAGACAATTCATGATGCTCATTGGATAGCATTAATGGAGTTGTGTTTCCTTCCATTTTCCACAACTGCCTGTTTTTCTACTTGTCTCCCCTTTTCCGTTTCCTGTTGGCACTGCACCCTAAACTCCTAACCTCTTACACACATGCACCGTTTTTTTTCACTTGCTGGGGGAGGTGCTGCACAATGAGATCCATGTAGTGAGAGTTCAATTGCTACATGTTGGAGCACAACATATGCTAGCCAGTTTTCTCACCCACCACCCCTCTCTGTGGGATTTCTCAGCACATTTGCTTCCCAGCTCCTGCACTCAACATGTGCTGCAAAGTGTAGTGGAATATCCGGGTCTGAGGCCCTGCAGTGTACAGGAGGACTCTTCCTGACTTGTATTAATACTGCTGCCAGTGAAATCTGTGGCATTTTGATTGCTTTGGAGCTCCAGTGCTGAAACGGTTTTCTTTCTGCCTACCCATATGACTCTCCTTTCAGCTTTTTGCCTTCACATGAAAGAGAGGGCAAAAAAATTCTTTTGATGTTTTTTGAGAATATTGCAAGATATTCTCATGAAAACACCATTTCATTTGCTCAGGCTCTTGTTCATACAGACTTTCATGACTTCCAGGATTGACTATTTTAATTTGTTCCTGGTGGTGTTCCAGATTGTTTGCTAAACTGGCTGCAGATGGTTTTGAATGTTGCTGCTGCCAGAATTGTTACTAGGACTTGATCTGCAGATCATATTTCTCCAGTCTCACGTTCCCTCTACCCTGGTGCCTGTTAAGCAGCATATGGCTTTAAAATTCTTTGCTGACTTTTAAAGCTTGCACTGGCCCTGATTCTTTTTACCTTCCTGGCCTTATAATGCTTTAGATTTTGGCTTAGGCTTGTGGCTTGTCTGATGTAATGGCCACTGACAGTTCAGAGCCAGCATCCAAAAACCAGGGTCGAGTATTACTTTGGGTTTTGCTCCTTGTCATACTTTTCTTTCAGTGATATGAAGGAAGTGAGTAGATTTTTTACTTCTATTGCCCAATATTCTAATGCTTATTCCAATCTTTACACTAAGCTTTTCTACATAGATTTTTCACACAGATGCGGACACACACAAAGTCAACATACAAACAGTGTGCTTCTCCTTTAAAATTCAAAAGTGTGACCAAAAGAAACTTCATTCCCACCTGATGTAAAAGAGAGCTGGTCTAATAAATTCTGGAGAGCCACTTCCTGATGACACTAGGTGAAGAGGGATTGGTTCTTGTGTGTACATGGCATGGAAAAAATTGGGAACATCGCCTTTTCTTATTTGCCTGCCCTTCAAATACTTTGATTACTGAAAGCTAAGGAGTGTCACTCTTAACTGTCTATCAACTTTGTGTTGCCTCAGCTGAAAAGGAGGTATGCAAGAACACTGCCTTGCATGTGTATATTTTGTCACATAATGTTTGGTTCTCCCCCTAACTAGTGAGACCCTGCTGCTGGTTTTGATCCCTCCCAGATGCAGAACAAAGGACAATAGAAAGGGACTGTATTCTTTTCATCTGTTACTGAATGTGCTCACAGAATTTTTATTAATGGCGGTACAGCACAAAATGCACAATGGGTGAAATTTTCTATTTACTGAAATGTATGGGAATTTTCTTGGTGGCTTTATTAGAGCCCAGGCTTTAAGGAGCAAGGTTTAGAAGCAGAGATGGCTTGTACTGCAAGGTTGGCAAGTGCATGGAAAGAGTTCTGTTTTCAGTAACTTAAGTGAGGATTGCTCTGGGGGTCACTGAGGTGCAATCAGGGGTTGCCTGATTTAGATCCCCATCCAGAAAGCCACTCTGCAAGCCCAACCACTGGTATTTATTCTTCAAGTGTTAGTACAGGGGGAGTTCCTGTTCTCTTGCTATCTTTGACCCCCTCTGGACACTGAGATGTTTGTCTCCATCTGGAAAGAATTCGCAGTGCTCTCTTCTGTTCCCACCTCAGTCTGCAAGACCACACCAGGACCCTAGCGTATCCCACTCCTTTACCTTCACCGACTGCAGTGCAGTTATTTCTGAGAAGATACGTGCAAGTTTCTTTGGCCTGACTAGTTCTGAGTTTACAGATTTCTTTTTCTTCTTAAATCTGTCTCTTGGTGAGGTCCTATATATTCTGTACTTACTCCTTTTTATTCTTCATCAAAGTGGAAAGTAGAACACAGGATCTATTTGCCCTATGGAAAACCATTCCAGACTTTTTTGCTTCTTTCACTTCTTTCAGAACTGACCACAGCTGCAGATTACATAAATTTCTAGAAAAGAAAAAACAAAAAAAAAAAAGTTCGGAGGGAGAATTTGACTTAGGAAGAAAGTGGGAAAAAGAGGGGGGGGAAAGATAGAAGAATTTGAAAACTTATGTCCACTGCCTTTTAATCTGAATGTGTTCTATGTTTTTTGCTTTTGTGTTGTTCTGTCAAAAAAAAAAGGGGGGGGAAGGAAAGGGTAGAAAAGTATGGACATATCGGCACTTCTTCATAAAAATACTTTTCTCAAGAGTGTTGTATATTTTATGAAAGAAAAAGTCAAAGTTCAGATTACTTTTTGGATCATAGAATATATTAAATTTATTTCTCTGTGGTAAATTTGTCAAGGGAGAATTGTAGTACTCAATAAAGTAAAGTTCGAGTGCCCTAGTAAGTTTAGAAAGTATTGGAAAGCAACTGTACCTATAAGGCAGGGATCACAAGACAAAGGATATGGAAACTCATTAAAGCTCATGACAGTTTACTGCCATGATATTGAGGCCAGATGACTTACAACGTCCCCAGGTATACAGCCAAATCGGTGATAAGTAAAAAATCAGGAATTATTTTTCTCCTGTGTGTGCATTTTAAGACTAGTATGGGAACATGACGCACAGGACTGCAGTCAGCTATTTAAACAAGATGTTGTTGAGCAATTAGAAAAATGAGTTCTGGAAAATTAGGAAAAAAGAGTAAATGAAATTATCTGAGAGCTAGAGAAGTTACTTTCCCTTCACAGACTGGAAGCACCGTATGTTTACTCAAGTGAAAAGGTGGATGTTGAAGTAATCTCTAATCAAACAGATATGGCCACAGCAAGAGCTATGCCTGGAAGCTCTGGCCTGATGAAGCCAGAAGAAAACATGAAACAGGCCCTGAGCATCAATGGCAAGAAACTACTGCAAAACAATAAAAATTAAAAAATAAACAAATAAAAAAAATTAAAAAAACACCCTACACTGCCTAAATACTGCCTAAACAAGTCTGAATGCATTTCTGGGAGACTTGTGTTCACACAAGTTTTACTTTAGTCACACATATTACTGAGTTCACTCACTGCATGGACACTGGATAAAATGCTGTGCTCTGGGATGTTCAGGAGAACAGACTGAAAGAGATGTTGACTCATTCTTACCTTAAACTTTAGAAAACTGGGATGTGACGTTCAGGATTCTGTTTCTGTTACATCTTGCTTCACACAGAAAGGTAGAACAACAACCCCAAGACATTACTTGTCTTTGTATTTTAAGGGCAAAACCAAGGAATACCAGTATTTTTGCAGAACTGGTTAAAATGCATTTCAGTATATACTTTCAGTTCCTTTGACTGAAGTTCAATTTCTTAACAATTCCAAATAAAATTGTCTCATTTTGATTTATTTAGTTGAACATTCTGAGTTCAGGACTCAGAGGGACTTTGATTCCTCACATGAACTGTAGTTCAAATGTAGCATCCCCATTTTTCCTCTGTGGTTTGGGGTACCCAGTTTAACTGGACCTGATGTTTCAGCTTCAGGAATGTCTTTGGTGCTACTCAGACAAGGAAGCTTTTGTAAAAAACAAACAAACAAACAAAAAAAACACAACTGGAGCATGCATTATCTGAGCTAAGCTGCCATGAGACGTTTCTTTGACTTTTGTGACCATGAGGTAAGGTCTAACTGATCTGGTCTGAAGTGATTTAACCAGCCAAAATGTTTTTCTTGGAGTCAGTGTTGCCCAGTGAAGATTCAGAAACTTCAAGGAATATTATTGTTTCCTTGCAGTAAAGTTCAGTTTTGCAGAAAATGCACTTTATATGAGAAAGCATTTGTGGAAATTTCATGACTAGTTTTATTTAAGAACTGGAGAACCAGCTCTTAATTGAAAGGGGGAGAGTGCCAAATATTAACACCCCCAGGGACAACAAAACTGATTGAATATGTGTCTAATGTTCTGTTTTTAATCCAAAGGAAACTGCTTCGATGGCATACATGTTGTTTTAAGTTTTTTTCATTTTCCTGAAAAAGTGTCTAAGTGAAACAGCATGTTCTTTATGCTGGGGTCCCATTCCCTCGGGTTACTCTCATCGTGCTCACAGCGCAGAAGTGCTGCTCTTTCCTCTGAGCAAGCAGGCACGCCAGCAGTGTGGGGGCTAGAAACAACAATGAGGAAAACACTGCAGTGGTCCTTGTGTGGGCCTGACTAACTGCTGGGTTGTGAGCTGCAGGGATTGGAGACCTGAGCTTTCTTAAAATTGTTCTCCATTGATACATCCCTTCCTGAAGTTACAGCTCTTATGAACAGCCCCACTTGATGATTAAAATGAATGGTGGAACACTAAAAATGGCAAAGTTTTCACCTCTTTTCAAAATCACAGATTCACAGATTGGCTGAAGTTGGCAGGACCTCTGGGGGTCATCTGGTTCAGTTCACCCCACTCAAACAGGGCCACCCAGAGCCAGTTGCCCAAGACCATGTCTAGATAGCTTTTGAATGTTTCCAAAGAGGGAGACTTCACAGCCTCTCTGGGCAACCTGTTAGTGCTTGGTCATCCTGATAGTAAAAATGTGTTTCCTGCCATTCAGAGGGAACCTCCTGTGCTTCACTTTGTGCCTTTTCTACTAGTCCTGTCACTGGGCACTGCTGAAAAGATCCTATAGCCATTGATGAAGTCCCCCTTGAGCCTTCTCTTCTGTGTAAACAGTTCCAGCTCTCTCAGCCTTTCCTCATAGGAGGGGTGCTTCAGATGCTTCAGTCATCTTCATGGCCCTTTGTTGCACTCTCTCCAGGATGTTCGTGTCTCTGTTGTACTGAGGAGCCAGAACTGTGCACAGCACTCCAGGTGTGGCTTCACCCTGCTCAGTAGAGGGGCTAGATCACCTCCCTCAACCTGTTGGTAGTGGTCTGCCTAATGCAGCCCAGGCTACTGTATGTCATTTTATCCACAAGGACGCATTATTGCCTCATGTTCAACTTGGTGTCCATCGGGGCCCCAGGTCCCTTCCACAACACTGATTTCTAGCAGGGTTGCTCCCAGAATACAGTAGTGCATGGAGTTTTTCCTTCCCGGGTGCAGCACTTTGAACCTGCCCTTGCTGAACTTTGTGAGGACTTACTTATAAAACTAGGTGTTACCTGATACTAATCTTCACCATTCAGACACAAATTACATTAAATAGAGTGGATCATTTAAATAAAATAATTCTGATCTTTTGTCAACACTTACCGACGAACTGTTTATATATTCACCAGCAGCACTATTAGAGTCATTAAAGTATCCTACCTCCTGCCATATCAGATCCACCTTCTCCAGAAAATCTCCATGTCGTTGATCAATATGCTTTAGCAATGATGAAAATCTAATGAGGTGGAGCTATTGAGGCTGCCCTTGACTGTGAAATAACATTACCAAAGCTTCCAAATCTCAGCTGCCGAGAGAAAAAAAGAAAACATCTTGATTTTTATCCCTTAACTCACTACCATTGCTGCACATGCTGAGAGCACAATGTATCATCTCTGAGAAAAACTCACGTCTGTAGTACAGACCTTTCACTTACAGACAGTGATCAGATGGTCTATTGCAATACAGCCAGGTGACTTAAGGAGATATGGATCACAGTCAAGGTTGCCTTGGTAGCTCTAGCTTTCCAATGCTTTTAAGTTTGTAGGATAAGCTGCAGTAATGTTACTGTAATATCATCTGGTTTAGTGCTTATTAAGCTGCATCAAACTGCATGATTTTTCTTGAAAAACATTGCATATTTATATGCATGTGCATATACAGTTTTTTAAAATTAAATTTGTAACATGAACAGCTGTTATAAATTTAGGTGCAGTGGCACACCCTGTATGGTACTTACTTCCTGGAAAGGCTGATGAATAATTGTAATTCTGGCAAATATATTTGCTTAGGTAACTCTAAGGCTGAAAGATATCTTTACAATCTGGTGTTAAATACCATGTAAGGAAAAAAAAGTCTCATCCAAAAGTCATGTGCAAATGTAGGCAAAGCTAAATCAAATCTGAACCTCTTTTATAGGACAGAAATCCAGAACTGAGGTCACATTAAACCACAATCCAATTCTGTAGACAACATCCTGAGAAAAAGCAGAAATTCTGAGAAAAACTCATCCATCCATAACAAGCAGGTTCTTCTCATCAGTGAACACAAAGCCAGAGGAAGATAAAAGACCAACAGAGCATTAGTTTACTTTGACCACTAATTTGTGGATAGCTAATTGGAGATGACTGTAACAGCAAGTAACAAATGCTTAGTGTTTACATCAAGTAATCCAGTGAAATGGTCAAAGACAAGCCAAATAATTTACAGGAGGTTTTCATTTGGGCAAAGGGTTTCAGAGTGGCTTTGCCAGTACAGTGCTAAACCCTGCTGGAGATGTTGCATTTAACTGATTCTTCGTGACTGATCTTGGGCTCTGGATGCAGGAGTAGAACCATGTCTGCCTGTGTAGAAGTATTGGGTTTCTGGCTGCTGCTATCTCTCAGATGGCTGGAAACTCCTTCTAGGAATGCCAAATACAATCTCTAGAAGATTAATACATAAAAGATTTCCTTTCATATAGGCACCTTTAAAATATGATATAGAGCTAATAAATTTAGAAATCACAATGAATTAAAATTGGGAAAGGTGGGAAACATCTTGAATAGCAATGTTACAAAACAGATATGAGTTTAGTGTGCACAGGTAGGAGTTAATCTCTGATCTGCAATGCCAAAGACATGCCTAAGGGAGGAAGCAGAAGAATTGTGGTGGTTGGCACTTGTTTCCAGATCTGCTCCTGGATTAGATTAGGATTGCTGTATTTGTGACAAGGGTTTCCTGGCCAGAAGTACGGGTGCATGAGCCACCCAGGTGGCCTGCATATGAACTGGAAGTGCATCCCAACCTCAGCATGTCTGATGTGCTCTGCATGTGCTGTGCAGCTGTGCACACACAGTCAGTCAGATGGATCCAGTACACACTGCGTTTGCACTGTCATCTGCACAGTCTATAAACTACTGGGGGAATCAGGCAAATGACACATGTACACAGTGTAGGATTTCTGGTTGCTTTTGGACTTCCTGCATCCTAAGATTCATTATGGATGTAAAAAGAGGACATGCCTGGGACAACCCAGATGCACTGGGAATGTTCTTTCTCTCATATGATTTACCCATAAGGTGATTCTTTAGAAGTTGTGAAATACCTTTTGTGCATTTATGTACTGGGACACAGTGTTGTGTTGAGCAAAACCAATGTTTTTTTTTCACCCAATGAAAGAAAGCAAGTGTTTAATACGTGACTCCTGGACCAAGCTGAGAATGAAATCATATCAAAGCAAAAATGCACCATTCAAGCAATGCAACATAGCTCCCAGATGCATAAACCTTTGGAGTAAAATAAAACCACATGATCCCCATTCATAAAAGCAGCCTTTGGTGGCATTTGCTCTGCCTTTGGCTTGCAAACATTCAAGTGTGAAAGCTTTTGTTCATGAGGATATCTGCAGGGATGTGAATACTCCTACACATGCACAGCTGATATTAAAAAGTATATAGGTGTACAAACCCCTGTGTAAATAAGCATCTCCTATAGTGATTCTCTTGAAAGCTTCTCTTCATTTTAGGAGTCAGGAAGCAGGTACTATACGGTTTTGATGAGTAAAGGCAGACTTGGAAGAACAGAGCAGATAAGCAGTTCATGTAAACTGCTGTTATACAGAAGTATTTGAAGAAATGTGTGAAAATCAATCCTGTACTTTGGTAAAGCACTGGGAAAGGGAATATAAAGGAGATGATGCATTGCTTATAGGTGTGCGCAGTTTTCAGCTGTTTGTAAGGTAAAATTTTATTGTTCACAAGGAGAGAGGCTTGAAAGATTTACAGAAAGGAAATTCACAATAAAAATGCAGTGAGTATTTTTGCCAATAGCAGAACCTCTTGCAGAATGTTTCTTTCCCTTGTCATTTCAATTCAAGACCTAAATGTTATTCACTGACACACAAACTAACAATGACATTTTAAAGCTTGCACAGTGCACATGCATCCAGCTCCCTTAGGAAAAGTCAGGCAAACACCTGATGCCTGCTGGGAATTTCGCTGTGGGTGCCAGACAGCTGCTGCCCATCAGTGTTTCCAGGTGTGCTTATTCGGTTGGGAGGTCGCTGCAGCTGCAGACACAATCATAGCAGGGACTCGGGCAGGCTGGAGAGACAGAGGACATGCTCAGATTTTGCTGCTTGGGCTGCCTTGGTTTTTGCCCTGATTTAGAGCACCTGGCTTGTTTCAGGATGCAGATGTTTGCTCTGTTGCCCAAGAACCAGCACTTCATTCCCTTTATAATGAGCATTGTGACCTGGGGGAGTTGTTAAATCTCTGGTTCAAAAGAGTCTAGTTTTTCTCTCTTTGTTTATCAGCTGACAGTTTAAAGTTCACAAACAGATTAGTGGAAGGAATATATAGAAATTAAAAACTTAATTTTCAAACTCCTTTGAGTCAAATCTAATTGACAATTTGAATTATAGCCTGTGCTGTTCTTTGTTTCATTTTTCTTTGGGGAAATCCCTGCTTATAGTTTTGCTTTGTCCTTTACTACAGTTTTACAAGCCTATATTTAAAAATTATTCTGAAGCAACTTCTAGAGGCTGAAGCAATTTTAGGACTACTGCAGTGCTGGTGTGAGACCATGCAATATTCAAAATTGAAAAGATTATACCTTACTCAGGAGACTAGGTACCTTTTTTAAGACCACCAATTTAATTAAAAAACACAGGCTCTATATTAGCAGCAAGCTTATGGATCACCATATGCCAGTCAAACATAATGAAATACATGCAAGTGTTAGATGGTGTATTCTTTTGTCTCTGAAATTAGCAATTACAGTGAACAATTTCAGTGCTGTATGTGGGGATTTACTCTTTTTTTTCTTTATATTTAAAAAAGAGTGCCTATCTGATTACATACCTTTTGAATGATAAGAAAGGTAAGAAATAATCTATTGTCAACAATGCTTTCTTTACAGCTTAAGGCTTGGCATTCTTGTCTTCCAGCATGAATGTCTGCATCATGCACAACATCGGCATCGCATTAAGGTGTCCTCTTTCCTATAAACACATTTCTGCTTTTAGAGGTTGTTTGCATTGAAGGGGAAAAAAGTCATGAAATTGAAGCCCTGGAGAAAATCACTTATGCTCAAGAAAACACATTTCAGCCTTTCTGTCTGAACAGGTTAGTTTTCTATTCCGACTTCATTCTTCATCACTGTCACCCATCCACTCGGCCATTTGTGTTTGAGAAGTTGGGACAGGAGAACATTTGCTCTTTGTATTGCTGCCACAGTCAAGAGCTGTAGCAGAAGCTAGACAGCTGTAATTTAACAGCTCCACTGACTGTCTCTGAGAATCTTAATAGAAGCAACCTAATTTTAAGTAAGGGATAACCTCACAACTGATAAATGTGTAAATAGAGCAAAATATATTGGGAAGAAAATCTAGAGTGTGAACCTGATGTGAAAACAACTGCAGAAACAATCTTTCTGATTCATGCATCTAATAAGGAAATACTCTTAAGTTCCTCAGGATGTCCAATATCTGACACTAAGTTTATGACAAAGGGAAGGAGTTCTGAAGTTCTTTTCTTCTACAGAAAATTATTATGTTACTATGGCAAGGCCTTTGTAAAGTTCTGTTAGTATAATTTTCATTACGTCACCTGAAAATGTTACAGCTCTGTCTAAAGATGCTATTTCTATCAGTATAGGATCATCAGAAGTTCCATAATGACCAAAATAATGTAGTGTATAGTAAGCAAAGCAAGCTTTGCTTATTTATTACGTTTGCTGGTGCTCTCAGCTTAACCTGGAGACCTTATATCACATTCTGAATAAAGTATATTCCTTCAAATACATTCTGGTAACAGTGATGGCCAAAGTATTTCCAAAGACCAAAAGATGCTTATGAAAGAAAGGCTTTAATCCTAGGCCTGATGAGATTTTGTTTTTCAAAAGCCGCTTTTCATACCTATTTTAAAATACTTTTCTAAATTATTTTCTTTTATTATTATTATTATTATCATTTAAAATAACTCTGTTTTGATTAGCATGAAGCTAAAATGTCACATTTATTAAATATCTTCAATTTCTTCATGCCTGTAATCCCCCATATGCAGAAAGATTATTGCCCAAATAAAATGCTATCTATTCCCTTCTTTTTTCATAGCCAAAATTTAGATTCTATTCTTGCTAAGTTATATAGAAAAAGAGAAAATACATCCAAGAAAGTGTAGTGATAAAATATATGTTGTTACTGTAGCTGAACCACAGGATGTCACTGTTCCTCTTTCACAAGAAATAAACTTCAGCTGTGAAAGTAGACCAGATTCTTCTTAAAATTACAGAAATGCACAAAAATGACATAAAAAGCACAGAAATTAAGTCAGACATTTCTTTTTGTATGTGTGAGTCAATCTAGGCAATGTGTTGCCTATGTAGAATAACAATTTAATATTCAATTCAGTCTCATCATGTACCAAGATTGATATATTTTTGGTACATCCCTCCAGACAGAACTGACACATATCAATATGTCCCATATTGCATAGAGTCAGGCAGAGCTGAATAGAGTTCAGGCGAAAGTTGATGTAAGACATTAAAACTTCTTGTAGCCTTCCCTAGTTAGCACTGAATTTCTAAAATTTAGCACCCTTTGCAACCACAAAGCTGGATCTTGACAAACACATGCTGCTTTTAGAGGTTTAATATGATCCCTCCGTAAGATCCTTGGTTGCCTTCATATACAGAATTCCACATCCTAAATGTCCCAGTAGGATGCTGGAAATTAGCTCAGAGAGGCTTTAAGATGTCAGTGTGCTTCAGGCAGTGCTTTTAGTCTGAGGGTGTTGCAGTAAAAAGTCCTTTTCACATGGCCATCCTGATGCCTTTCTTCACACACTTCCATGTGTCTGCTTAAGATACTATTTCTATCAGTACAGGAATATCAGAAGTTCCTTAATGACCAAAATAGCGTAGTGTAAAAGGGTCTCATGAGGAAATTACCTTTTAAATCAATATATCAGCTTTATTTTATCCAAGTCTTTTCTCATTGCAGAACATGGCGCCACTCCCTCACTCGCTTCAAATCTCCTCCAAAAGTTCCTTGTTCAAAACTCCAGTAATATTGATCTGCCTGGTCACATAAGCCCAAAACCAGTTTTTTAAATTAGCATTGGCTGTTGATTCCACTTTTAGACATTTTGCATTTTCTTAGGGAGTTATCTTGTTCTTTCTGAATTGTTTCTCTATCCTGAGCACACTGCACAGAATACATGATAAAGGAATTGGATTAGTGGCAGAGGATCTAAGAAATCCTGTGAGTGGAAGATGACTGCTCCCTGGTTTTTCTGGAATGGCTTATGTGAAATGGAGGCATTCCGGCATATTTTACTCACCTTTCTGGTTTCTATACTCTTCTTCTTACAGCTTTGGTAAAATGTACTCTTCTATTTTCATTCGTTTTGTGGGATGACATGTAAAATATATGGAAAATGTGTAGGAAGGCTTTTCACAATCGCCAATTTCATCCCTGCAGCCCACTGATATCTTGAATTGAATCACACCCCATCTTCTACATGTCTGAAATAATTTCCATACTGTTCTTTAAAATGGCAGCCAGGAGTCAGTGAGAGGCGGGTGCAGAGACATGAAACAGAAGAGAGTGCAGTACCTGCAGAAATCTTTTTTCTGAAATCAACGACTAGATCATCTGGCATCTCTAAAATCGAGATTTTCCTATCACTGAGGAACTCCTAAAAATAATTATGCTTTTAGTCTTCTTTATAAACAATGAGGGTACTTTACATGAATCTGTCTTTGTAGATATTCTTCCAAAAGAGTAGAGGAGGTAGCAGTTTGGGGTGAGGAATTGTGTGGTGGTTAGCAAGACATATGGTGTGCAGCATAAGGACCATACTGGATACAATTCAAGGCAGTAGCAAAATTCCCACCCACATCACCAGATCCAAACCTGGCCCATAAACACTTTCTTTATTTGACAAACCATAGTATAAATGACTTTTTATTTTATAAATGGACTCTATAATTCCCCATGAATAAAGGTTATTATGCATATCACTGAGCTCTCCCATGCCAATGACATTTCATTGCCATAGGAGCTAATACACTTGAAATGTGGGGGAAATGTATGAAGATTAATAATGGTTTGTAGGACCTAAACTAAGTATGTGGTGACAAGCATTTCCCAGAAATATTTCAATATTTTGGGGAGTATTTAGCTGAATAGCACAGTGGTAACCATAGGCTGAACAGCAGCGTTACGGTATTTCATCTGTTGATGCAAGTTGGCTGGATGACGTTTGTTCCTTGAGCTTCCTGTTTCCACAAACTGCAAGGAAAATTGCCTCCAAACACTAAATCTGTGCTCCCATGGGTCAGCCCGTGCTACTCTTGCAGAGCAGCTGAGTGTCTGACAGAAGTGTGGCAGATGCATCTTCAGTAGCCTCAGCAGGGCTAAAATATAAGTAGCAACGTGGAAGATGTGGAAGCACAGATATCAGCACAGGCTACCAGCTAAACACTCCTCTTGAGTGACAAAGTGTAACTCATGGTCTCCACTGTAGTGTTCCTGGGGCTGGTGAAGCACAGCATCTTTGCTGCAGTCATACCCTGTGGCGAAGTAATAAGTTGTGTGACAGCACTTTCCTTGGAGCTTTTCTCCATATATACTACTGGAAGAATATGCAAACAAACACACCAACAGTCCTAATTCACAACAGACACAGTTATGGCAGCAATATTTTTTGCATTTTCCAGACCACGTGTAAAGTTCTTCACTGCTTTGAATGAAAGCAGAATTTTTTCTGGAAGAAAAGATAAGGGAGGTGCTGTTAGGTTGAAGATGAAACACCACAGGGAGAGTGAGTGGGTTACAAAACTCTCCAGTATCTTTTTTTTCAGCTGTATTGATTTTTTTTTAAATTTCTATTTTGTTTTAAATGAATAAAAATAATTTGTAGGCCTTAGGACCCTCAGGGGTACCGAAGCCTGAAGCAAATTTAAGCATACTTACCACTTCAAAGTCAACTGGGCTTTCTCTTATAGCAGACTAGTTAGCGTTGCAGGGGGAAAAATTCCAGGGTATTTCTCACTGGAGATGAGCGTGGAGGAAACGTGATTAACTTCCAGCAGAAATAAGGTGTTTCTGAAATGTTTATATTTTTTTATATAGGGCTGTTTCCTTAAATACTTCCTCAATCCTCTGTTGTCCAGACAGTCACAGCTTCAGCTGGTATGCCCTGCACCATTCAAAGTCTGTCCAAATCTGAGCAAATGGGCACTTGGAGGGCTTTCAGATCCAATGAGTTCTGGTTTTGGTAATCTTGGGGATGTGTGGAAAGCTATTCTGGTTAGAAGGGACAGTTTCTATCTATTTTTTTGATATGTTATGGCTGGTCTAGGAGATCCCATTGGAGATGTGTGCCCAGCTGTGCAATGTGTCAGATGATAATGTATATGAGATCTTAGTCAACAAGCAAATATCCAAAGCTCATACTTACTGCTTTCAGTGTTGTTGTGGAAACAAATTAAGAGCTTGGATGGAAAATTCTCAATTTGACTCACAGTCTAGCCAAAAGTGATGGCTGAAAAGAAACAGTTTTCATGGGGTTTTAAGTGGCAGAAACTGGAGGACCAAAGCCTGTTTTTTGGAGCTGGAACATTGGTACCAACCCATGGAGACCACAGGAGCTTGATTGCTTCCTCCTTGGGGAGTTCTGCCAGAACTTCAGAGACATAAATTTGTTTGGTGCTAATGGCATTTCGGTAATCCCCAATACCTCAGGCACGTCCAAGATAAAGCAGTGAGAGGAGTACACATAGCTGCCGAGTCCCTTCCTGACTCTACCTATACTTGAAAATTTTGTAAATAATTTTTCCCAGCACCTTTTTCTCCTGTATCAAAAGTATGTTGGATCAGTAACTGATGTCTTAAAAAACAACCTCAAAAAAAGCCTCCAAAAAACCAACCCCCCACAAAAACAAAAACAAAAAACCAACCAACTAACCAAACAAAAAAAGAAACAAACAAACAAAAAAACCCCAAAACAACAACAACAACAACAACAACCCCCCCCCCCCCCCCCCCCCCCCCCCGCTTCCTGTTTAAATCTTTCTAGTCACCTGGCAAGTGGCATTTCTATTGTACTGAATGATGTCAGTTCTCAACTGGGTACAAATTGCAAGAGACTGAAGTAAACACCTTGGTTCGCTTCAAAACCCGTGATGAAGCCACATCAACAGTTTTGCATATTTCTCTCCCCTCAGAAGTACACAGGCTACATTTTTGAAGATCAGAACTTCACAGGCTTCCTGAAATAAACAGGGTGCAGAAGAGAAGGGAATAATATTGTTGGCTGGATACTAATGTCCTTCTCACTTAAGCTAGCAGGTCTCATGGTTTTTCATCTTTCAGGTAACTCTGAACAAAGTCCAGCACTCAGTGATATTGTGCTCATTTATTTTGTGGGCTAGATCTCTAGGCTTATAAAACAAGGACTGGATAATGCTTATTCATAGATTTACTATATTTCATTTTCTAGTACAAAAGTACAAGAAAATACATCTAATTATTTCAAACTTCATCATAAAACTAAAATAAAATCAATCTAAACCACAGCTAATTTCAACCATCAACAAAACATATTTTTCATTCACTCTTTCAAGTCCCTTCCTGCAACAATCCCCAAGTCTTTAAAGAACAAGCACTGTGCTGGGAAGATCATTAACACTTGTTTTTGACCAAGTGGAGGAAGCAGGTTCAAAGAAGGAGGCTTCCCACAGAGAACAAACTATCCTGTGAACATCTGAGCTACTGGAGTCAGAGTTTCTACTGAGCCTTATGATTGAGTTTTGTATCTAAGAAGGTGCTATTTTGATTGACATTTTTGGGAAAATTGTTTCTTGCTTGTTGGGGTTCTTTTTCCCCTTCCCCACTCCCTCCCCCTGTAACGATAGAATCATGAAGTCTCTCTCCAGAATAGATTCTTTGGCTGTTTTCACATGGCTGTCTCATAGAGGCTCTCTCCTTAACTTCTTATATTTTTAAAATATGTTAATTACCTTTGAATCCCTGCATCTGTGTCAAATTTGATTGAATCAATCCAGAAGGATCAAACCCTTTGTGTCTGTGTGGGAAGCTGGATTTGCAAAACACCTGCAGACTCTAATTTTAGGGAACCAGATTCTTTAATAATCTCCCTTTCTAAGTGATAAGAGATGACCATTCTTTGCTGATGGTGGCTAAGGCAGTATCCCACAGGTGTGGGATCCCTCCTCTACACAGGTATGATATGAACATGACATAGGTTGATGAGCTATCCAGATACAAAATGAGAGGTAACTTGCAAGTAGGATCATTTTACACAGGAAGACAGATTTGCTGTCACTCACATTCCCTCCCTTTGCCCAGTTGTGGCACCAAAGCTGACTTCAAAGGTAGCTCCATCAGCGATCCCATCACCAGTGATTCCCTGGGCTGAATGGTTTCCTTTCCTGTGGGGCAAACTGCTAAGTGATTCTGACTGTGCAAGATCCTTCCTTGTCACCTATGCATTGCCTTTGCTCCTCACTCATCTCAAGATTATCTTTGTAAAAAAAAAAAAAACCTACTGCGTTTCCGAACAATCAAGAGGAAGTTTTCTCTTCCCAGCCTCCCCTGCCCAAATATCTGTTTTAGAAATCTAAGAGCAAGGTTGGCCTAGAGACATCTGGCTTCCCGCATGGTGCTGCACCTATGACTGATGGCTAGAATTTGACAGCACTGTGGAAGATCCAGAAGTTTATTCCTTTTTGTGGGAAACAAAAAAAAAAAAAAAAAAAAAAAAGAAAAAGTGGCAAATGAGCAGATAGAAGGAGTAGGTAAACTCCAGGAGGATCACCTCAGGCCTGAGCATTGCAATTCTCTGCTCTTTAAACCACATGCAGTCCAGAGTGACTTGTTTTGAAGCACTTAAAAATACAACTGAGTGGAAATTGCTGAACAAAACATGTTATAATGAATGTGGGAGTTTCACTGAAGTGAGAGACATGTTGCACACTGTTTTGTCTACTGACTAATGCCACAGTCTAAGGGACAGGCATCACATCAAACAGAGGAGAGCAAAAAAACAGTGGCAACCCCCACTCACCCCAGCTGTGCTCTCTTGGCTCTGTACTGAACATGGTGATTGTAGTCTGGCAGAGCTGTTGTAGAAAATGAGGTCTGGAACACTTATAAACATTTTTTAGTGAATTCTGTTTATTAAACACCACTGAGACCTTTTATATCAATTTTCAATCCTTTCAATAACTTGTTTTCCAACAGCACTAAATCACCCACCTCTTCTTCAGATCTTAATTAGGCCATCAATTAGGTAAATCACATCTGCTTGTCCTTTTTACCACAGTTCCCCGTGTACAGTAGCTCTGGATATTTTAGAGTATACATCCATGTTGGCAAGGCAAGATTGGCACTGTTCCCAATGCTGTTGCTACCCACCCTCTGCTTTCGCAAGGGTGCACACAGATGCAGCAGGGTTGAGGATCACTTCTGCTGCAAATGAGTTTGGTCTGAACAAGGGAGTTACTCTTGGCTGAAAACCCGTTAGTATACAGAAGTATAAACAAAATCAGCAATAAACGTGATCAGTTTTCATGACTGTGCACTCAGACTAATGATGAAATAGTTGCCTGGGCTTAAGCAGCTGCTAACTGCTGTCACTCTGTATATTCCATGTTGTGTATAACTTTTCCGTGGCATGGAGAAGGAGGAACTGTTTCAGAGAGGATGCAGGTGTTGGCTCACACCTGGCATTTTGGGAGGACTTGCGTCCTTCACTCTGCAGGCCCACCATGCTGCTGGCAGATGGAGTGTCAGGAGCTGAGCAGCTCCCTGTGGCTCCTCGGTCACACTGTGTGGAGGATGCCAGGGACATCCCTGCAGGGCAGGCTCTCCATCCTGCCTCCAGCCCTACTGCACCTTCTCCTGCCATTTCTGTAGGCACCAGCTGTTTAGCTCCCTTGTCTGCAGTGGGGCTGAGCCCACCCAGGGCTCTCCATTGGTTTATTAGTCCTGACCAAACTCACATTGCGAGTCTTAAATTCTTGTTGGTGTTGGTGGTACCAAGAAGCCCTGGATCCTTCCATATCCATTCTCTCTCACTCATCAGATGGCTTTCATTTCAGTGCCTTACAAATTCAGGTTTCTTGTTTTACTGGACACAGCTGAAGAAAGAACATTCAAGTGGGTGAAGATTTCAGTCTGTCTTTGAGATTATAGGTCCTGACTTTTCTCATCTGAGCCCCTCACAGTCATTGCCACTAAGGAAATATAAGTGTGGAGTGGTTGTAAAAAACTACTACTTAAAACTCCCCTCTCAGAAAGAAATGTACCTATTACACTTCCTACACTTGAAAACTACTCACTAACATAAAAGGAAATGTATAATTGGTCTTTCACATTTAATTTGCTAGTGGAACATAATAATACCATGCATATTACCAAAGAAAGCAGATTTTACAAGGACTTCTTTAACAACTTAAAAATGTTGGATGAGACATGTTAAAATTATACTAGGCCTTTCAAAATAAAAAAAAAAATAGTTCCAGTTTTTAGCCTTCGAAAGTTAAAAACTTCTATTTTAAGATGGCATCTAAGACAATTTTGTGTACACTTTGAAGATGTTTCAGGTGCTCTGTTGTCATGATGCTGCACTGAAGGAGGGTGCCATTACCTGGAAAACCCTTGTTAAGAATTTGGGAATCTGATTGAATATGTTGCAGCAAAGAAATTATTTCATGCCAGTTCAATGAAGTGCAAATTTAGAGAGCTAGATCTATGGCCCAGATTCCTCTGTGATGCAAGTCACATAAAATGTTATTTTCCTCTGAGGCTCCCTAACCTATTCGGTCCTTGCTTTCTGGTCTCCCAGCGCAAGTTTCTTAAGGCCAGGCTAAGAAAGATGCAAAGTGCTCACAAAGGTAGAACTGATGGATTGGATCCATGAGATATTGGGTTATGGGCTAAAAACTGCAGTATCATCTGAAGTGTCAGGACCTCATAATCTCCAATGTTCGTCCAAAGGAAGGAGCTTGCACTTACCTGTGACTCAGTTCCTCAGAGGTTAAATTGTAGGGGTGGCAGGAATGCCATATAACTGGCATTTTTAATTCCTATGGAAGAACTAGAAAGAGCTCAGTGAGAACTGAAGATGTGATCTATATCTAACTTGAATGATGTCTGCTGAAGTAGTTGAGGGAGTGCCTGGCTGTGTGCTGAATGGGGAACACTGAAGAAGTTACTGAGTGGGATTCTCTAGGGTGAAAATAATGTGGCTGCTTCATTAGAGTGCTAAATCTGTGCAGTGGGTGTGCAGAGGGGCATGTCACATATTCATGGGCAAAATAGACATCCTTCCTTGGTGCTTCCCTGGGCAAGATCTACATCCCAAATTCACCTGGCCTTTATTAAGCTAGGGGATATCTAAGGCATTACTAAATTCATCTTTTGATGTAAAAGAATGTCACATATATGACATAGGCCCAGGGCTGGGTCTGCCCAGGCTGCCCTCTGTCTTGTCCTGTCCTGTCCTGTCCTGTCCCTGGCTGGGGCAGTGGGGCATGACATGTGAGAGAGCCCCAGTCCACGCAGTGCATTTATAGGGAGAGAGAAAAATTTCATTAGAAATAGCTTTCTCATTGTTCGTTTTGACTTTTTAAAAAATAATTTCCATTTTAAAATACTAGCAAGAAAATGGTCTGACAAGTTTATACTACTATGTGTAGTGTACAATTTGGAGTTAAATGTGACTGAGAAAATAATTTTTGCAGCCATATACAAAACCAATGCACAAAAGTTGACCTTTTCTGCTAAAATTAAGTATATTTTCCACTCTGCTGTCCTGACCACAGCTGTTTCTGGGTGAACTCTATTTTGCAAGGCTGGACACCATGAGACCATTTATTCTTCTAGTAAGGACAGCATTCTCTAACTTAGTGGGTTGCCACAAAATTTCATTGCAGCAAGGATAAGTTGAGCCACAGACTCTCCAAGTTAAGCCTAGATCACTGCCCTTTTCCTGGAGGGGGTTGCAGAGATCTCCTTTCTCCAGATCAGGTCTTCCCTGCTGCCATTTCACACAGCATTTTTAAAGAGCACAACTAGTTTTAAATGTTTCCACCTTCTTCCCACTAGCCTCTTGTCCACATCTGCCTGCTTGCCCTCAGTTGTGCTAATTTAATGGGTTGTGAGAGAGCAATGTCGGACAATCAGAAGGATTCAGGACACAGACAAACAAACTTCCCTCAAAAACTTTGCCATTTTTTTAAACTCAAATTATTCTTGTGTATCCCAAGATGGGAGAGCTGGCTTCAGCATAATCAGGATCACAGCTACAGCGATGTCGTTGTCTGTATTGCCATAAGGTAGATTCTGCCATCCTCAACTGCTAATTGCCTTCTGTGGTGTGTGACAAGCTACTCCAATCTATTTTTAACATTTCGTTACAGTGATAATGGGAAAGATCAGGACTATAAGAACATTCAGAGAAGTACTACAGAGAAGTACTACCCATCCTTTCTTTTGGAACACTATTGCTTTACTAATTAGTTATATGCCCAAGTCTTTTTCCTCCCTTGTCTCTGTATTTACTGTGCTTTCCAAATGCTTCAAGTTACAAGTTGCACAAAACCAAAATGTTTCTCCAGCCCAGCTGTGTGAATTCTCCAGAGGTTTTTTTTTCCTGGTCTTTCTCAGCTGCAGGAGGGAAGACTGCCTCTTCTTTAAATTCCCAGATGAGTTATGATAAAAATAGTGTGGCATTTATATTCATACTAATGCACCTGCAGTATCAGCTGTCTCCCAGCTATGAGGCTGCAAATTTCTGCACTTATCAGTGCATAAGTTGAAATGCTTAGAAGTCTCTGCCAGCAGAAAACATGTCTGCAACTCTGCAAACTCAGCAGAAACTTGCAGAGAGACAGAAGAAAGTGTATGTCCTGAACAGTCCTGACTGATGGGAAATCCATACAACATGATACAAGTTATTCAGATTCACATTATTAGATTTAGATTTAAATAATGTGATTAAAAACTTTTTAGGCCAGTCTCCAACATATTTTTATGCTCATACATTGTTAGTTCCTCAGTAATATGTTCATTTCAGTTATTATTTCTTTTTGAGCTCACCTACTTTGTTCTAGATCACATTTGTCAGTGCTAGTTCTAGTTTAATCTCCAATAAAAGTATTCAGTCATAATTTTATAACATTTTAAATTAATTGTCAATCTATGGTGCCACACTAAGACATCAACCTTTGGATTTTGTATTTGACTTGATTCTGTCTAGTCAATGACACCCATCAACACTGTTCTTGTTCTTCTCCCATCCTCACAGGCTCAGCCTGGTGCTCATGGTTCTGTTTGATTCTGACAGCTCTGTGCAGGTCTATCCCTGGATCCATAAGCAAACTGTGTAGCTTTCAATTCCAATACACAACCTTTGCTTCTGCTGCTACTTCTTGCTAACTTAAAAGGCCTGCTGATTCTGGGACATATTCTGAGGATATTTTCAAATCCACTGTAAGTTACTTTTGAGCCTCAATCTAAAAATGAAAAAGAGTTTGACAGTTTTGAAAATTCCTTTCCTCCTTTATCTTGTGTAACCAACCTCATTGCTTGCTTTACATTCAGTCATTGAGCCTTGATGCATGCAGCAGAAATGCACGTGGAGACACTCAGCTGGTGGATTCAGTAAGTATAGATCCTGCTTGCATAAACGAAGACACAAGGGGAAAAAAATACCTGACCAAAAGCACCTTTGGGGACACTTTAAATGTATGTCACGATCTCACAATCTCCTCCAAGTTAACAAATTGTATTTTAGAACTGTGTTTGGTAATTATTGCATTCATGCCTCAGAAGTAAGACCCAGGCATTATGGTTGGTTGGAATTCATCTGAATAAATAGCAGTTTGCCACATTCTTAACAAAAACATTATTCATTAGAACTATTACATATTAGCAGCCCCGAATAACATTTGGCAATTGCTTTGGGTCTGTGTTACTAAAAGGTCCATAGACGCATACAAATTGCTCAGTGCGCTAATATAAAACAGGAGCAGTAATGAAATAGTAGAGTGAGTATTAAGCTCCAGGACTGCAGTTTTATTCTACAAAATGTTCCTCTTGCAATTTGTAAACATCTTAGAAACTCGGGTGTTTTTAAGCTATTTAATGATTGTTAACCGTAAGACTTGATTTGTATTTCCTGCTTGTCCCACTCCATCTGCAAAAGGCATTAGTGGCAAGCTGAGTTGGTCAGGTTTTCAGGCATTGCAACAATAAGCCCTAAGTACTAAGAGGTTTTAGAACACAGATTCCTGCAGGTGTTGAAAAAAACCCTCTGAAGAAAGTGGCCAAATGGGTGCTATGGTTAGCGGTGCTGACTGGTAGGGTAGAAGGAAGTGCATAGGTACAATGGGAGACTTGTCAGTTTCTGTAAAACAAATAATAACTCTTCAGATCATATGTGACCTCTCTGCCCCATTGGCTCTAGATTGTAGGAAAAGAATACACTTTTCATGAGGCAGTAAATGACTACTCTTCCAAGAAGCTTACATTATATCCTACTCAGAAGAGGTATAGTGAGGAAGAAGAAAAAAATTTCCTTATTCCATGTGTACTGTCACAGAAAAGGAAAGGAGGCTCCAACAAAAGAATTTCTGGGATGTCAGTATAGTTAGTATCTGGACATTTATGTAGCTTTAGAGAATTTAATTTTGAACACTGCTGTGAGATGATTCTACTTCTCAAAGAACAGAAAAAGCTAGACACACTTCCTTAAAGATATTTGAAATTATTACCTTCTATATCAGACTAAACTGCATGCTCAAGATCTTTCAGAAAGCCTCTGAATGAAGAAGAAGAAGCTGAATTTTGTTACCTCAAGTTCTATGGTTTATAACTCAAATTCAACCTCTGAAATCTCTACATAACCTATTAACCAAATAAAGGATCCTTCCTTTATTGAAATCCAAATGGTTTCCAAAGCATTTGCTTCCAGTTCTGTCAGCAGTCTGGAGGATACATGGCAGATACCTTAAGGTAGAAGTAAAGCTCAAGAGCAATGAATTTATATACGTTACCCATCACTGTGACAATGTATGGGAAATGAATCTCCAATGTCACCAACTTGAAAAGTTGGAAGGAACAATATATTTTCAATAAGGTGAGAGGACTAGAGTGGTCCTTTTTGTGCTATCCATTTAAAAAATGTTTTATAGAAAGGCAAGACAACAGCTTGCCTTAAATTTATTTCTAATTCAATGGTATAAGATATTCAAGTGAAGAGAAGGAATAAAGGAGAGAATTGGGAAGAAAATCATATCAACGTCCAATTGTTTCTTGTATTTCTGGATGATAATGGTCTTGGGGTATGGACTTTTGGAAAAGTGTTTGGGAGAACAAAAATGCCAAGAAAAGAACCTGAACAGAAAGTGTTTTTCCTCTGGTGTTTGTGTCAGTCTTGCTAATACCAGTTAGGTTGCTTTCAGGGCAGGCAGGATTCCCTTGTTCTTAAAAGCAATGTGGCACTGGGGCTCTACTCCAGATCAGTTCAGAACCAGTCAGGCACATGAAAGATGATATTCATGAAAAATTCTTCTTCCTTAGTATTGGAAGTTTTTTTCTCATACCATCAGGAGGAAAACATTGTAAACAAAATGTTTCCCTGTTTATTGCTGTAGTTCCCTTATATGGCTCTCTTGTTTACCATCATTATTTCTGGAGATTATCTAACAGAATCCAGAAATTCATATTTCATAACCAACACTTAATTTCTGTTAGGTTTAAGAAGGCTTTTTATGAGGTTGTGATAACATAAAACACTTAGCCTTAGCATTAGTTCCATAGCAGTATAGTAATCATGAAAGGGATGTGAGTGGGATAGAGAATTATAATTTATTGCCTTCGAGCATCTACTCTGAACTGAAATTAGCACATTCTTATTAAGGTTTCCTGTGATTAATTATTTTAATTAATTAATTAAAGTGATTAATTACTTCTAATTGCTGGGCTTAGCATCACCTCTCTATGTTTTAGAAATGGATGTTGTCTCGTTTTGACTGGGATAGAGTTAATTTTCTTCACAGTAACTGGTATAGTGCTGTATTTTGGGTTTAGGATCAGAATTTGCCTTCTGTGTTCCTGTTCCGGGTCTCCTGCTCAGTTTTCACAGAAAACCAGTGGCTTCACCACTATCATAATTCAGTACTAATTCACTCAGTATCATTCACTCTTTTATAGTCAGGCCACAGCATTAGCAAAACAAATTTGAAATGCAGTCATGAACAGAATAGTGTTGATGCTTCTTGAAAAGGGGAGAGAAAGAGGAAAACTGCTTGATTAGATGAGACTGCCCTTCACTTTGAGATGCTCTTTTGGCACACAAGGCAAGTAGGTGACACACAGAGCTTAGGTCTCATTCCCTATAGTCTTGGTTGAGCAGACGGGGGAAAGCATAGGTCAGAGCTGCCTCCAACAGCAGCTGGCAAAGTCACTGCTTATCTTTTCTTACAGGGGGCTAAAAGGCTGCTCTGAGCTGCAGCTCATCCCTCTGAGCATCTGTGTCCACTTGTTTAATAGCACAACACAAGGTGAAATGGGAGCTCTCACTTCCTCTCCTAGGTGGGTGTAAAAGCATTGTTGGAAAGGGAAGACCTTGGGTCAAAAGGGCAGTAAAAAAAATGGCTAAAGGGGCATGTAGTTTTTCTGTCAGGTGAAGATTGATAATTACTGCCCTGGGATCCCTTTTTATACAAGGAATTATAAAAACTAAAACAAACAAACCAAACCCCATGGAGAAATTATTTTTGTGCTAATAGGTATTCTTTCTTTATTGTACAATATTGATCGATTTTGGAATTCTTTTAAATGAAGTGTGACCATTAAGAAAATGCTGAGAAATTTGAGTCTCTGCTTAAATAGTGCTAGTTATGTGCATCCATATACAGTAAAATGTCTGTTAGGCACTACTCACAGCATATGCAACAGATCACCACTGAAGGACCAACAGCCATCTGGAGACTGTGAACAAACCCATTAAGAGTACTTCTCTCACTGTACCTGAAAGCTGAACAAAGAGTCTTGTGCTGCATGACTAATGTTCGAAAAGACTGGGTTATAAAAACTTTATTTACTGAGTTTCAGGTTAGCATGGGGCACCTGAAGAAAAGAATAATCACAGGTTTGCCTGTCTTTTAGCTGTAGGTGAGAGGGCAGTGAAGAGAGGGAACTATTCATGCTTTTAGTTTGAGTATCATTGAATTTAATGAGAGATGAGTGCTAGAACCTCACACAGCACTTTGAAGATACAGGGGTCACTTTTATCTCCTATTCTGTTGAAATGACTGATAAACCAGCCAGGAACTATATATAGTTTTTGAAACAAATAAATACGTCAATAATACAGTAACACTGGTATGTTGGCCATGTTGTAAAAAATCAAAATATTAAGGGAAATTAATTATGCAAAAATAGGGCAAGTTGTAACTGACTACATGAGAGCTGAACTGAGCTACTATGGGACAATTCTGAAGATATCTTCATCAACTTGAAGGATGACAGTAAATTTAACAAGATTCAGAGCTGGCCTTCAATTCTTTCTATTTAATGTACTTGTTTAAAAATATGGCATTAGCAAGCATCTATAGGAAGTACCCTTTGATATTCATTCTGGACATAAGCCAGCAATGTGTGGTCACAGCCCAGAAAAGCCAACTTTATCCTGGGCTACATCTAAAGCAGCATGGCCAGCAGGTCAAGGAGGTGATTCTGCCTCTATGTTCTGCTTTCATGGCACTCCACCTGGAATGCTGCAGCCAGCTCTGGAGTCCTTAGTAGAGGACATGGACCTATTGAAGCAATCCAGAGAAGAGAAAAGGTAGAGGGATGGAACACCTCTCCTACAAGGACAGGCTGAGAGGTAGGGGTTGTTCAGCCTGAGGAAGAGAAGCCTCCAGGGAGACTTTATTGCAGCCTTTCAGTACAAACATGGGACTTATAAAAAAGTGGGGACAGACTTTTAGTAGGGCCTGTTGAGATGGACAAGGAGTAATGGTTAAAAACTAAAAGGAGGGTAGACTCAGAATGGATACAAGGAAGATGAGAATTATTGATCTTTTGTGATTAGCGATGAAACACTGTAACAGGCTGCCCAAAGAGGTGATAGATACTCCATCTCTGGACACATTCAAGGTCAGGCTGTAGGCAGCTCTGAGCAGCTTGACCTAGTTGAAAATGTCCAGGTCCCTGCCAACCCAAACTCTTCTGTGATTCGACTCACAGAACACAGGTAATTATTAAGCTATGACACGGGTGAACTCAGTCCTTGGCAACAGCATCACAGTGGTGAGCAACAAATAATAGCAGAACAAAATGTCTTCCCAACAGTTAGAGCTTCCGAGTTATCCAAGACAGACTACCCTTACCTTCTTGCATTCCATCTCTGATGCTTCAGACGGCTGTTTAACCAGCTTGGCTCTGCCTGGAAGCATTCCCAGAGGCCAAGATACTCAGGACACCTAGTACTTGCCTGTGTAAACAAGGACAGTGTTAGCTGCTTTTTTTGGGCTGCTTTTTCCTGGATGAAGAATCTAAGGCAGGAAAACTGAGTGAATAGATTCTAAATACAGATTTGTGTCAAAAATAATCCTAAAATCATACTGGTAAAGTGAATGAGGAATTGGAAATGTTGTTGAGCAGTTTTTAGCTGATAGAATTTTTTTTTTTTGTCATTTTCTCCAGTGAACATTGCTGAAATTATTTTCACCTAGAACAACCACCCAGACTTGAACTCCTGGTTGGTTGGCACGTTTCACTATCCTTCACAGGAAATCAGAGATTTTTATGGCCATCACTCTCTGAGGTTTTCCTAGAACTTGCCTCTCCAGATGAGCTCTTGAGCAAAAGTAGAAATGTCACTGAAGCCATGACAGCCCAGGGGAAGATTTCTAGGGAGTATTTTTTCTTTAGACAAACTGGTAGAGCTGGAAAAATAGGGCATTTTTGGTGCACCACAGTTGTTCTGCTCTGAAGAAAACACATTTGGCCATTTGTGTGTATTGAGCTTGACAATTTTTACACAATGCTTCTTTGAGTCTTGTCATTAAATGCTGCCCTGGTTATGCAGAAGTAGTCATCAGTGTCTTAGGCCTCCATTAGTGTTCATATGAACCTGTTCTTTACCATAAAAAAGGTGGTGAGGGATTCACATTTATTGTGCCTGGGTGACTTGAATGACATTTTCTCAGTTTAGAAGCATCTCCACTTGCAGACTCAGCTTGGGATCTGAAAGTCAAGCTGTGCATTTTCTGGCTCATACAGCTTTGCCATTAAAACTTCATTACATCAAATTCTACTCACAATTAAACCTTTGCAAATAAATTTTCCTCTGAGTTTGCAAAGTCATAGTTGAGGAGACAGCATTTTGGTCCTGGAAATGAAAAACGTTTAACAACTCTTTTGGTGACATATGAGCCAGGATGGAAACCAGATTTTTTTTAAAACCTTTGTCAAGACTAAAAAGTAAAAGAAAAAGATGTTGTAAAAATTCATTTTAGTACTAAATACATTGGATAAATATACAGACAGGGAATAGATAATTGAGGGAAAGGATACAACTTTTTGACAGCCAGTTTTCAGAATAAAGAGACGTTTTAAGAAAGACACAGGTGTATTGGAATAAAGAATTTTCTTTTGTATATGAAGGTGAGTCAAACTGTCTTGGGACTTCATTTGCTTAACTGACAGGCAGAAAATAGGATTCTGGCTAGTACTGCAGCTCCTCTAGCTTCACGTGGGAGTTGAAATTGAAAGTAATAATGAACTGTAGTGTTAATCACTCCTTTATTAGAGCAGGGACTGAGGATCAAGGGGCCTTAGTTCTTTCTTTGACTCTTTCATTGAAGTCTTAGCTGATGTGAAAAATATTAAATGAAATGTCACTTTGATGGTACCAATCACAAAATAGTATCACTTGGTCCTGGCCCACAGTTTCAGGGCCAGGCTAACAGCCCAGCACAGCCAGCAAAACAGGCACATACGCCCATACACAAGGGCACCTTTTTATTCCTCACATAAGCACACTGCTGAGACATAAGGCTACCTACAGAAAGTGCAAAACACCATTTCAAAGGACCTCGTGTCTGAGAAAAATGTTCAACAGTCCCTGCCAGTCCCAATCTTTTTTTCCTATGGCAGCACCTCTGTTTCCTCAATAATTTTTTTCCAGATCTAATGGGATATCCAGGACAAACTGCTACAGGGCCCACTGTGCCTACTATTCAGGATACATCTCCCATGTTATGGGGGAGGTTTAAACAACCTTAAACCTTTAAGCAAGGTTTCTTGTTAAAAATGGAAGGACTTTGTTCTCCCGGGACCCCATATCACTGGGGACAGTGGTGAGCACTAACAGACTGAGGGAAAATTTCTTTTTTCATCACTGTTGTTTCCTGAAGTTGCAGGAGCAGATGCTGCATATTGTGACTGCTTTTGGAATAAAGCTTACAGCCAGGCTTGAGTCCTAGCATTCTTCATGCCTCTCAAAACTCTTCCCAAGCACTGACAGCTGAGTTGGATGTCCTCTGCACAAGTAGCAGTTGGTCTGTCTGGTGTGGCTGCTACGAAGCTGAGTGTGGTAGGTGTTACCCACTGCAAATGGCTTATGCATTTTTCAGACTTGTGCAGTGGTTAAGCTGACCCACCTGATACTAAAATTTGCTAAGAAAGGAAAGAAAACAAAAAACATTTCAGAGAAACAACACGATTCTTTGTACGCTCAGCACTTACAAGCAATCCTTTTACTCATTCAGGCCTACAAACTGGATGTTAAAATGTTTTCCAGGAATGATCTGTACTGAACCTTTGGAGGATGCACGTGTTTTGATCCTGTTTCAACTCTCTTGCAATCATGTCAACCACCTGCCTTCCTTGAGTCTCTATTAACTCAGCTGGACTCTTTGTTTTAGTGAAGCTGAGGATTTCAATGAAAACCAGATTTGCTCTCTGATCCAAGTTTTCTTGGGTAAATAAATGCTCACTCTGTTCCATACACTTAGTTATAATACACTGAATTTTCTCTAATGGAAATGCTTTCACAGACCATTTAGTAAAAATAAGGTCCCACTTCTAGAGAGACACAGATCCTCTGTGCTAATGCAGGAAATGGTGGCAAGAATCACTCTGCTCTGGTCAGTGTTCTTGTGTGCTGTAGTGAGGTCTTAGAGGAGAAAAGAGCTTGGCAGAGATCAAGAAAACCAGGGAAAAGCCTTGGGTGGACTCTGTAGTGTGATATAGTGTAAACATGAGGAATGTGGGAGGAGACTGTGCACGGAGGTGTTGGGAAGAGAACGTGTAGCAGTGTGGATCAATCATGCAGAAGAGCGGGGCCATATCTGCAAACAATAACAATAGGAATATTTGGAGACAAAATGTGCTAAAGGGCAGCATTTTCCTGCCTTCTCAGTACTCCACCTTTTCCCCCACCCTCAGGCAGGGAAGGCAGATGTCCCCGAAAAACTATTCATTAAATTGAGGTAGCAAAAGACAATTAATTCTCAGTGGCAACATTTGGTACGGCCGGTGGTTGTGTTCATGTCACGGACACCCTGCCCCATGGCAGTGGGGAGATTGCTGAGATCTCATAAACTACCAGTCAGGTGAAGCAGCAAATGCAGGGTCCCCTGTACACAGTTCAAAAAACCATCCTGGTCTTTTACTCCTTCAGCTCTTGTAGTCACCTCTAGCAAAAAGGTGACAATGTGCTGCTTCTGGTTAGGATGCAGGAATCAGGAATCTAACAAAACAGTACTGTGATAACAGAGAGCTGTCTCTCTACTCTTTGATTAATAGACAGTGTTTGTGATGGCTCCATTCAGCACTTAACTAAAATTATTTGCATATGAATAAATAATGCTCATTATTTTAGAGAGAATGTAACAGTCCTTTGTTCAGGGAAGAAATAAGTATCCCTGCTCCTCTCTGCTAAAGAGAGATGGTGGCCATCCCTAAGATCAGTGCTCTTTAGCATGAGACAGAGCTGACCATGGCATTTTTTTGGCAGACCTGTGAAAATATTTTTATTCCCTAAGACTTCCAACATAAACAGATTCTGCTTAACTATGTTTATAACACTTCATACTAAGCAGAAATGAGAATCTTAGAAGATGACAGCAGGCTCTTCCAGGCATTAAATTAAAATTACTTTACATTAAAAAATAAAGATGCGTGCCTTTTGCTATATTCCAATTGTAGATGGCTGTAGTCCACTTGCTCTTGCTGTCAGCTTTTTATTTTCAATATATAAAAAGGTTATTAAGAAGTTTTGCAGATAAATGCAGACCATTTCCAGGAGTGCCCAGAAGAGCTCCAACAGCAGGGAACTGACTGAACTCTGTGAGTGGTGGGCAGCAAATCTACCTTTGAAAGCAGAGCTCTGCTGGCTGTGTGTGCCCTGTGTCTTGGTTATGGAGAGACAGAGAATGCCTGGGCCGTTTTTCTGTGCTCTGAGCTCAAAGGGGCTGCTGGTGGAGCTAAGACTTGTAGCAGCAGATTTAATCCCACAGCTCTCACTGACTTATGACATGAGTCAGGAAGATAAGCTGGAGCTGGAACCCGCTGTCCATGGAGGCAAAATAATCCCAGACTGCTTCAGTGGGAAGAGGCTGGTTGAACCTAAAAATATTCCAATGATTCCTTCTACGCTTTTGAGCAACTCTTCTCATCAATTCCTTCCCAAATTTTTGTTCCAAAGCCCCACATGAACCTGATATGTACCAGAGCCTGTGCTGTTTGGGATGTGTTTTATCTGAGAAGAAGAGTGGGATCACAGTTACCTCGTCAACATGATTGTGAGCGATAGGCAACACCCAAGCTGCCTGTGAGGTGTTGCAGGAGAATTTTACAGAACATTTTGACAAGAGCAAGGAGGGAGAGCAAGGGAAAAATAATCCATAATGCATGTAATCCCTCAGAGAGTAAGTTTTGGAGGCCCTTAGAAGAGTTAGGAGTGGAGAACAAAGCAGAAAATAGCTTTATACAGTTACAGGCATCCTTGGAGGGAGCTCTTCCCCTCTAACCCCTAATTTCATCTTTGCCCCTTGCCTCCAGTGGGACACAGTAAAGCTCAGAGACCAGCAGGGAGAGAGGGCACGGGCTCTGTGCACTGCAAGCCCTGACAATTTCTCCTCATGGGCAATCTGAGCATCCATTCTCCTCCCCTGTCCTCACTCAGAGCAGCTCCATTAAAACAGGCATTTGCAAAATGCTGCCTGCTGAAAGCATGAGAATTGATCTCTGCACGATATGCCTTAAGGCTAGTAAAAAACAGTTTTCCCATGCTGCAAAGAAGGAAATGAAATGAAAATGGTTAAGTGACTTGCTCAAGATTGAAGAGGGAGCCTTTACTGGAGCTTGGAAGTAACACGGGAAACCATGCAGTTAATTTCTTAGGAGGGATCCTTTCTGAAAGAGCCACACATCTCATGAGACTCTCCCTTCTACTCAGAGAAGGACAGTCACAGCTTTAGTCAAAGAGCAGAAGTGTTTGGTGACACTTCTCTTAGTCATGAGGTTCTCAAACCTTTACAGGCTCTCTGAAAAATATCTGGATTTGACTTAAAAACAAGGGAGCTCTACTTTTCACAGAACACAAAATCCAGCCACAGACATCCCCAGAGAGGCCATGAACTAAATGTGGTATGGGGAAACTATGAAAGGTTTGCAACCTAAGGCTTTTCTTCTACCAGATCCCAAAATACTGGTTTAAGGTTGATAAATTGAAGACGAGAACACATAGAGAGTTTTCAACAAATTACTCAGTCATGGTATATTGAAGGATTTTTTTTAAATGAGAATTAAGTGCATTTTTAGAAAATATGTAATGTCTTAGAGCCACTCTGGAGCTGGAACAAAACATGTTTTCTTTATTTAAAATGTAATTTTTATGGATGCATTAGACTTGGAGCCAGAGAAAACATTTTTAACTGCTGAGGTTTTACAGCCACTCTAGGGTTAGGAAAGAAAGCTGAAAAAATATTCTGCCGGGCAGATTTTTTAACGCTTCATTTAAAAGTAAAATAAAAAATATTGTAACTTTCCCACCTGTACCATAGTTCATCCAAGTGAAAGAGACACCTTTCATTTCATCCCCCTCTGTTGCAATGAGCCCAAATTCAAGATAACTTGTCTTGTGTGGAAAGAAGATGCCCTCTCTGGGCTGAAAACAGCAGCAAAGGCACTGGGGCCAGTCTTTGGTCCATAACAATGATGAGCCTCTGTTCAACTGCAAGCCTCAGTTTCTTGCACATAAAATGCAGTGAAAATGTTGTTCCTTCTACCTGATTCATTTAGGTGTATGGGGAAGTAATTTGGGCTGCTACAGTGTCTTAATATAATTCTTCTAGCAGACAAACCTTCAGAGATACCTGCCTTTTGACATAATTCAAGGCAGTTGATTCCAGTCTGAAAATCTGCTTCCGAAGGTTAAAATGTGTTCATTTGCTTAATCAAGTAAGTTAAAGGGCATAATATCTTGAGTTGTTAATACCAGTTTCCCTCTCTAAATGTTACTCTTGTGAGAGGACCTAAAGAGAGCAAACAGGATCTCCAAAGCTTCAGCATGTTAGGAAAGCCCATGGCCTCCTACATGCATTGCAAAGGGAGAGACACATGCCAGACTTGTCTATAACTTAGTGTCTGGTGAGTCAGAGCTAAAAGAGGCTTTCTCTCCGTATTTCTAGGCACATTTTTTTACATGTTGAAATTCTTGCCCATGGAATCTGAAGATCCATTGGTGAGAGCAGATCCTACAGATGAACCTAGCCTATATGAAAAGCCAGAGGAACAGACATAATTTTTGTTTTTGTGCAGGAAGAGATTAATCTCTTCAGGTGAGTAATTTTGTGCTGTTCTCCCTGGCTCATGTGAGGACTTATGCTGAAGTACTTTAAGTTCACACATGGCAAATCACGTGTGTCCACACATGGACATCTTTTCCTGCACTTTGCTGAATTACAATGTGGCTGAGATTTTATTTGTGCATAGAGCTTTTATGCACATTTCCTCTGAAATGGGCAGGTTCTTGAACTGTTTGTCTGTAGCACATGGCAAAAGGCCCTTCTCACAGTGTGATTGCACAGCCCACAGAAGCAAAGAATTGTTCTGAAATGGTGGAAGAAAAGCCATCTTATTCACTCCCTTGCTTCATGGGAAGATCAATGTTACCAAATTAACACCTCATCTGACTCTGAAAACAAAACAAAACAAAACAGAAAAAATAACTGTGTGTAACGATGATAAAATTTTTCTCTTTCAACTGTAGAACTGACTTCTGAGAAGTAGTACAGTCTACCATCCCTCAGGATCTGAGGTCTATAGCAAGACGTCAGGTAATCCTTTTATTTTCCCATGTTTCTATCTTGCACTTTCCACACTGTGGACAGTCTTATCCTAGGTCATATGTAGACTAGTCTTACAATCAGTAATGAAGACTTCTTTAATTTTGTCTTCAGTTTTTACTTTGGGATTATGAAATGTGCTGAATTTATAGTACAGTCTTTTGTAAAGTACTTGGAGATTTCTTGGCATTGTGACGGGGCCGAGAATTTTGGGGTGCTTTGTGCTTTAGGAAACAACAAAAATTGCCAAGCAACTGCTCACTGGGGACCCTAGGAGAGCCCATGATTTAGGATCCAGACAGACCAGGCAAAGAAACAAAGCAGCTACACATATGGTTTGGGGAAGATGGGTAATTTGAGGCAAAAGAGAAGGAGGTGAAGGTGAGGTCCAGATGGGTAACAGTCTTTAAGGAAAAGAATGGAATACAGAGAGTCAGGCCACTGGAAAGGTTTACTGAGAAACTGAAGACAAACAGAGGAACCAAAGGTGTATGCTTTTCTAAGCAGAATTTTCAGAGAATGGTGAGAAGAGGATGAGGTTCATTGTGGAAACACCATGATAGATCTAAGACCTGTGGATTTCACTTATGTGACTGAAGGCCTGCTGCAAAAGCTGAAACTAGAGGAAAAACAAAATGAAAATAAAGGGAAAAATATAGGAGAAAAGCAGCGAGACAGAGATTTAAATGCAGCAGCAGTGAAGGGACAAGGCAGTTTACTTTTGGATTTACATATGAATGCTGTCTCCATTGCAGTAAGTGCCAGAACTGCTCAGCTTTTCTTCATGGTTCTCACACCTATTCTGCTCATGAGACAACACTTTAATATCACCAGATGTAACCCAGATGGTACATATTAATTTATATATGGATGCTGGAAAATACATATATACTTTGCATTTGAAGTCTTTTAAGTATGATTTTTATATTCATTTGAAAATTGTTCATTTTTTTTGAGCCATAAGGCAGCTAAAATACAGCTCCCAGGTGAATGAAAATTTATCTATTCCGCCCTGAATGATTCCAGGTTTGTGTGAGACTACTTTCAAAGGTGTGTGATCATTTCGTTTCAGAAATGATTTTCACTGGTTCAAAAACAACACGTTACTGTCAAACGTCCATTATTATGCTGAATGGAAATGTTGGGGACATAAATTTAGAACATCTTTCATCTCATTTTCAATATTAACAACGGTTCCATGTCTTTGCCAGCAAAGACCCAATTGTGTGACTAAGTAGAATGCCTTAATTTAAACATTTGATTATTTTTCTGAGTCAAATTTGATTTAATAAGTAATGAGAATTGGAGTTGGACATGATCTTTAGATAATCAAGCAATGGAGCTTGCTTATCTGAGAGAGGAGGAAGAAGTGGTGGTGGCATTTGTCATGATAATCTATGCAACACCAATACCAGTATTTCCCTAGTGTTTGGAATCACTGAGAAAAGGTGATGAAAAAAGAAGAAAATATACAACTACAAGTAGAATATTAAAACAGTATTAAAGAACAAGCTAGGCTTCTTTACTGGCAGCTCCCAGTTCCTTCCAGCCCTCCACTCCATTTCCTATTCTCTGTTTCTATTCTAAAGTGTACACCATTTCTGCAACTGTATTTTCTAAGTTCAAAACTGGACTCCTAAGTGCTGTGTTTCTGCCAGAGATGGACCTTTGGCCCCAGAGAGCAACAAGGAAAAAGTAAGTACTTCAAAATATCAATAAATAAATACGTACGTTTTCAAAGCACTAACCCGCAGAGTAGTCTGCTATTATTTCTGTTGTATTAAAGTAGTCATACAGAAATGAACATAAACCCAAAATATGAACTTTGTACCCTTAAGAACAACTGGAAAAGGAATCTTCAGGCCATTCTTTTCAATCATTACCTTAAATATGCATTATTCCACTAGACTAGCGAAAACCCTTTCCTGCAAAGACCACCTTTCCATCAACAAAACAGAGAGCAAGGCTGGTGCAAGGATGGAAAGTAGGCTTCAGAGTGAGTATCTGAAATGCTCCTGTATTGGTTTTGCACAGCTTGATTTTTGGTAGTGGAGAGGCCACGGAGGTGGCTTCTGTGAGAAGGTGCTGGAAGTTTCCACCATGTCCAGCAGAGCCAATCCCTGCTGGCTCTGAAGATGGACATGCTGCTTGCCAAAACTGAGACAGTGAGAGAGGTTGGTAGCACCTCTGTGATGACATACTTAAGAAGAAAATTGAAACCAAGTCACAGGTTTTTGCTCCTAATCAGGGAAGTGAAGGAGGTGAGAACATGTGAGGGAAACAACATGGCACCACAACACCAAGGTCAGTGGAGCAGGAGAGGCAGGAGGTGCTCCAGGCACTGGAGCTGAGATTCCTCTGCAGGCCATGGTGAGACCATGGTGAAGCAGCTGTGCCCCTGCAGCCCATGGGGATCCCTGGGGATGCAGAGATCCACCTGCAGCCCATGGGGAACCATAGGGGATGCGGGATCCACCTGCAGCCCATGGGGATCCATGGGGATGCAGAGATCCACCTGCAGCCCATGGGGAACCATAGGGGATGCAGAGATCCACCTGCAGCCCATGGGGAAGGTGCCCATGCCAGAGCAGGTGGATACCTAGAGGAGTCTGTGATCCAGTGGAAGACCCAGAGGAGAGAGGGGCCCTGCTTCCAGGCTGGAGCAGCCTGTCCTTGGAGGACTGTACTCCATGGAAAGAGACACCCACATCACAGCAGGTTTGGGAGGACTGAGTGCCCGTGGGAGGGACTCACGCTGCAGCAGTTTTGGCAGGACTGCTGCTCGTGAAACTGGACCCACACTGGAGAAGTTCACAGAGAACTATCTCCTGTGTTAGGGACCCCATGGCCTCACAGAGGAAGGACTCATCTCCCAGAGCAGCAGAAGAAAATCTCAGTGATGAACTGACCAAAACCCCCATGCCCTGTCTTGGTGGGAAGAATGGAGAGGCTGGAGGGAAGAAGGTGTTTTAAAGGCTTATTTTACTTCTCATTTTCCTCCTCTGATTCTGTTAATAATAAATTCACTTTGCAATGTTAAGCCAAACCTGTTTTGCCCCTGAAGTGTTTCTCTTGGTGCTTATCTCAACTCGTGAAGCATTTGTTGATCTTTTTATCTCTCCTCTGCCCAGCTGTGGCAGGAGAGGATAAGCAAGGATCTCTCATGGGTGCCTGGTGCTGGGCAAGAGTCAAACCATGACAGCTCCCCATGGGATGCTCATCTTACCTGCTCCCTACTGCTTCTCTCCCAAAGCTCCTCAAACCTCAGACCTTCTCCTTTCCTTCCCTTCAGCCCATTCAAATTGTCTTCATGCCTACCAGCTCCTCTCCCATAAGCATTCTGTGCTTACCAAAGGTAGTTGGTTCTCCTTTCACATCTACTAGCTGCAGATTTCTACTCTTATTTGATGCAAATCCAGACAAAATGAAAATTATTCAAAAAGCATCAAGCTGTGCAAGTGGTTAGCATGATTAACGTAAAATAAACAATGAAATGATAATTATTGCTACTTCAGGATAGAAGGCACTAGTTCTACATCTTGGGTAGAAACTTCTGCTACAGACATACTGTTCTTTCATTACCTGGTGCAAAGAAATTATGCATCTGAATAATTTGCTCTTTGGCGCCATCAGAGAACAGCCACTGGATTAGATGAATTGTTGGTCGGATGAGATAGAATAATGCCTTTACTCCATCCCATGGGTTCCATAAGTAATCTCCTAATAAAAATATATTTAGCTACTTCTTGTAAGTCACTGCTACTTCCAGTTGTTATTTTCTGAATTCTTCTTGGTTTGTGGTATTTGATATTTGCAGCATTCAGCAGTGTATTTTAGGTATATTCATAAGGTGCAACCATTTCAAGAGCAAGTACCAAGGGACTTCCCAGCAGCAGACAATTAATGACTATTAGGAGGACTGTAAGGTATCCTGCAGTAGCAGTGGCACACATTTCTTCAGCAATCACTGCCCAGTGCTTCGAAAACAATCTCTCTCCTGTTATGCTGCTGCCTGTTAAATATCTTGGCATTTATCTCATCACAGCAGAGACCACTTGCCCGTGCCAGGGCTCTGTTCCATTGACAATGCCTCTTAATTGCCTTGTTGTTTAAATAAACAAGACAAGATAATTAAGCGATAATGACAAAGAAATAGAATGTTAGTGATAATGGGTGGTAGCTCCCTCTTCCACCCTAACTTCACTATCTAGAGCAGCCCAAACTCTCTGCCTGTATTAAATCTCAGCAACCTTCTGAGTTTTGAAAGGGCCCTTTTAGTCCTGCTTTTTTAATAACTCAATAAAAGTGAGAAAGTCTGGGGGAAGAATTCAAGACTAGGAAAATAAGAGATTCAGGTGATGTAAAGGTTTGGGAAAAGTAAGATGTACCTGTGGCACAAAGAAAAGCAGTTCTGCATGGGGAATAACCAGCAGAAGGAGCTGCCTGTTTGCTGCTCCTGTGTTCCTGGCAGTCCAGTAGAGGCTGGCCCGAGTTGTTCCTTTTCTGCTCCTGACCAGAGCAGCTCTTTAGCCGTGCAGTCTCCCTCAGGGCTGGGCAGCAGGAATGTTGATCCTTGCTGATGCCAGCTACCTGGGCTGCTGTTGCACACACTCTTTCTCAGTGTCTCTGCTTACACTTCACCTTGCTATTCTCCTGTGCTGGAGGCTAATCAAAAAGGCTGACTTTGAGCAACCCTTTAGGCAAAGATTAATCAAAGCAGTATTTTCAGCTATTTGGCTCTAGGAAAAAAGCAGTTTTAAAGCGTATTCGTACACTTGGAACATTAATGAAATAGATTGGTGATCTTTTCTATATATTACCTTATTTCCTCAACTGAGGATAAAAGATGAAGATACAAATCCCAAAAGATTTGATATGGAGAAGCCCAGAAGTATTTTTTGTGTCTGCAATTATTTTTCCTGACAGCCTACTAAGGAGACAAGAAGACTACAGTCTGATGGAGCTCACTGCTTTTCTGAGATTTTTTGTTTATTTTGGTACTTATTGGTGTGTACAGTTGACAGAGACCAGTTCTGCATATGATGATGCCATTGTACATTTCAAGGTATCAGAACAATCTGTTCTGACAGAAACACATAGCTGAGCAAAGAGTGGTAGTGAAAAAAAGAGAAGTTCCTTTGAAGTTCATGTTCCCTTTCCTGGCTTCCAGCTTGGCTGTATGCTTTCCTTCAAAGACTAAAGTAGTATCATACCAGATTTCCTTCCAATTTTCTCAGTTCAGACATCTTTCCTGCTGGTTATTGATATTGATCTGACAAGCTCCAGGAGAGGTTTTCAGGGCAATCTTAAAGCACTTGTGTTGGCCTCAAACTGTTCAGGATATTCAAATGTAAAAAAACACCCCATAGACCAAGGGCTTGCTTTTGTGTTTGTCCTAGAACAGATTACACCTTATTAAGAAAGTTTTTATACTGGGTTTAAAAAGTGAATTTTTGAGACAGAGGTGCAATGTTTGCTCCACAGTCATGTCTGCCTATGCCACCAGCCAGGAGCTATGATGGACTTGAAGGACTGGCAATGTGGTCTTGTCTGTTACTCAGACATTGAAAACAAGAACAGAAATGTAGATCAGTCTTTCTGCATGCTGGTTTCTTCAGCTATTAATTAATGCTTTAAGGTCAATTAAGGTGGGGGGGATTAATTTTGAAAATTAAGGAAATATGAGACACACTGCCTCTGCTGCAGCAGTATAACTATCAAAACACAAACCCTCATCAGCACTTTACAGCGTGCTCCTGCCAACTGGCAAGGGTTTCTGTCAGGCTGGTCTGCAGCAGGTTGAAGAATGGGTGCTAGCTTCAAAACAAATTTACTAGGACTGAAGTACTTACACAATGCCACAGAGACATTAGGAGATTCTGTAGGTATTTTGATCTTTGATTTTTTTGTTAACCATTATCTTCAGGGTTGCAGGTCAGATATATGGGTGGATGAATAGGTAGCTTTCATGAGGGCTGGGCTTGTGTTAGAGAGGCAAAATGTATTGCAGCTCAGAAAAAAAGAGTGTTATAGCACTCTACCATGCTGCCCACACTGGGATTGCTTTTGTGAAGAAGGTCCTGATAGACAAATGCCTGCTACTATGATTTTTTTGGCAATAAAAAATGTATTTTTGTCATTTTGTATTCATATATTTAATTCTGACTTGCATTTTGAACTTATTCACAGGCAAAGATATGGGTTCATTTTATTCATGGAAATGGGAACTTTCTGTGTCCTTATCCCACAGGAAATCTTCTGAAATAATAGTCACTGGGTTTTAAAAGAAATGTTGAGCACTTCATGAGCTAAATATGCCACTATTAGAAAGAAACAAAGAAAAAACAAATAAAATGGAATCTTATTTGCATCTGATTTACATTATCCTGTGAGCATTGATTTCGTTTTTATTTCATTCCTCTTAATACTATTCAGATTGCAGACTGCAACCTTGCTGCAAATTTACAGCTGAGTTTCATTGTTCATTTAATCATCTCAGGTGTTACTGAAATAGGGAACACTGGTGCTTGAAAGATTTCCCCTGAGGTCTATGGGAGCTGCCTATATCCTGAGGCTGGAGGAGGGGGTCTGCAGATATGTTCTGGCAGTTGCTGCTCTGAATTTTGATGATTGTTTGTTGAAAAATTGCATGGGTCGTCCTGTGTCAAGACAATCACTGCTGTCTCCTCCTTTTAGTCAGCAATTTGTCTTCAAGCTTGCTACTTAGGTTGTGCCTTTTTCTTCTCCATCCCTGACCCCTTGCTTCAGCTTAAATATTTGCAGTAACTCACCTTTCCCTCTCCCTCATTCCTCTTGCAAGGAGGAACAAACACAGTGTCAACACTACAGATGTGTTTTAACCCAGCAGATTATTTCGGTGAGTTTGATGGTGCGTTATGAAATCTTTGTGGTTAGCTCACAACACAAGAGGATTCTTTAATAAACACAAGTAAATGTAGCTTACCATGAAGGTAACTTTGTCTGGGAATGTTTCTTTCTGTTTCTTGCAGCTTTGCTTTCTCTGGTTCAGAGAGTTAAAAAATTAACAACCCTGGACAATGGGCAGTACTATCCATGATTTGAAATTCTTTTTTAACTGATATTTTATATTGTTTGCTTAAAATCTACTGTGTCTGCAAACAACCTCTCCTATAAAATTGTTTACCACTGAATGTTTGCTGAAAGCAAACACAAAAAACATCATCAGGTTCTAAATAATTATGTTTAAAAATTTAAACAACTAAGAGTTAAAAATATTTTGAAATCTTTGTTTAGCTGTAGTCTATTTCTATTGACATAAGCTCAAAAGAATCTTGTGGCTAGGATCTCTGATGTTTCCTTTTGAATTTTTCAAATTAAGTTTTGTTCCTGATTTTTGGAGAGGCAAAATTGTGATGGCATCCTAATGAACAAATGAATGAATACATAAAAATGTAGCAATTTCCCCTTGGGCAACAAATTTACTCATATTAATGCTGAAATAGAGGGTTAAGTGCTATGTGACAGAAATTGTATTAGCTGTTGCAAAAGCAACTACTCATTTTGATCAACAGCAAAATGTTTGCCTTCGAATCTCTAGTCCCAGTTGGAGAAGCAACCTTTCCCCTATAATTAATTTTTGTGTGCTGTAGTCCATTAGAGAAGAGAGTGACAGCCTCTGGACACAGATTACTGTCTTAGGTATGGCCCAAAGGAACATTATGGTCTTAATTAAAGGTGGCTCAATATGTCAGCCATTGCAATAGTTTCAGCATTTTTAATACTATGTCAGTATCTAACCACCTTAAAAGAATTCTGGTAGCAAGCAAACTAAGTAATTTAAAGGCAGCTCATGTTCTCTGTAAGTTTTGCAGGACTGCTACTGGGAATACTTGATAATTTATGAAGGCTTACACCACCAAATTAATTACATTTTCCTGATGCCACATGTCTTTTTCATACAAGCTAGCTCTGAATTATAAGTAACAATATTGTCCTTGTTCATTCCTTCAGTACAGGAGACAGCTTACTAATAACACCGGTAGAATTCAGTTGCTGTATTTTAGAAGTGTCATTTATTAAACACTGCTGCAGTTAAGGTGGTATATTCTCCTCTAATATTAACCCCGATTTCTGCTGTGTGTATCACTGCATCTCAGTTCTGAGCCTTTGGCACAGGTTTCATTTGGGAGCATTTTTTATAGCTTAGAAAAATTAACTATGCTGTGACACGCAGGAGTTACAATGCCATGCATTCTACTGTTTTGTGTGGGAATGAGGTTATACTTCAAGCCACTGTTCTGACAAACAAAATTACCTTGGTGTCCTTACAATAAGCAAGTCATTATCAGTGGGTTTTTCTGAGGTCGTGCCGTCTTGAATCATGCTTGGGTTTTACATAGCAGATACTTCTTGGAAAGCCTGAAAAACTCTCCTGATGTGGTTGGCTTAGAAAAAAAAAATAATAATGTTTTCAATGTTTCTTTAAATTAAAATAAAATCAGTTTGAATATACTGTATGAATATAGCTAACCCCTGAACTTCAATCAGCAAGGAGAGAAATAAATGGACCTTCTCTTTTCTTTAACAAGGTTTTAGAATACTGAAACTTTCTTTTTTGCCTCTTCCATTTTTTTTTTTTTCTGATTTGTTTCAAGATGACAGAAGAGAATCTAGGGCTGGTTTTGGAATAATTTTAAGTCAGTGATCTGTACAATGAAACTACTTTTTCCATTATTTACTATTACTTAAAATAAGAATTAGATTGGATATGAAATTCCAAAAGGAGAATTTTTCACAGGAAAGCTCACTTTTCTGCAGTTCCTTTAAATACTGAAGTTTTATCTGTGAGAGAAGCCTGCTGTTGGTGAAGTTTCATCAGACTCTAAGCAGGACTGGGGTGAAAGGACTTTCTTTCACCTCAATTATTAGAAAATGCAGCTGAGAAAAACCCAAATGCTACTGTGAAAGCAGTATGTATAGATGTATAAATAGCCCTTTGGAACATGCAGGAGGCTCTTGCATCCTCTTCCTAGGAGGGAGTGAAAATGTTACTGGACAATGACACTGCAGTATCAATACAGGGGGAGTAACTTTGGAGGTCAGAATTCTCCAGCACTTAGGCTTAACACTTTTTCCAGTGAAGTCTTCTGTTCCAGTATTCTCCTTTCTGATTATGGAGCATAGTGGAGTCACACTTTACTTTTCAGCCATATCAGTCACATGTGTCTTAAAGGTCAGCTTCCAAATTTTTTTGCTGATTCTTTGCTGATTCTGCAGAGAAGACCACTACTGAACTAATGGTAAATTATGTTTTCTGCTGCATTTAGTCTTCAGCTCTGAATAATGTTTGGTCATCTCCACATTATGTTAAGTACAATGGATGTTGAAGGCCTTCCAGGTAGTGACATCTGGTTATGCTACTTTACAGTACAAAAATTGCCTCGAGCAATTAAGCCTCAAGTAGTTCAGCATCTGTTTCAGGTTGTTTCAAGAGATGGTACACTCCTTGTAAGCTTTCCCATGAAGAATTCTTACATGAGCTTTGATAGCAGAAACATTTTTCTGCTTTTTCTGCAGCATGCAGTTAGAAGTTTACTTTTATTACAAGTATTTTTTGTGCTCTGAAATTTAAATCTATTTGGAAGTGGCTGGTAAAAACATGTTAATTGAGCATCACAAATATTATAAATATTTGCAAGGGCAAAGGAATATTAAACATCCCTTCACACAGCCAGGACTTTTTAACTGGAATGGTACTGATCATGTTTTGCCCCTATCTCTGCTCAAAAGTAGAGGAAATTCAGGTCTTGGTCAGCCCTTGCAGAAGCTTGCCATCTATTTTCACCCTCTGTCTTCTGATAGTCCTTTAATTTCTCTTTAGTGGGAGTAAAATTCTCTGTAGCATTGCACAGCAGACAATAAAGCAAACCTTCTTAGAAGACATTTGGATTTCTGACCAAAAATTAGATTCTCCATCTTTCACTCTGTCTTGAACCAATGCCTCCTGAGTTTACAGAGTTTGCACTCTCCACATTGATTTACTTTGAACAAGACCTGAAATCTAACAAATTGGAAAGAACGCCAGTTAAATGGTATCGTAACTCCTAGTGTACAAATATAAATTGTCAACTAATGGCTGCCCTGGCTCAAGCCATATTAACTGGGAACCACAAGATGCCATAACTGACCTGTTTAGTCCAGCTTGGCTCAGCAAACAAGAAAACACTTGGCCTTCCTCTCCTAGAGAGGCAACAAGAAATGACTCATCATGAATCATTCACTCTGTTGTTCCCCAACACATTTACAGCAATGTGCTATTTGTTTTCAAAGAGTCAGGATGACACTTTGCCAGGATGAGCTGCATCCTCTCATTGTCTCTCCTTCAGTACCTCCAGTAGTTGGGCAACTTCACCTACTGGGAGATTCTTTGTAAGATATTTTGGTTATATTAAGTTATATCTTAAGCAATTGTCTGACATAGAAAGTGCTAATGAAGAAATAATGTGAGATCCCTGATGATGGCATAGCCAGACCTGTGCATATCACAGAAGCTGATGCTGACTTTAATATGTGAAACGTCCTACACTTGTAATAATTTGAAAGGAAAGGCCAGAATGGCTGGGTTTTTGCCAGCCACATCTGGATGTGACCAATTCTCTCTGCTCTATACATAGTCATTGTGGTCTTCCTTAGAGCCACATAGTATTTGGGGTCCAGAGCTGTTCCCTAAGAAAACAGTCACAGGCATTGTATCAGATGTGTCCAAGGGTTATCATACAGGTCTTCTGCTGAATCATGCTGGGAAGCCTGCAAGAAAATTCACTTTACCTGCCTCCCTGCTGGCTTTCTGTTCGTCCAGCTGCCCCTGTCCCCTGGATATGACAATGAATATGTGCTGGCCCACGTAAGCAGAAGGCTGCTGTGCTGATTTAAAAATCCCTCCATGCCCCCATGGCAGTTCTTTTCTGACAGGGCTGCTGTGGTACAGTGGGAGCGAGCACATGCCTGAGCCTCAGGGCTGCTGTTCCTGCAGCTGGCACTCTGAAATGTCCAGCAAATGTGACTGTGCTGTGGCTCAGGGTGGAACTTGGGGGTCTTCATTAGCACACACTTCTGCCAGCTCTGCTGTGGGGTGATAACTGCTGGCAGATGACTCTGAGCACCTAGAAGCTTTAAAATGTCCCAGAAAATTCCCCATAGTTTTTTTTTTTTTTTTTGGTTGTTTGTTTGGTGTTTTTTTGTTTTTGTTTTTTTTTTCAGTCTTTGCCATTGTACCACACTCATTAGTCTCCATGTGTTACTTGTCCCAGTGAAACTGCTGAATGAAAAGGATGTCTTCTGTGGTAAAAATAACTAATTTCTGCTGGATTTGTCTTTCATCTATCTGTTAGCAAAAGAAAAAAAGAAAATACGTGAAAAAGGTGTCTGCAGGATCACCTTAGACACATAATAGACTCATAATAATTGTTTTTTGTTGTTGTTGCAGTGAGTTACTGAATAAATAACCTGTTGGCTGCAATGAAAGAAGAGCTTAGAATAAACTGTTCTAAGAAATAGCATTGACATGTCCATATCAACCATGAAGGAATCAAGAGGGATACATAAGGAGAATCAAATATTTTCCTGGAACAATATACAGTTGCTTTGAGCACACACATGCACGTGCACAGCCGTGCACAATCTTTATATATTGCATTCTCAACAAGGAGTACTTCTGAAATGTTATGAGAGACATATCTAGAAATATATGATTTATATTTTTAACTGGAAGCAGAATGAATTTGATGTGTTAAGTAGTTTGGATTTGAATGAAGATGTTCCTGCTTTCACACACTGAAGACTGGTATTGATTGGATGCATATGCAGAATAAGCTTCTTCACAGCTGTTTAAACTGTGCCCTCTACAAACTTCCATGAATATTTAGATTTATGTTGCCTTTCTCATCACATCTGTGCTATTAGGAGGGTTTGTGATACTCAGGGAAGTGGTTTGGTCTTGCTGGGTCTGAATGAATTGTGTTTTAGGAGAACTCCTTTGAGTGGGAACAATCTTGTTTTGAAGTGTCATACATGATCTGAGCCTTAGAGAGATGCTGGAATGGACATGGAGGTATTAAGCAGTTTTGTAATGCCTTTGTGATAAAACAGAAGGCAGCATTTTGGTCTTCTAGATTCTGAGGTTACTTTTTAAGTTCTATTGATGTGTCATAGTTAACTACTGGCTATCCCGTACACAGCATACTTCTCACATGGTTTGCACAGAAGAATTTTTAGAATGAATGAGGATTTAATGAAGCCCGTTGTGTAAAAAAAGTACTTAAACTCTATACTGAAGTTGAGTGACCATGCACAAGTAGCTGATTGTTCCCAAGCTTTTTACAACTACTTGCTAAAAAAAAAAAACAAAGCTGCCATTCCATTTGTTGTATTCTTTAGTTGTATTACTTCTTCATTCTCTTTTCTGTAACAATTTTTCTTTACAGTTTATTTTCAGTTTATGTAGAAGACCACTAGCAATGGGCAGCACAAATACTTTAAGTTCCTTTGTAGTTCTACCACGTCTGTCATCAGCAGGAAAGAAGAATTTGAGAAAAAAGGTGAAAGTGAGTGCCAGTGTCTTTTCCTCATAAGGCTCCAATATGAGAAGCTCAGAGAACAGTAGCTTTGCTGAGAGTTACCGACAGACTTTATAAAGATTTGTCCTTTGTTAATATTTCTGTTTTCTGGTCTGTGTCTCCATCAGGCAGCAAATCAGACATCCTCTTGGGTTCAGGATGAGCAGCTGGGTTTTCTTTCTTGAAAAGATGGGTGAAGAGGAAAGTCAGATCTGGTCCTGCAGGTTAATCTGTGGTGCAGTCCCAGAGGCAAAAGCACAGAGAAGTCACAATCTGACAGCACTGGTTTTGGGTCCATAGGAGCCCACTCTCTTCTGAGTGCACAGCTGCCTATGTGCCTCAGTATCCTCTCTATTGCAGCACCATCACTCAGAGTATTGGAATTTGTATTTCTTCAGTGTGACCTCTTTGTAAAGTAATAATCCGTACTTTCAGATTTTCAGTCATAATCAGCTCAATGCTCTGACAGAGCCAGCATCCTTTGGTTGGGGGTAAAGAATGTGATGTTTGGGCATTCCCATGGGATGGTGACCAGGTTATCCTGGACTTGGCACCACAGTGCAACGTGTGGCTTTTGGGTTGGTGAAAAAGTGCCAATGCTTGGTCACCTACCCTTCTGCACCCTTCTCTGCCATGCTTTTTCTGCCCCTCGGCCAGGCATCATGCATATGTTGGAATAAGCAGGTGGGAAGAGGAAGATCCCCTTCCAACAAGGTCCTGTTTGTGTGCTGGGGAAAATACATCTCCAGAATTAACCATTGATTAAGAGTGTGATCATTTCTGAATTGCTCCTTATACATTGATTTCTGGTGGATTCAGCACCATAGAAATCCTCCACTCTGAGTCTCTCACCTTTGCTTCTCCTCTGTGTTTGGACAGAGAAGGGTTTCTTTCTCTTGTTGGCTACAGGAGGTGAGGTCAGAAGGAGAAAGAGCTTGGGTGGCCAAGTCACAGGTGGCAAAAGAGCTGGGGAGGAACTCCAGATGGCTGACGTAAGGGTTCATAAAGTGACGAAGACTCAACCCGCAATGTTCTTTTAAACCTAAATGTTTGTGTGTGTTACCAAGCCAGCATGTAAAACTAAACATTTTCACGTGTTGAACTACAGATTAACTGTGGTGCTTATGATGATAATTAAAACCACAAACATAACATATTGTGAAAAATTCCACATGCACATTTAAGTTCCATTCTTGTAGTCATGGAAAGGCATTACTGAGTTTCTCTTGAAAGTTGTTCTTTGTATTCGGCAAAACTTGGGCTAAGCTGAAGGTCTTGCAGGATGGAATGTCACTATTTGTAGAATTTGGAGAAGGTCTTTCATTATGTATGGAGGTATTGTTTAGATCAGGATTTTTTTTTAATGATTCTCAAAGTGAAAGAAACTGACATAAGAGTTTGGCGTGATCTGAATGTGGTATTTCAGATCAAATGCATAGGAAACTTTAACTCTTGACTATTTCAAGCCATTAAGAGGAGTGTAAATCTGCAGCAGTTGGGGGAAAATGAGATTTCAAAAGTATGTTTTATTTCGAGCTTGTAACTCTATTTAATGCTTGAAACACCAAGGCAAATGTTTGTGAAAGTTTCTTTAACTATCTTCCTTTGGGGATGGTTTGTCATGATTGTTTCCTGTGCCACAAACTTTTCTGTGCAACACTGAGTCTAAAGATGGCTGTCAAAACTGAGTGAGCTAGGACATTTACTTGGGGTATGCTATTCCTTGATGAAACACCAATTACTCTGAAATGTAATAGCCGTATCAGCAGCTGAAGAAAATAAAACTGGACCATGAATAATTAGTTCTGTATGTGTATTTTTATTTTTTTTTAACTAGTCTCATAAATTTTTAAAGGTTTGAGATATTTTTTGAATGTTGGTGGTGAGACAAGAAATGAGGCAAGCAGCAGTATCCTCTCCAAAGTAGTCAAGAGGCCAAGACACAGAGGTCATGACTCCTACCAGCAATTCTGAAAGAGAAACTGCCTGATGTAGGTAAAAATATAACCTTGTTTGCTCAAACTGCAACTCAAAATGAGTCCTTTGATTTCTCCAGCCTCATCAAAGTGCTTGTATTCCTATGTGATCCCCCACAGATCTTATCTATTTCACTGATATTTCTATTTCTAATTTCTAATTCTCCACTAAAGATGTGCCTGGACAATGCAAAGTGGCGCTGCAGGAGAAAGCCTGAGACCAGCTCTGAGCAAGCAGGAGTACCTCCATTGCACAGCACTGCAATATGTTGTCAAAATTGTTGACAACATTGGGGATGCCATAATATTGGCACTGTGTGGATGGGGCTATTTCAGGGATCTTTCCACCACATAGCAGAGATATATCTAAATTACAGCAGTAGCGGCCCAAAGAAACTGTAGCCAAAGTTCAGTGTCGCAGGGAAACTGGTAAAAATACTAAAGTTGGTGGGTTTTTTTCAACAACCAGAAGTGTTCAAAATTACAAATATTGAATCAATAGAAAGAATGACTTAAAATGTCATAGGTCATGTTTAAGATTGAAGCAGATGGATACCTAGAGTATTTCAAGAGGCAAATGCTGAAATATTTCTTTGTTTTAAAAACTGAGCCCTTTATCTGCTATAAGATTTTTGTCAAAATTGTTGATCCTATTTTTAAATTGTTTTATGCAGTTTCCTTCTCTGTGAGTTTCTGATTTTTTTTTTATTTTAGGTTCTCAATAAAAATCATCAAAAATGAGCAAAACCTTATTTCTTCCCATTCAAAGATTTTTTTTCACACAAAAGTTAATTATTTTAAGAAATTGACAGCAGTTTTTGTAAAATAATTACACTTCAGGGAGAAAAAAAAAACAGTCTATACACACACACACAAAAAAAAGAAGTGATACTTCAGTAAAAAAAAAGATGTGATGTTAAATTCTGAGCAGCTGCAATCCAAAACACCTTGCAGAGTGTTGAGAAATTATAGCTACAGAGTCAGCAAAACACAGGTGTAAAGGCTCCCTCTGTGGAGCACAACTAACTGCGATGTTTGGTGTGCATTTGCATTTATTGGGATGTTGTCTTGGGAAGCCTTGCTGGCAGTCTTCTCTGGGAACCTGAATTCAGAGTGAGAGAAACATCACACTGGGCTGTTCAGCTTGAACCTTGCACTAAGCCTGCCCTGACACATACCATTATTATTACTATTATTTTTAGATCTGGGTTGTGGGGATTTTTTGCTCTGCATTAATGCAACTAATATGATAACAGCAGCATATGCACGACAAAGCTGCTAACCAAGGAAATATCAGGCTTACAGCACTTCTTTGCACCACAGTTGCTTATCAATGAAGCGTGTATATAGCCTAATTAACATAACTGGAATGACTATAATTATGCTATCATTTTGTTTACTTTAGCACATTCTGTTGAGGTATATGGGTAGCAATATTTGTTATTGAAATATTCCCCCTTGCTACACTCAGGCTGTTCAATTTTCCTGTTAGTCTATTTTATTTATGGTGTGATTTAGTTGCTTAAAAGTGAGGAAAGTGTTAAAGTCCACAAACTCTTGGCTTACTCAGTGTTCTCTGCTTTGGATTTTGGACACAATCTGATAAAGCTTTGAGTAGTTCTTACTCATGCAAGTAAGGCAGTCCTGTTATAATTAATGTCACTATTGTAATAAATAAGGCTTTGGAGGATAGAAGCCTTAAAATAAAAATAATCAAGAACATGCACAGCTAAAAGCCTTTCAGGCTCCCATTTGAGAAAGTGCAATGCAAGTGAAGCTGTTAGTTTGGGATATCATTGCCAGACAAAGAAAATGGAGAAAAATTGTATAAAATATTTATTTTGCCCTGGCTTAGACTGCCCTACTGAAATGAAGTTGTATAGACTTTTGATGAAAATAAGATGTCACTCCCAGAAATATTTCCAAAGAAGGTTCCTAGTGCAGTAGGGTGATGCTTGCTTAAGCTTTTGTGTAGTCTGTGTAGAGATCTTCATCTTCGTGTCTTCAGCAGCTCTGTCACTAGTGCAGCTATGCTGTGCTGGCGTGTGACTGCAGCTCAGGAGAAGCAGCTGCAGCAAGTTCTTATCCCTCATGCCCTTGTCTAGAGCAGAGGGAGAAGGGAAGGGCACACAGGATGTCAGTCCTTTCTGACAGACATTTCTGGAGGTCTGGGACTGTAAAAATCCTTGTGATGCTGTTGCCTTGAACTTTTCTTAACCTCAGACACCCATAGCACAGGCACACAAAGCCCTTCACTGGCTTCCACTGACAGAAATGGTGCACAACCAGCTCACCCAGCAGACCTGGATCATCAGCTCCCTTGCATTTCACCAGGGTTAGTACCTTCCACTTTCTGATGGGGTGCAGAACATTAATAGCATAAGTCATGTCTGTACAGATATATGATTTCCATAATTAGGAATGTCAGGAGTGTATTTTAAGGTAAGGATGTATAAATTAACACAGACTTAATAACACACCTTTGGGTGTAGCCCAGGGTCTTTCTTCACATTAAAGGATTAACAAAGGTTCTCTTGGGTCTCTTGCTGAGTTTGCTGGTCAGCTGGAAATGTCTTTTTTTTGGTGCTTTTGATAGAACCAAACTGTTCATGGTAGTGTTTTTACTGGGAGAGTACCTCTTGTGTGCAAGCTGTCATGCTCACAGTCACTTCTAGTTGGGAACAGCTTTACTTCTCAAGTTGACGCATCCCACAGATGAAGCACCTTCCGCAGGTGGCAGGTCAGAGGTGCCCAAATCTTCCCAGGGATCTTCTGATAAAAACCGGGTGGTCTGAAATCTGTCCTCCCCTTTCCCTACCAGTGCACTTAACACAAAGACGGTATAGACATCTAATTTAGATGCACCAAACATAAAAATACGGAGGGAATTGACTGTAATTTTTTTTCCTGAAAATTGCAATCACATCACAGTCAAAAAAAGAGGAATAAATGAAGAAGCAGTACATTTCCACCCCACTGTTAAAGAAGTCTCACAGCGACTTTGTGGTTCCTCCATGTTTCTTTACCACTCTTGATCAGGAGCCATATATAAATGAATAATGCTTACATGCAAGATCTCTCTTAGAGTTATATCAGCTATTCCTAATAAGAGCTCAATATGTGGAACTTAATCATCTACCAGATGTTTTTGTTTACCAGTTCTTATTTTTTTATTTAAAATTGCTCCTCTGATTTAAATGAGTAGATGCAAATTCATCTCTGAAAATACATCATTAAAGTGACGTAGTTTTACATAAGAGATTAATTTTATCCTCACATCATATGTTTTTAAGAATTAAAAAATGTTACTGGATCACAAGCACATACACATTTTCTCTAACCCCTGGCCATCACCATGAAATGATGATTCAAGGACATAACCTTTGGAGACAAATATACACGTGACTCTTTCCATCTCATTGCCACCCCAAGGACTTTACCATTGAAATGACAGCTGATTCTCTCTCCTTTTATGCAGGCACAAAGGCAGAGAGAGGACTGAGGCTCAGGGACAAATTTCTCAATGTCCATCCAGTGCAAGAAAAGCTTGTGCCTTAAGAGCAGCAGGTGCAAACTCCTATGGCAAGACTAGTCATGATTTTTATCCATCTTCTGCTCTCATCCTCTGATATGCTTGTGGCATTTTCTCTCTCATTGCAGCCTATTAGCTGGTAATAGGGCACACAGAAATGTTTTGTGGGCTGTAAAGAGAAGAGACCAAATGTGACATACTTGTCACTGACCATGGCTGGACTTGTCTTGTCTTCCACTTCTATGCTCTGATTTCAGACACTACATATGGAAATGTCTTTCTGCTGCTTGTTAAACTGCCCTTGAAGTCTCACCTTTTCTATTCCCAGGTTGTCTTCTCTTTAGTACACTGTCAATAATGTTAGAACTTTCTAGATGTGTGATGGTTTAGTGGGTTTTATACAAAAAAACCCATTGGTTTGCTTTGCTGAAACACATGCTTTAATTTTCCATTGTGATTTCTTAAATTCAGAATGGGGAAGCGAAATCCTTCCAGTTTAAACAGCTTCCTAGTATTTTGCAGTGGGAACACAACCTCACAGTGCCTGGACGTGAAGCCCTGCTGCCTCAGAGAGCTGATGTGAGACCCTTGCTCCTTGCATGAAGAGAGCCTTTTAGGGCTTCCAGCAATACCAGACTGTGAATAATTTTATCACTGCCATTATCATCTGGGGACACAAACAGGATTTTACCCTTTATTTTAATGGTGTGTGTACTGCTGCTTGAACTCTTCCCTCCTGATCCCTTTTCTTACTATAAACACTGCTGCTGCTCCTCTTCCAATTTCCATGCAGTTCCTCTTTGCTTCTGCTCTTTCTTCTATTGTACAACTTGTGTTTCCCTTCTACTGGGCTATCTCAACAGTTTGTGTTAAACTCCTGTATTAAATGACATGGCATTTGTGCAGCTGCACACCCCACTCAGCTTTACTCAATGTTCTTCTTTATTTACTTTAGGTGCCAGTGGTGGCAGCGCCGGCTGGAGTCACCACCTGGCACTGTCAGAAAGAGCAATACATAAAGTTTTACTTCAACAAACCTAAACTTCCATGGTCACCAACACCTTGTTTGTGTGAGCAGCCTTAGCTCGGTGAGACCTACTGCTGTATGCAACTGGGAAATAAGAAGCACCATCTCCTTCAATGAAGGGGATTTTTGAATCAGTGAGGGACAAAAACCATGTTAAAGGGAGCGCACTCCATGTGCAGCTGACCATGTGTGTGTTTTTGTGAGGATTTCCAAGTACTGTCCACTGCTGTCATCACAGAGAAGTGCCTGCAACAGGCAAGGCAAGAACAGCCAGCAAGGAAAATAACTGCAGATAACCAAAATCATTAAAAGAACAATCCCTGCCTGACATGCCTTATAGCACAGCACTGTGACTCTTGAATAAAGAGCCTCAAGATATCTGATGGCCACAAGTGGCAGAGGTTTATGGTGTACTTACATGCACCCTTCCCAAACATTGCTCTTCTAGTGTTGACCGCTGCAGTGGTGGAAGCATTCCTTCAAGTGCAATGCCTGCCTCAACCCGCTGCCTTTGCCAAGGACAGCTGCTCTGCCAAACGCTTCTTTTCTTACCTGAGTCATTTCCCAGCAGACAGGAGACTGATCCTTTTCTCAGACCAAAATGTCTCTTATAATCCTAAATGGAGACACATCATGAAAATACTCCATTTTTATTCAAACCAGCCATTGTTAATTGTGTTGTCTTTATCAGCAAATTGCTTTCTTTTAAAAATTCCCACATGTGACAAGTCACGTTGTAATGCATTACTTCAGGCTGTATCTTTCATGTTGCATTAGAGTAAGTCGAGCTTAACATGATTTGATGCTTGCAACCTGCTTCAAACGTGGCATGTGAAAGATTTGAAAGAGATGTATCTTTCAAGAGAAACAAAGAGTTCATAGATTTCTTTTTTACTTTCATTTATATTTTTCTCCCTTTTTAGTTTCAAACAGAAGTTGAATAATGGGAATGTTAAAGAAAGTATTAATCAATACATGTCTTTTTCCTACTTGTAAAAATTCTTTGAACTTTCAATTGTTTGTTTGATTTCTGCTTTATATTTCACAAATTACGGAGGGAAACATCTACCTGGTGACTGTTAGGAAAAAGTCTTCTAGCAAAGCAGCAATTAGGTTGGAGAAAGAATGGTTATACATGCTCTAATGAGTGCTGATAACAAAGAAAGAATTCCACTTTTGAAAGATGAAGGTTTATATGGCTAAATCCCACCTGATCTCACCTGATCAGCCTCTTGTATTCTAAGAAATTATTGATTCTCTAAATCAAAGGTGAACATAGCAACTCTATCGTATAAATGAACATACTTGCCTAATAACAACAGTGAGGAAAAATAAAATAAAAATAACCTGACTTGTTAGTATAGCTTCAAATAATTTAATTTATCATGTTTTGCAATAAATTTATGCTTAAATATAGGAAAAATACGTTTTTCTTTAAAGAGTAGCAGCAAGAATATTATCACATTTGAGGTTTTGGGGTTTTGCTCCTCCTAGAATACCGTTTAGTCAAGAAATATTTTCCTGAAACATTTCTGAGCAGTGTGGTTTCTCCTGATACAAGTAACCATATAAACATGCTGGTGCTTGGATCTGCCTGAAGAGTTTTCTGCTTTCTTTGCTGCTGGTGTTTTATTTTCTCTGAGAATATTCAGAGATGATATAGTCTATAGACTATATATATATATTTACTACAGTCTATATGTATAACCTATGAGACTATATATTCAGACACTATATGGTCTATGAGACTACAATTAAGTATGAACACAAACAGGTTCATGATTCACACTGGGCTAGACACTGGTGTTTTTATTCCTTTTGAACCATCCTATTTTGCCTTTTGAATCACAATAATTTCAGTGGGATGACTTGGACAAGGATGTCAGATTGTTATACCCATAGGTAACATTCAAATTCTGGTTTTATGGGCTTTTTCAGTGTGAGGATCTTCATTTTAGCTGCATATTTCATCTTGTATAGATGGTAATATAACTGCAGCCACCTACTTGTCTGTCATTTCAGGTCTTAAAATTACCTGAAAAAATTACCTTCTAAAATTTTAGAAGACATGCTCTGGACCAGCCAGGAAGCAGAAACCTAATGCAGGAAACACAAAGTAACATCATATAATTCCTGTGTACAAAATCAGAGTTCTTGACCAAAATGGTCTTTTCTTGTGTCAAAATCTATTAAACTCTGTCTGTACACTCAAGGGCAGAGGCTCTGCAGCAAGACCTTAACAAATTAGAGAGATGGTCAATTACCAACTGTGTGAAGCTTAAGAAGGGCCCCTGGGATGGGGCAATCCTTGATGTACAGACAGCCTGGGGAACAAGAGGCTGGAGAGCAGCACCACAGAAAGGGACCTGGGGGCCCTGGACAGTGGAAAGTTGAATGTGAGTCTGCAGTGCCCTGGCAGCCAGGAGAGCCAACCCTGTCCTGGGGTGCATCAGGCACAGAATCACCAGCTGGGCAAGGGAGGGGATTGTCCTGCTCTGCTCTGAGCTGGGGCAACCTCACCTCCAGTGCTGGGGGCAGTTTTGGGCACCACAATATAAAAGAGATATTAAGCTACTGGAGAGCATCTAAACAAGGGCCATGAGGATGGTGAAGGGCCTTGAAGGGAAGGTGTGTAAGGAGAAGCTGAAGTGACTTGGTTTGTTCAGCCTGGAGGAGACTGAGGGGTGACCTCATTGTAGTCCTCAACATCCTCCCAAGGGAAATTGTAGGGATAGGTACTGATCTCTTTACTCTCCTGACCAAAGACAGGACTTGAGGAAACACCATGGAGCTGAACGAGGGGAAGTTTAGGTTCAACATCCGGAAAAGTTCCATTTCCAGAACTCCTACTGTTTCGGAATTTTCCTATAACACAGATTCTGGAAATAACAAGAGAGTGACCTCAATACAAGGATTAGCACCCAGTATTTCTTTGTAAACCAAAGGGTATATTTTAGTTCCGTCTCCCTGAAGTTGCCCAAATGACATATCAAACCAAGAAGTGATGTTATGAGCAGAGGATGTGGTCTGTATCTCATGGGGTTGGTTGTAAATGATTTGGGATAATTTAGATGATACCAATAAAAGTATTTTTGTTTCCAAAATGGAAATAATTTTCACATTTTATTTTCACAAAAACTAAGTACTTAGTGAGTCTTGCTTGCCTAAGAAGCAGTGGGGGTAGAGGTAATGGTGTTTTTTAGCTCATCACTACTGATGCATCTACATTTAAACAGATAGATAAACAAAGATAAATGTAATATTCTTCACATTACCGTGGGGTTAACTACTTTTGTTTCTAAATGAGAATTTCACAAACTGGCAGGATATTGAGTTTCACTGCTAACTAACTGATTTAGTAGTACAACTCAAGGAGTAGTGGCTAGCATAACCCTTCAATGTGCAAGTAAAGAGCATGTCAAGAAAATACTGAAATGGATGCTGTGTTGTTACCATGTGCACTGGGTCAGATATCGTAACATCCAATTCCTTGAGCAATAGTTAGAAGCTCTGTGCAGCAAGCTGAACATAAATCTAGAAAGTCAGCCAGAACCTCATACTAAATTTTTTCCAGAGCATGTGTCAGCAGGTATCTGTTGTGCTAAGCACCTCACTGTAGGTACCCTGATCTGTAGTGCTGCTAATTACTCGCAGTGCCAGCTCTCTTCATTCAGATAGGCACAGGAGCAGCAGTGGGAATTACTTACAGAATTGCTACAAAGCCTGGAGAGGGCCTCTGGGAGCTTCCCACTTGCTTGCTGCATGCTGATGAGTCCTCCTGGTTGTTGCTGGTCACCAAAAGTTACTTCCTTTTATACCCCCCCAAAACACCAACTCTTAAACAGTCTGTACATGTCTGCTAAGGCACAACAGAATAGGGTGGGGATATAGCTCATGTTAGTTCCCTACTCTTCTGAGTTGACAATCTTTCAAAGAAAATGCTTTTCTGTAAGCCAGTTACCCTCAAACCACTCTTACTACAAGTCAGGTTAAGGTAAAAGCCAAATTTAAGTATAAATTCACGACATCCAAAACTGACTGTGATTACAAAGGTTTATGCAAGTTATAGGCAGAAGAAAAAAGCACACAGTCTGTATACATGAATTTGAGACTGAAGTTATTTCTTACTACAGCTAGCTGAGGTGCTAAAAGTGCCTCAGTGCACACCATTGATTTTGGCCTCCATTGTGCCTGCAGTGTTGTCTTGCAGCTATTGTAGAGGAGCCCCCTGGGTGAAGCCACCAGCTCTAAATCACCTTTCCAGGGGATCCTCGGTATTGCTATAGATATCAGGCTTCCCATGCAGGTTTTTTCTTGGAAGCTCAAATATGCTCCCTTCCAGCCCTCTCATGAGAGACATGATGGAATTTGACTTTCAGTGAACCTTAACCAACTTTTCATGTGATGTAGTCAAACTTTCCTTCCAAAAAACTGTTTGGAATCAATCAGAGAGACAATCACACACTGTGGAAAAACCCTTGATAAAATTTCTAAATAAATAAAGCATGGAAAACAAATAAATCCTGGTGATGATAAAAGCTTAATCCAATAAACTAATCTGATCAAAAGATCAGTCTTGTAAAATCAATTACATTTGTCTTCAAACACAAAGACATAGGCAAGGTTTTTAGAAGAAATACATTCTCTGTAGGGATTAAACCACAAAGTGTTTTATGAGTACATTCCCCTAAGAGAAAGTAGAATATAATTCCTGAAGGATCTCTATCAAGAACTAATGGGAATTTAGTCTCTTTTGTAGTAGTTTAGCAACTCACTTGAAAACATGTAAACAGTGTTTGGTATACAGCATGTGATTTATTGCACACACTGTTTTGTCTCGGTGCTTTCAATGAGAACAATAGCAAGCTGTAAAACCTTCTGCTCCAGATCATTCCTTCAAAATAAATCCAGTTCAGATGCTCTGTGAGGACTGGTATTTCAAAGTGATAACTGGCAATTTATAAATCACCCACTTTCTTTTGCAACGAGACAGCACATCTGTAATCCATATTTATTTCCCATTAATAACTGTGATGGTGCTGTGGCATTGATTGTTTCATATCGTGTGCATTTCACCTTACTAACTAACTTTGAAGAAGAGTAAAGAGGAGCCATTTACCCCATTTTTTTCCACTCAGAGAGTATTTTGAGATGAACTGTTTCAAATAAATTTAAATAAGTTATTGAACTAACACATGCTCAACATTTCCATGAGTTTAATAATGAAATCTATATTTACACCATTTATATTTGATTCCCTTTCCAGACATCCACATTGCATATGAAAGCTGAGAAACACAAAGAGGAAATACTTTATTTCATTTTTAAAAACAGTCAAAACATTAAGTCACTTCAGGCTGACATTGGTAACAGTGTGACTTTGAATGCCTCCAGGATTTGTAGAATTGCCAAAACAGATTTTAGGAAGCTGATGGGCCTAGACTACCAGGAGGGAGACTTAACAGCAAGAAGATTGATTACAATCAAGTCTGCTAAGGGAGGGCTGTAACAGGTCAAGGTGCACCCCCTGCCTGCCCTCAGGCTATGCTGGCTGCTGGGACTGGCAAAAAATTGTGTAACCTGGGCTGTTCCTTCTTGCTGTTCTCATCTCCCTACACTGGGAAAGACTACACAAATTACAACAGCCCCACAGAAAAAAGTCAAAGAAAAGGCTCTGATCATGCCACCTATGGAAGTTTCTTCTGTGTGTAGCCAAGGAGTTCAGGACTGTCTGTGGGGAAGACTCTAACAAAGCATAATTCATTCAGCAGAGCATATCTTTTCTGCTTTGCCCATGTTTTCCTTTTGCCCAGTTTCATGTCTGTTGCCAAGGCTTCTCTGTTAAAAGGCATCCTGTTTTGACAACTTCCAAACTTACATTAACATTTATGTTGAATCATTGATTATTGAAACATAATAATCTCCATTAATAAATCCTCTATAAGTAAGTTGAATAATTAACCTCCCAGTCAAAAAAAGATGTTGAACTACATGGACAATGTTAGATACACACACTACCTACTTTGTGATGCACATCTTAATCACTGCTAAAGCTTAAAACCCTCATACTTAAAAATACCTTTACAACAGAGTTCTCTCTGCCTAATATTGCTCTTATATCAAATATGCCAATGATTAAATCAATGGCTTCGTGTCACACTAAACATTTAAAATCATTATCCCCAAATCCTTTTGGGAGGCAGACAAGATGCCCTCAGTTCAGCTTCCTGTAGATTGTAGGTCAGTAGCACAAAGAGATAGCATATAATTGGACTCAAGTGGTAGTCTGAGCTCATAAGAGGCCAAGAATAAATTAGTCTGAATCATCTACTACTTTAAAAAGAGACATTTAAGTATGGGCAGAGGTCAGATTTGCAGCTGCCTGACCTATGGATAAATATAAGGCTTTAATGCTTCCAGAAACAGAACAGGGAACAATTTAAGTACCTGAATATGACAGGAAGCATCAGTTTTTTGATCCCTAGCATTTCTGTGAGCATTTTCGCTTTAGGATGAACCCTGAATTCTTGAATTGAAGTACAAAACAACTTTAAATTCTACATTATAAAGGGAAATGAAGAACAAAATAAAAGCAGCATGCAAGTACTAACAGTGAAATATTTCCAATACTTACCAAATATTGCATTTTAATGTTATGTGACATTTTACAGATGGAGAAAACAATCAGACGTCTATTGTCAGCCAGTTAGTACATTAACATAAATACAAATGCAAAAATTACTGACCTGATATCCATTTTGATATCATGAAAGTGGTATGTTTTTATTTTACCAAGGAAGTTTTAAATTTACTAAGCATTTATGCTGAATAATGGGAGAATAAATCAAGAAAGGATATGTCTATATTTTTTCCTTATATTCTCCAGCTATCCAGTAGCAGCTGCCACATACAGTGAAAAATCAGAGTTAAGATCATTTCCTCTAACTTGGAGTGGGAAATGTGTTCCTAAAATTTAGCAAGCAAAGAAGTTGTCTAGGTTGGAACTTGAGTTTCCATTCACATCTGACTGTTAGTTAATATATGGTAACAATGAGCACATTTCATGCTCATATTTGCTTCCTGAAAACATCTCTGTGATGCATGGGCAGTAGCACATACAATTCAGTCAAGCTGGAAGGAGAGTGAACTGGCTGAGGTATGAGCCCAGAACAAAAAAGATTCAGCTTTTGAGCTTCACCCCAGGCTTTTGTGGCAGAGTTGGAGCAGTCCTGTGTGCCTCCTGTGTGCCTCAATTTCCCTTCTGTACTGCCAGGCTAATAGTATCCTCTCCATCTCAAAGGAAGACAGTCCTGTAGGTCTGTGATTCAGCCTAGCCAGCCAAGCAGGAAGAAAAAACACACTGTGCTTCTCACTCTTTGGGGTTATTTTTGGACCTTTACTTGGAAGTAAAAGAGAGATGAAAGCACCATCTGAAATATACTTTTTGCTGCTGCAACAAAAGTAATGGTGTCTCTCAGATTTAATCAAGCTGTTTGTCTTCTTTTACTTTCCTGTACTTGGAACACTGCAGTGCTTTGTTTTCTTTGTAGTGCTACATTTCTTCATTGGTTCAGTTTATGTTCAGAGAGATTTAGAATTGAACATAACTTTTAAAGTGGTACTTTTAGAGTTTGTCTAGAGGGCTTGACTCACGGAATCTGTCACATTCCCCCCACAGCATGCTGACAGTTCAGGTGAAGCATTGCAGTCACCATGGTAAAGCAGTGGCCATATTTTTATATATGTTGCTTTGAAATGAATAAATGGTTCCTGTTGAAAAGAAAGTGGTAGAGTAGGAGGTGGCAGGTTCCAGTTTTGCTTTCAGAAAGCATCACAGGTGCAGCTGGCTGGGGGCATGAGACTAGCCAAAGCCCCATTGAGCAGACCCCTTTTCTCACAGCCACATGGTTTGGGAGAGGGAATACTTATTTACCAGTGCAGCACAACATGGGGTTAAACAGCAGGATACATATATGGTACACTGAAATACTCAACAAGGTCTTGTTGACTTCTGCTGCAGGAGAATTTCATCCTCAAGAATACAACATTCACCTGTTAGTGGGAAGAGGAGGTCCTGCAGGTGCCTGCTCTTCTGTGACACCACCCCCTTGTTCATTTGGCAATTGATTACTGCCTCTGGCTGTCTCCTGCATGTGCCCACACTCACCAGGCTTGCTCAGATGAAAAGGAATGGAGATGCACAGTGTTTGAAAATTTTTGAAAATGGTATTTCAGCTCATATCCATCCTTCCCCATCTTTTCTATCACCTTTTAACTCTTCACATCCTTTCTTCTCTCTCTAATATTTCCAAACCCAGAATTCATTGAATTCATTGACCTTGAAAACAAAAACAAACAAAAAAATACCTTAGGAAAGAACAATTTACTTGCCAACTGCAAATACTTTGACAGGTGCAGGGTACAAAGGAAGATGTGGAGTCAGTCAAGCCCTCTGTCTCCCTCCCTCTGGGTTTATACCCAGTATTATTTTTCCTTGATTGCATCATTCTTTTGTGAAGACTGAAACTCTTGAGAACATAACTACCCTAGCCTCTATAATAAATATATAATAGACATAGTGTGATTTATGAATTTTGGTAGTATTTTTAACAACCGTGTTCTATGTCAGCAAGGATTTATGGCGCAGATCTCTTGATCTTATAAAAACAGGCACAGCAACCAAAAGCCCAAGAAATCTAACCATTAGCAATCTCTAGTGCTCTTGTCAATAGGGAGGGTTAAGAGGATGCACTGTTTCAGTATGGGATTCACACTAAGGCTGCCCAGGACATCCCATGTCCCTTGAGGGCCACAGTTGCACAGCTCCACACTGTGAAGACTTCTCTTTGAGTATTTAAGCCTCTACCTATATTTTAAAAATGCAAAATTGAACCTGGAAATACTTGAACCAGCTGGTCAAGTGCCTTAGCACAGAGGTAGCAGATGTAGAGCAGTTCCTGTCTGTAAGGGAGCCGCTAGAGGGAGGGAGAGGTCCACAGTGCCCTTCCCCAGCCACCTTCTGCATCCCCTCCATCACCAAACACAGGCTAGACCCTGCCTTCTGACAGCCGGTGGGGACTTCAGCTTTGACCCTAGTCATGGAACAAATGAAGGTGGCAGCAGTTTCCCAAGGTCTTCGGTGTCTGACCCTCCAAAAGCGCCTCGTAGCTTTTCTTGAGCCCCAGCTGCTGCTGCCACATGGATGTGATTCCTCAGTGCTGAGGCTGCAGGCCAGATGGATGCATCCTGTGGGCTCTGTGCAGCCCAGGAGCCCTCAGCTACAGCACCATATGCAAGTGGTGTTTTACACACATATCAAATGTCAAGCCTTGGCTAAGTTGCAGATGAAGTATAATACTTCTGCTGTAGCTCAGTGCCCTTAATACCACCCCACAGTGTGGGAGAGTCCTTCCTCCAAATCATTAGCTACAGCTGACTCTCTGCTTATTATAGACCCCCGAGTGCTTTCTAGCAAAGGCATCCTCAGAACAAAGTGTGTCTCCACTCCTCCTCAGCTGAGTTTTAACACAGAATTTAATAAAGATTTATAGGTTTTCAGAGATTGTTTTGAGCTCAGCCAAAGACTTTTTTTTTTTTTTTTTTTTTTTTTTTTTTTTTTTTTTTTAATCACACTTTTCCATAGGGGGCAAGTGTTTCCAAGGCTGTAGAAATTGAAGCAATATCTCAGGTATCTCCAGCCTCACTCAGTGTCCTACCAGTCCTTTAACTTAGGGGAAAACAGGATTTGTTTTACAAATCCCATCCAGAAAAACTTTGTGTGAGTAATAAAATGTTAGGCCTCATAAACTTATGCTAATGCTCACATCCCTGGATTTATTACATTTGGAAACCAGAAATTAATACCATAAAATTTAAAAAAATAGAAAGAAATTGCACAGAGGGAAAATAAGTGAAAGCTATTCTGTGTCATTATTTGTTAATAAAACTACTTGAAGGTAATTTTGATGACTAGAGATGGACAAATGCCAGAAGAAAAGTTCCACTCCTGCAAGGGGCTTGAAATTTGCTGGGAAAGGGGATTATGATGGACATAATTAAAGTTTTTCCTCCTGTTAATTTACTGTTTCAAGGATTCTGAAATTCTTTCCAGAGAAGATACACAAGATTTCCCCTTAGCCTGGATAAAGGCATTGAATTCAGGGAGGAATGTCTTGGAGTCAATGTTTAAGTCTCAGTTAATCACAGGGAGTAAAATAGTAAGAGTTAGAGGAAGGACTGGTTTGGTTTCCTGAAGGTTCTCTTTAGGTAGTCCATACCTTTCCTAAGATGCATCATGAAAAACACAATACTGAAGACGAGTCCTCAAAAGTAGGAAGAATGATGAAAATTCACTTCACATGTTAAAATACCTTTTTGTGTGTTTACATTTGTTCTGGTTGGGGTTTACATTCTTTTTCTGTAGACCTGCAGTCCAGCTCACATTTTTTGTGAGCACATATCTCATTATGCCTACATGAGTTTCACTCACCCTATTAAACTGCATCCTGTTTATTCTAGGGCAAGGGCTTTTTTTTTTGTTAGCTTTTGGTATTTATTTTCATTTATCGAAGCCATTTGGAGCTTGCAGACTTTTCTTTATGAACTCATCATGTCACCCTTTCATTCTTTATCAAAAATACTGGTTAACTACTGTCAGACCCAAGCTACTTTTGCAAAATCCAGGTTACTAGATCAGTTCAGTTGCCAAATGTTAGGAACTTTGGACTTAACATGAATCCAGACCTCTTAGGAGAAAGCATCAGGAAGTGGCTATGCTGTTAAAAGCAGGGGTGGAATTTTCATAGTCTTCCAGAAAAGATAGTCTGTTCCTAACATCAGCTGGTTTCAAGGGAAGATTTAAGAAAATACAGAATGGGCAGCTGTGGAACTAGGGAAGATTATGCTGTAACCAGAAAATTACAAGTGACAGTAGGATAGCACATACTGAACTTCTGCCAGACAATATTATCTGGGATTCTGAACAAGGGAGAGTGAATGAATAAAGAGCTCTTAGGGAAGATAAATCTCGTACCCCGTGAGAGAGGATGGTTTTGTTTTTAAGCCCCTGCTTGCTCAGCTTTACAGGGGATCTGACAACTGTTTCTACCACAGACTTTTCTTATGGGCCCTGAGCACATCAGTTAATCTCTTTGAGCATCCAGTCTCTTCCTGATTCTGAGAGATACAGGTTGAGTTATTCGAGGGGCTCTTTGATACTGTAAGTGCCCCACCCAAAACCAAAAAACAAACATCAAACAAACAAGAAAACTCAAAAAAACCCCAACAAAAATTTAAAAAAAAAAAACCAAAACCCCAAAAAACGACCACAAAGAAACCCAAAAAAAAACAAAAACCAAAACAAACAAAAAAACAAACCACAAAAACAAAAACTAAAAAACCCAGAGAAACCCCCCCCCAAAAAAAAACAAAAAAAAGCAAAAAAAAGTCCACAACTCTGGAGAGGAAAGGATGAAACCAGAAGAAATCAAAGATATGCCTTGACCAAAATTCAGCTTGTGTCTGGTGAGACGCTCATACAAAGTAAAAATATACATTACACATCTTAGATAAGAGAAGTGAGGGAAGACAAGAACTACCTTGACGCAAACTACTGTGATAAAAGTAGACTCCTTACCTGACTTTAATATGGTCAGGTGAGGAGAGAAATTATTTTGTTGTTCTAGTCAAAGGATTTGGATCCCATATAGAAAGTGAGAGTTAATAGAAATGAAAAGTCAAGTAAGAGACTGCAACATGTGACTTCCCTTAAGACCAAAATCAAAACAGATTTATGATCTAGGTTAGGACACTGGTGCAATTCAGGCAGCAGACTCTGGTGCTGAGATCCTGAGAAGTCATTACAGATGACTTTGGGGCTGCATAAACCCCAGTGAAGCTGAAGATCTGCTCTGTGCTTAACAAGAGTGGCTCAAGAAGCAGCACAGCTCAGGACTTGGCTCCTGTCTGCATGGAAGCAGATTCAAACAGTTGAATCTTTTGTAATACCAGAGATATTGAGAAATCTGTTTTTTTACACTGAAGGGTTTAGCAAGATCCATTTTGTCTGGAAGGAAAGATCTACCTCTCCTTGCTAACTTCTTTTTATACAGACAATCTGACCTGACATGAGGAGGCTCCATTTCCTGGAGAGCATGTGAACTCCCAGAATAAGTCCCCAAATAAACCTCTTCCATGGTGACCCTCACAGACCCATTATACTGAATGTCTCCCTGTGTCTCAGTACAATTGCTGGAGGAGAAAAAGGGTGGAGGAGCAGCTGAAATATTGTTTGACTGTAGCTGGTGGAAGGGACAAGAAAACTCCCTGGGGATCATGGAGACAAGGGTGCACAATGGGGCCAACAAGTGCAGACTGGGGCTAAGACAGGCACAGTGCGGAGTGGGCACTGGCATCACAGTTTATGATATTACCAGCATCTAATAATTTTGAAATGTTCTGTACTGTGAATCATGTTTCTACCATATGCTGATACCACCACTCTGCTTGAGGCTGAAAGTATCTGTTGGCAATAAATTCCTTATGATGAATCTCTCTGAAGGACTGGATCCAGTAGTATTTCTCAGTGCCACGTATGTGCACAGGCATGCACACGAATGCACCTGCGTGCACAGGACTTACTGGATTCCTCACAAAGCAAAGTCATAGCTTCTGTTTTCTTTGGAGGTAGGTGAATGAGGACAGATTGATGGTCAGTAGGTAAGATTCCTTCACAGGGGGTATGGAAGGTCAAATGTAATTTTCTTTCTTCAGGTTCAAGTTCTTTCTTTGCATCAGAGAATCCAAGTTCAATCTCATTCTTTGATATGCAGCTTTCTGGTAGAGACTGGTTACAGAAGAATCAACGTGATGAGGTACACTTTACATGCTTCAAAGGAAAGACTACATTTCCTCACTTCTCCAGAAGAAGGAGAGTTGACTCCCACTTTCCCAAGGCCTGTTTGGGAAGTTGAAGTCTATGTCTCAGCCTTGCAATACTCATGTTCCCTGCATGGCTCTGAATGCCCTTTTACAGGTCCAGGTGACTGATATTTCTCATCATGTTTTGTGCAAATGTGCAGAACTCCATAATCTCTGTGTGCCAAATAATGGAGTTTATGAAGCCAGAAAGTAAAAGTAATTTATAAATCTCATTTCAGATCTCAGAGGAATAATGTAAGGCAAAATAGAGAGCTTGTGTATCTCCTTTTCTTCTACATTCTCTGGTTACCATGTAAACTAAGGGGAACTACTTTTAAGTAAAACTCAGCAATTGAAATAGTTTCTCTCCTGTGTCTAAAAGAGCTTTTAAAATAATATATTTGTCCTATATTTCTTCCTGTTCCTTTTCTTTCCTACTCCCCCTTGAATACCACAGGTCTTGTTTCTGACTTAACAAAGACGGTCATCTGCTCTTCCCATTCTCATGTGGTCTCCCTGGATAGCAGAGAAATGATGAACCTTGCATTCCTTCACTGTCTTGGTCCCAGAGGAAATAACTGTAGTCACAGATACAGAGCAGAAAAAATGTGTGAGCTGGGCTATTCCACCATCCTTTATTTACACTTTTCATGGTTTCTTTTCCCTCAATATTGGTTATGTGTTAATGTTCATCCAGCAGCCCAGTAGGGATCAGTCTTTACTCTCACTAGTGGAATATCTTATCACTGCAAGGAAAAGGTATAAGACCCCAGGTCAAAGAACTAGATAGCACCTAAATTTTTATAACTTGCAATACTGTTTGCAAGGGACTGCTAAAATTATGACACAAAAGACTGGGTTTTTTGAATGTATGCAGAGTAATCCCACCAGTCTCAGAGCAACTCTAAATGTACAGGCTCTTGTTGTTCACTGGTAGCAAAACTCTCTTTATAAAGTAGCACACCCAAAGTGAAGGCAGCTGTGATACAGTGCACTAGAGATTTTGTACTTTGCAAAATAAAGCTATATAAAGGGGGTATATCAGGGAAAAAAAATTGGTGTGCAGCAATTTTATAGCATAAACTGATAAAATATTGGCAGAGATTAGTAACATTTGCCTCATTTCAGGTTTCTTTACAAAATTCAGATATTACATGAGATTTAGCAGGATCTGTCTACACAAAGGCAAAGGACTTTTTTATATAACTCTTGTGAGCAACAGAGAAAACAAATGTCTTCCTCACTTTCTTTGTCATTTATATTTCTTTTTGGGCGGTCTGAGACAACACCATGCACCCAGAAACACTAATCTAGGATGTTAGGGTGAAGTCAGAAAGAAAGGGTAAAAGAGAGGAATATGTTTATGCTGATGTCATGTCTTTTAGTAATTCACTAGCCAGCCCAGGGTGGCTACTATGAAAAAAGTTTCTAGCTTGTGCCAGCTGAAGAAGGGAACAATTACAAGGTAACATTAATTAGGAATCAAGAAGGTTAGAAAAATTACAAGGTGGTTCTAGAAGCTTCCTCAGAAGATACTTCAACTTTACAAATAGAATTTTTCAAAAAATGTGGTTTTTTTAACAAGTATCTTAAACAGATGAACCTAGAAGATGTGGATCAGGAATAAAATTACACTGCATAGTTCTTCCAGGTAAGTAGATGCAGGAGAGAAAGAAGAGACTGTGAGGAGGGTAAGGACTGTGTCTGCTCACAGAGCAGCAAGAGGACTCCTCCCACTTCACACCTTTTACTCAAGACCCTGGGGTTTGTGCTTTTACCTGGTGCCAGGGAAAACCATTTTGAAACCATCTCTCTGGTTTCAGAGGTTTCCCTCTTGGAGGGAGCCTGAACCCACATTATCTGCCTCCTCGGTCTGTCCTTATGCTATCTCTTGCTCTCAGTTTGGATCCACTCCAGAGATCACAAAGTCTGTTCTCGGATGAGCATTATAACCAGTATGCTCTTGGGTAAATAAATTAATCATCTCTTATTTCACTTTTGCATCCGAGAGCTTTCATGGGGTGGGATTTTACGACAAAGTATGAGTTTGTGGGTGCTGGTGTCATAGATTTCCACTCAGTATTCAGTTATGTGGCAATTCTCACATCATTCTGGTTGATGGCTTCTGCTTGCTGCAAGAAATGCATGAAACTGTGCCTAAAAGAAACAGTAATTCTTCCATGCACCATTCTTTCACTGACATCGGTGAAGGAAAATTGGATGCTTTGATGAAGACTTTCATTGCGCCAAAGTCTTTGATGAGGTTGTTACCTCACCTTCTACAAAAACTCAGTAGACACCTTGTGGAAGACACACAGGAAATAAGAAGACTTCTCAGCAACCACTTGTGGGGGTACTTAGAGGAGCCTGCAGCCAGCTCTTCAAGAGGACCTGATGGAGCTGTGGAAGCAAAACTGAGCATAGGTGTGATTCTGTTTTTCTTAAGCTGGTCCTGCAGAAAGATGAAAGGAAACGTTGTGGAGTAAATTCAAAGGCAGTTCCTTAAATATAGTCAAGGTTTCACTTAGATTTTCTTTTTAATAAGAAACAAAAATATTAAAAGTGTTACATAGAAACAGAAACATACAAAAAATCAGAAGCATCATAATGGACTTCAATGCTATGAGTATCAGGGGTTACCCTGACAGAATGCAGTAAAGATGTATATTGTAGGGAAATACAGCATCTGCAATTTATTATTTCCTGTAGAAATAGCATGTAGTACCATGAGCCCCTGACGTATCTCATGGGGAATTTGCAGGAGATCTCCTTTAATTAACTTGAGTCACTAGTGAATGCGAGTAAATAAATCAATGCAATCTTATCATCTCAGAATTAAATGTGTAGAAGGTTCCTGCATTACCTTGGGAGTTTCTCTCATGATTTATTTCTTAGTTATGCAGATTGATTTGACTGTTAAGCATAGATGCCCAAGTTTCCCTCCTCATGCCTGTGTTGTCAGTGGGCAGGAGAAAGTAGGAGACAGGCTTCCCTGGAGCTAGCACTGGGTTTCAGTGGTTACCTGAGCTGACATTGCAGTTCCTGCAAATTCATCACACCTCCTGTTCCTTGAAGTCTGCTCCTTTCCCCCCTCTCCTGTTTTCATAGAAGCAACATAGGGGGGATAGTACCAGGATCTCCATGAACTTTTAGGGAGTCAGCAAAGTCAGCTAAGGCAAACAAATGAGTGTCAGAACAATATTCCTATTCCCAGAACAGGGTTTCTGTTATACAGATGCCATTATCTGGAGAGAGGAAAGGAGAGCAGAAGGAACTAGCGTCAAGAACTGTGTGTATTTAAGCCTCTACTCACTGTTATCAGTTTGCCACTGAGCAGGTAAATAATATTTCACACTATTTGGAGTTCCCTTAGTGAGCCTGGTCCAAAGCTCACCCAAACTTTCAAGCAGAAGACTGCCTAGCTCTTTTCTTTTACAAATGACTAAGTTGGATTTGAAGCCATTTCCATACTGGACACAGTCAAAATAAATGCAATGACTGAGAAGTAATTCTATAGCTTTATGCTTCCAATTCACATTCCTGGCTAAGTTTCCTGACTAAAGACAAAAAAAATATCATCATTTATTACACATCAGTGTTATCATAGCTTTTAAACTACAAACCAATTTCAGACATCACAGAACAGAATACAGTTTAAAGCATAGGAACATCAATTTCTTACTCTGGAAATCAATACCATGCACTGAGGAGAGCTGCAAAGTCTCTTCAGTTTCTATTGCCATAAGCTGAGGCCGATTCCCACTGTAAGCATTACTCAGTTTCAACAGACTTTGTTCCTTACTGGGAGGAAACAAGGATCCGACCTCTGTCTGAACTTGGGTCCTGTGAGGAAAAAGATTCGCCAGTTAGAAAAATAAATGTTTCTGAGCTTCTTATACATCTGTTAGCTTCCCAACAGGCAGCATGTGCATGTGCCTGGGTAGTGTTCCTGAGTCATCTCCACTAATTAACCTTTTAAAGAAGGTTGCCAGCTAATTTGCTGACCAACCCCAAACAACAACAACAACAAACAACAAACAACAACAACAAGATAAAAAATATGCCAGGCTGTAGTTTTGAGCATGATTCTTGAATTAACTTCACCAGATAGTGTAAAAGAAACAGCTCTGGCTGCTATACAATAACCTCATTCCTGCATCTGCTTCTAACACTGCTCCCTTCTCACTCCCAACCATTCTCACTTGGTGTGATTAAGTCATTATTAGCTTCCTTGGGTGGAAATAATGGAGGTCTCCCAAGCATAAGAAGCTGTGAATGTAGACCAAAATTTGACTCACTGAGCTCCTAAAAAACCATATATACAAAGCAACAGCCTGAGTTATTCTTTTGAATTAATGATGATAACTGTGGATATCAAAGAGGTATTCTGGCTATTGCTGAGCCAGGCTTGCATAGTCAAAGGACATTTCTGCTTCTCATGATTCCCTACCAGTGAGGAGGCTGGGGGTGCATGAGGAGTTGGGAGGGGACACAGCTGGGACAGCTGACCCCAACTGACCATTCCATACCATGTGGTATTCTGCTCAGTGTTAAAATGGGCTGGAGAATGAAGTTTGGCCAGAGCTGCCACTGCTCTGTGATTGACTGAGCATCAGTTCTTTGCTGGTGAGCAATTGGTTTTCTTCCGTATCACTTGTTTTAAGACTTTTAGCCTTCTGATTCTCTTCTCCAAAAGAAGAGTGAACCAGTGGATCTATGGTGCTTAGCTGCCTGCTGGGATTAAACTATGACAGGCTTGAAACCCTTCCACAGATTTACTAAAGCCAACATGTGAGGCTGCACAAGTTTCTGGCATAAAGTGGTAAACCAGTATACACTATCCCATCTGACAATTTAACCTCTGATCCCTCTCATGTCCTAATAACTTCCAAATACCCCCACTTTTTTTTCTCACTGGATTTGGGTTTACTTCTCTTTCTCCTGATGTTTTCTCCTGATGCCTTCTCATACCCACCAGCCACAAACCAAAGTTCAACCTTCCTATCTCCTACCCCATCTCCATCTGATTTCCTTCCTCTGCTTGCCTTTCTTCCTCCTTGCTGCTCCTGTGGGCAAGTCTCAACACTGAGTTAAGGGTTGCAAGCACATCAATTTGTCACTGCTCTCATGTTGCTGCAATCCCATCAGCTCCCCAAACACTGCCCCAGTCACAGCATGACCAGCTGTGGCACAGCTGTGTGGGACACACTTGGAGGATGCCTCCTTCTGCCTAGCTCATATTGCTGACCTCATGCTGAGGTTTGATTCTTTTTTTCCCTTACCCTGTTTTTTCCACTCTTCCTCACTTCTTCCTTCTTGCACCTTTAGGATCATTTCTCTCTCATGCAAGGGAAAGGGGGTCAAATTCCTAAAAATAAGTACAGCCATAAATGGACTGACTGTTCTTCCACTTGCTCTCTGTATAACAGGCATAGAAGTAGGAGATTATCAGGTACATAAGATGGGCAAAGGTATTGAAAAATTGAGACACACATGAGTTTTTTCTTTATGAGCTTGAATGCTGCTCACAATTTGGCTTTGAGTGTGTTTGAGTTGATCAGTTCATTATAACAATTACATAATATGGCCTGCTTATTATGGTTAGAGTGATTTTTCACTGACCAGGGTCTTTTAATCTCTCTGTTGTCTAGTTTTCTCTCTTGGAGGAAATGATAGGGTAAAAGTATAACATTTGGTTTAGGAAAGTAGATTGTTGTTTAACACAGTCTGGCATAATTGTTATCAAATTACCTGTGGTTGAAACTAGTATCTTGGACTGTAAATTGCACTGCCCTATGATACCTATGTACTCCCTTCAGGATACCTAGATCTTGAAGTGGGTCAAAAAGCTGGTAGGTTTGCTTAAAGTGTTTGCATCTGACCCAAACACTGCTGCAGGAGTAAGAAACAACTAGTGGCTGTATAGCAGTTAAAGTTGTGGATGGTAATAATAGGATATGATAAGAAAGATGGGATGGGATGGGATGGGATGGGATGGGATGGGATGGGATGGGATGGGATGGGATGGGGAGCTGGACCATGTCCACAGCACTACAGAAGAGACTTCTGGCAGTGACAGTGACTCCTCATCCTCACTGTGATTTGCTCTTGGTTGAAGGAGTCAAGCTCCTGCCTTAACTAGCTCAGGACATTGTGTATTTCTGTTTTTTGGGGAGGGATTCCTCAGTCTTTCTACCATGCCCCTTAACCTGGAATGTGAGGAAAATATTTATGTAACCACTGTTCCCAAGAAGTTATGAGGCTTTGAATAACTGGCGCAGTGTTCAATGTATCAGAGCAAACACAGCAGCTCAGAAGCTGAGGAGTGGCCCCTCCACTCCTCAGTGGAAGGAGGATAGAGTGGAGTATACACCAAAGAAAGTAATTCCCTTCTACAGAACAGCAGGGTCTGATATAATGCTCCTGTCCCTAGAATGGCAATCTGGCAGAAATTTCTTAGCACACCAGAAGTCTTCACTGGGTTTATTAGGTCTGTGACTTGATTACTCTCAATCCAATTGTGGGTACTAGTCCATCTTTCCCCAGTGATGGCTGTTAAAATGTTAATCCAGCATCATCATAAGACAGAGTGCTTTTCATAGCTTAATGACCTTCTATCTTCCTGGAAAGTTAGGTTATATTACAGGAGTTTGCTATCTATTCTGGTTACTTGCTTAATGCTTCTAGACATAATCAGATTCATTTCTCTGCCTCTTACTTGAGGGCAGATTTTCTTTTGTGCCACTAAAATACTGTTACAGTTATTTATAAATGTTCGTCAGATCATTTGCCTGTACAAATTACAGCCTGAACATTATCTGTGAACTGTGTATTTCCATTATTCATCCCAGTCTCCACTCCTGATTGGATGCCTAAAACTTTATGAATAGAGAAAAAAAGTGAATGATGAATAGTGAATCATGAATAATAAACAGAAGATGAGTAGACTTTTTCAAACTCTTATTCCTCCATGAATATGTGTACCCCTCTATATCAGTTGCCTTCACCAACATTCATATTCAGAGAAAATAGATTGAAACATGACTAACAAAAAAGGGCAGGAATGCAGCTGAATCAAATCAGGAACTAGCATTTTTTGTGCATAGTTGTGAATGCACTACTCAGCAGTTATTCAACTCCAGTAGAATCCAACCGTTCTGGGGATGAACTCAGCTGCACAGGAAAGAGCAGGATTTTTCTTCACACTGCCTTGCCCCAAACCTTTCCAAGAAAGTGGATATGTCACAATACTTCTGCTTTCTTCTTCCTCAGCTGTAAAATAGAAATAATTATGCCCTTCCTTCTCCTTGTAGCAGTCTCATATCTCTGAATAAATCATGCTAAGTGAGAAAGAAACATTTTTAAAGACTCATCAGTAACTAGCATAAATCATGTCAACCTTTAGATTCTTAGACGTTTAGATAACTTACAGATATGTACAATGCAGATGTTGCTCAGAGACTACTCTTAATCTTTTTCCCCACAACAGATAATTGATAACTTCTGTGTGCCTGACTTGCCAAATCATGTTTTATTTTTAAAAAAGAAAAATATAATTTAAAAAAATCTGTTTTCTCCTGCAATGTCCAAAACTCAATGATTATTGTTTTCCTAAATTGCAACCATTTGCCTTCCTAAGCCTTTAAAATAGTCTTCTAAGGTAGACCCGTAGAAACATCTCGGCAGTGAATGTAGGCATTTGTAATCATTCTTGCTCTAATTTATACATCTATAGAAATGTATTCTTTTTTAGCTGTGGGCCCCAGCTGCCTAAAGCTGCTGACCACAACTGAAGATGTAAATATACTTTTTTTTTAAAAAAGAGGAAGATTTTGTTTAGATTGTGAGATTTGTATTTCTCTTTTTCATGTTTTTACAGATGGATCTGGAGTAATTACATGTGCACTTCTAACTTCTTTCTATTTAGGGAATCTACATGACTCTTGAGCTTTGTATGAAGAGGCAACAGGATTTTCATCCTAAAAATTATTTCCTTTTTAGAAGGTAAAATCCAAATCCTTAGGATCTCACCTGTAAATGAAAAAATAAATAAGCCTGCACCTTCTGTATGTGATCTAACAGTTTGTCGCTAGTTACTATCAAGCTGTTTTGAAGATTTTGAAATTCAGAAAAGGAATGTTCCTAACTTGAATAAAAACAGCCAAGCCTTTCAGGAACTGCTGGAGGGTACTCAGGCAAAAGCACCCATTAGTCATCCAGAATTACCCCTCTAAATCAGACAGAAGAGGGACTCAAATGTGCTTTTCTCGTAGAATGAGTGTCTCAACCTGCTTCCAAAGAGCCTTTTGCCAGCTGGGACCCAAGATGGTTATGCTGAAACCAGCACTCTTAAAATAGTTTTGGTTTTGACTTTGGCTTTCTTAGTGATAAAAGTCATTTGCATCCAAAAATTCACAGTATGCTTTAACCACTCTAACGGGTATTGCATCGAGTGAAATACCTACAGATATGCATTAAACAGACCTCTATAGCTCTGCTCTTTAACACTTTACTGAGGTGAAATGACAGAAATTTCTGTAGTTATGGAATACCAGGATTTGAAGATTTTTCTGGAAGAACTTTTCAAGCAAAAAAATGTTTTTTAAACAACATTTTATGCTATTAAAGTATGTAAGTGTTTTTAAAAGTACTGGATACACTTTCTTCAGTCACAGTTGTGTGTCTGTTTAGGCTTTAGCCATGACTCTCTAAAAAACTATAATCAGAAAGATCAAAGTAGCAATCTAGCTTAAAATTCAGTTAATGGAATTTTTGTGGCCATATTTTTGCAACTTTAAAAAATTATAATACATCTTTGCTGATGTTTCCTTTCGTGCTCCAATGAACTGTAAATTAGGGTTAAACTTTTAGTGTCTTTTTGCATTATCAAATTATAAATGCATTTCATCTGTCTCAAGGCATCACAACAAAAAATTACAAGATGTCTTTTAAAAATGGCTTGTAAAGCACTGTTGCTTACTTTTTTCTAGATCTCATCTCGGACAATCTCTTGTCTTTGTCACTTTCAGAGATAAATTGCTTTTTCCACTGAGCCTACACCTGTAATAGCAGCTGTCTTTTCACCACTTGTCACTCATTTTTCTACTCCCTCTTCATTCCTGCTTTTATTTCTTTCTGCCTACACTACAGTTCTCCATTTCTCCCAAGGAAAAATTATATATTTAATGTATAAATACAAAATAAATTTTCCCTGACCTTGCCTTCCTTTTTCTTTCATAATGCAGGCAGTTCCTCTATTCCTTTTCTTCTTACTCCTTAGCTGTTCCAATATTCCCACCTTATCCCATATCCTTCTCCTTAGCTTCTCAGTATACTCTGGCTCTATTTCCATAACAATACAAGCAAGTTAACAAGTTAACTCCTGTCCAGCTCACACCAACCTGCCTGTCCAGCCCCTGCCCATTCTTTCTCTGCTCCCCTCTGAGCTCCAGCTGCTGTGTGGAATTTCACTTCTCCCTCATGACAGTCTGGTGCCTTGGACTTCAACACAAATGAGTCCATACTTCTAAAAAACCTTGTCCCTTTTTTTAGCTTAAGTATGGCTTCTCTATTTTTTATTTCCTTCCCCTCCTCCCCCTCCCTCCTCCCCCCCCCCCCCCCCCATTTTCTTTCTGTCTACCTAACAGTTTGTTCTGGAAGTCTTCTGGAAGATTTTCTTGTTCTCCTCCACACTGGGGACAACAGAGTGGTGCTCAATAAAGCCTTATTTTTATAATACCTTTGATTTGATTCTTCTCACTTTCTGTTGTGTTTCATCCGTGAACCAGTCAATGTGTCTGTGACAAAAAAAGTATGTCTTTACTTCATTTCTATTTCCCTATGTCCAAATGAAAACCTTTTAATGTCTCTTAAAATTCAACAATCAGGCTAAGACAAACACAGATAAAACACACCTCTTAGCCTCTTTGCCCTGTAAACTTGTTCCTCAAACTCTACAACTGCTTTTCATGGGCACAATATTGCTATCCTGCTCTTAAATGGATACAATTTTCTGTTGAGATATTTATAGTTCCCCACCCTGTGTCATAACTGATTCATGCAAAGTCTTTTCTCACTTCTCTAAGATACATTTCTTACCTACCCCATCATCTAAGGCTCTCATATAGATCCCATAATTTTATTTCTTAATGAGAACACTAACCTTTCTCAGAGTTACAATAATGAGTGACTCCCCAAAACACCCACTGAACCACTTTAGGGTAGGGTTATTTTTGTTTTTTTATTTTTGTAAAACTGACTCAGCTAGCACTATATTGAAGCCATCACCATCTTGCTGATTACTGTGTCTGGATGTATGTATTTCTATCTGACCAGATGCAGTGCAGGTATCTCTAGATGTACATATCTGTGAAACAGCTCGTTTCAACTTGCTCCATAGAAGATAGAAAGAAACAAAGCAATGCCAGATCAGATCCAATGATTTTATAAGTAGAGTGACTGTTTCCCTTCAATAGTTGCAAAGGAAATTGAGGGTCACTAACTCACCTGTCAATATCTACACCAGCACTATCTGGAACTATTAAGAAGAATCCCACTTTTTTGTGGATTTGAAGCATTTTATCTTAGTTGTTAAATGGTATGCAGTTGAGAGCAATTTTTTGTCCATGCCTGGATCTGTGCAAAGCCTTCTACAATGGGATTTGAGGCCATAAATATGTTCCCATGGTGCTACTTAATGCTTAGACTTCAAATTACCAACAGCATCCAAATGCTGTTCAAAAAGACTGAAGAAAACCTCTTGCAAAGGTTAGAGGAGCCACAGCAATGTACAGCAAGAATATGGAGGCATTCAGGAGCAGTTAATGGATAGCTTGTGTGGCTGGTATTCACAACACTTCAGTCCCAGTGACATTAAACATATGGCAGAATAATGCTGAAAAATAACAATGGCATTTAGTCAACTGCACTATATAGCACTTATGTTTCTACTTATTACTAAGAGTGGTATGTAAAACTTTTCTTGCTTTCCCTTGGAGAAGGTTTTTAAATTAAGATCTAAGCTACTTTGGGAAGACATGAAGTCAGATAATCATTACATTGTTTCAGTTGGAAAAGGTTTTTATGGTCATTGAGTCCAACCATTCAGTAAACACTGCCAATCCACCACTAAGCCACATTTACACTTCTTTCAAATACCTCCAGCAATATTCAGACTTTCATAACTATGTGTAACATTTAGTAATCATTTTGTCTTTGTTTTGCTGCATGATTTTCTTTTAGCAATAAGGGAAATTCCAGCACTTGTGCTAACACTGTAGTGAGGCCACTCACATTCATCTTTGAAAGGTCATGGAGATCAGGAAAGGTGTCTGGAGACTGGAAGAAAGCAAATGTCACCCCAGTCTTCCAAACGGCAAGAAGGAGGACACAGAGAACAGCAGTCAGTCAGCCTCACCTCCATCCTGGAAAGGTGATGGAGCACCTCATTCTGGAGACCATCACTATCCACGTGGATGACAAGAAGGTGATAAGGAGTAGTCAGAATGGGCTCACTAAAGGTGAATCATGCTTGACCAGCCTGATTGCCTTCTGTGATGAAACAGCTGCCTGGATGGATGAGGGGAGAGCAAGAGATATTGTCTCCCTCGAGTTCAGCAAGGCTTTTGACACTCTCACAACATCCTCATAGGGAAATTTAGGAAGTGTGGACTGTGTGAGTGAACAGAGAGGTGGTTTGAGAACTGGCCGAACAGCAGATCCCAGAGTGTTGTAATCAGTGGTACAGGGTCTAGTTGGAGGCTTGCCACTGGTGGAGTCCCCCAAGGTTCAGTACTGGGTCCAGTATTGTTTAACTTTTCAACAATAACTTGGATGAAGGGGCAGAGACCTCCTCAGCAATTTCCCGACACCACGAAGCTGGGAGGAGTGGCTGATACCTCAGAGCTCTGTGCAGCCCTTCAGAATGACCCTGGAGAGATGGGCAGAGAAGAACCATCTGAAATTCAACAGAGGTGAATGCAGGGTCCTGCACCTGGGGTGGAACAACCCCATGGACCAGAACAGGATGGGGGTGACCTGCTGGAAAACAGCTCTGTGGAGAAGGACCTGGGAGTCCTGGTGGACAACAAGCTGTCTGTGGGCCCAGCAGTGTGAACCTTATGGACAAGAAGGTCCATGGTATCCTGAGGTGCCAGGAAGAGCATTGTCAGCAGGTCAAGGGAGATGATCCTGCCCGTTTACTCAGCCCTGGTGAGGCCTCAGTGTATGTGTCTGAAAGGAGGGTGTCAAAAGGATGGAGCCATGCTCTTCTAGTGGTACAAACTGATGGCTCAAGAGGCAGTGGGCAGAAACTGATGCACAGGAATTTCCACCTGTATATGAGAAAGAGTTTATTATGTGTATGACCATGCACTGAAACAGGCTGACCAGAGAGGGTGTGGAGCCTCCCTCACTGGAAATACCCCTGTGAAATAGTCCTGTGCCATGTGGTTTAGGATGAGCCTGCATGAACAGGGAGGTTGGACTTGATGACCCAAAGTGGCCCTTTCCAACCTTGTCCATTCTGTGATTCTTCTCATGTCTTTGATTTTGCAAACGACAATGACCTTGTTTAGGAAAGTGAAGATGTAACAGGGATATGACTGACATACATAAAATTACAAGTAATATGGTGATGAAGAATGTTTATTCAATATTTCCCAAAATATTCTTATTCTCTTAAAAGAACACCAAAAAAAAAATTCCAGGCAGCATATTTAAAACATGTAAATTAAATACTTCTCCCTACATGCTGCAGAATTTTTCTGTGAAATTTGTTACCATATTGGAAGGAAAATATCAGGTGTACCCACACACAATACAGTTTTCCCACAGAAAGCTTGCTGTTTCATTACACGTACAAATCCAAAGTTAAGTAGTATTATTCTGCTTATGCAAATTAAATTAAACTTGTTTTCTCACCTAACTCTGGGTAAAATAGAAAAACAGGGAAGAAGGCTACTGCTTTACCTTTCTTGTCTCCACTCTGGGTTAAGTGGATTCTCCTGTGCAAAGAAAAGACTTTCCCTTACTATAGAGCAACCACATATTGCCCAAGCAGGAAAATTTTGAAATACAATGTGGGACAGACAAATTGAGTTCAGATTGGGATCTAAAACACAAACAGTTTTAGAGGTGATGGAAAGAAAGAGACTTCTCCAAAGGATTAATAAAATATTTTCCAGAATTTGTTGTGAGATGGAAACTCACATGAAATTGCTGGATTAAGGGAAACTCCAAAGGAAACTAATTGGCATGCAAGAAACAAATGTGTTCCTTGAACAAAAGAGATCCTTTTTGGATACAAATTTCCTTTGGTCCTTCTATAGAGTTTCTTAAAGGAAAATATGTTAGGTAATAATATATAATTTATATATATAATTAATAATATATAGGTATCTGTGTTTTGGCTTTTGAGATCATGTCACATCCCCGAAAAATATTTAGTTTCTATAGCCAGCAGAGAAAAAGAAAAAAATCAGGAAATAACTCATACCTAACTTAGGAGACAAATGACCCTTTGGAAGCAACTTTTTCTCCAGCAACTACATGACAATCTGATGTTTTAACCCAGACCCTTGACTTTCAGGTTAAGTCATTTATTAATAGAATAAGACTCATATATTTTTTGGTTAGCTGTTCTTGCTATTCCAGCCACCCAACCTGTGCCCACATGTGTGAACTGGTGGATGCAATACCATGTGATAGCTCACCAGTAACCCTTGCAAGTGCCATATCTCTAATGAAGCACCATGGAAGCACAAAATGCCCTGTTTACATTCAGATGCATAACAAATCAGTCCAATCTTTTATTTCAATCACTCTTTCAAAAGTACTGTTGGTTTTTCTGACAGGAGAGAGCACTGCATCATCCCCAATAACATCATTTGACAGTAGGCTAACAGGCTCAGAATGTGATCTGAAGTTGTGAAACAATTGCTTTGATGGCCTTCTTCAGCTTGGTTACAAGAACTCTTGCTTGACAATTCATTTTGAACATCTGGTCTACTATTATTGAGCATCTATTTATAAAGCTGTCCTCAACAAAATTCTCATAGAAGTGTCTGTCTTCAATCAGTTTGTGTGTGTCTTGTGGCAACAGAATATTTTACAGACATTAGTTCCTAATTGTCCAGGGTTTTCTTATACAAATCAGCATTCCTTTCTGGAGCTACTTTATTTATATATGGTTTTTATTAACAGAGCTGTTTCTGTATGCAACATAAATGAAAACAACTCTATTAGAGAAGCTGTGAGCCATTGCCATGATTTTATTAAATATAGTATTTCAAGATCTCAGACAAAGCATGAAAAGACTTTAACAAACAGCTAGAAATGGCTTAAAATACATACAAACCCCTTTAAAAAAAATTAAGTTAATTTTAAAATCCTCTGGTTTTACCAAAGGTAGATAACTAATTGTAAGCACATTTGGAAATGCTAAATGGTATCTGAGAGGAGGGAAGAAAGAGAAAGCATGATTCCCATTCAAGAAAAAAGATGGGGCAGTTTGATTGCTACTGTTCCTACATGGGGATATCATACATTAAATGAAGGCATATTGGAAAATGACTGCAGTTCTGTGTCTATCATGATTTCCTCACCATAATATCTTCATAGAATGCTTTGGGTTAGAAATTATCTTAAACAGCACCTGATTCCAACCCCCTCCATGGGCAGGGACATGTCCAGCTTTGCATCCACCAGCATCCCCAAGTCCTTGGCAGTGCTGCTCTCAATCTCTGCATCCTGAGACCTGTATTGATACTGACCTGACCCAGGTGGACTTGGCCTTGTTCAGCCTCACGAGATTCCCATGGGACCACATCTTGAGTTTGTTCAGGTCCCTCTGAATGGCACCCCTGCACACAGTGGATGGAGACAGAATCACTGTGGTACACATGAAAGGTATTTTAGGAAAGACTGTTTGGATTAATCACACCACAGGCAAAGGCAAACCAATCAGTGGGATTATTTTTGCTCAAGGATCTGGTTACACTTGGTAGGTAATGCAGAAAGATGGGGAAACCTGCTGTGTACCGCAAGGAGATCTTATTTTAAGAGAGAACTGTGTGTAGGGTTTCATTCTGTATTATATGTATATATAGAGAGAGAGAGAGGGTATTGGTTTGGGTATAATGTAGATGGTAATAGAATAAGGGGTGGATTATGTCCTGGTTTACAATACAACATACATATTCTATTACCATCTGAGAAGGGTGATCATCCTTATCTCAGTGGGAAATGTCTTCTGTTAATGGGCCATTCAGTCCTACTGTATAACTGATAAGATTACATCATCCCATTGGGAGATGCTCCAGCCAGGAGGACGAGCCAAGCCCTTCCTACCTAGATAAAAACTGAGGTTTAGAACGCCAAAGGCAGCCTTTTTCCACTGGATTCCAGAGGAAGAACCAGTTTCTTTCCACATCATCATTGGACCCTTTGGAGGAAAACTGCACCAGCACCCTGACTGACAGAGTATCAGGTTGTATTCTGACTCTGTCAGTGGTTTTATTTTTATTATTGCATGTATTTTGTTTTTCCTTTTTTTTCTCTTCCCTATTAAAAATTGTATTACTGACTTGAAGGCTCACTGGTTTTGCTTTTCAAACCAGTACACTAATCCATCAACAAAGGCCACTAAGTTGATCAGGCAACATAATTTCATAAAATTTCTACCTACAATAATGACAGCAAATTAAAACGTAAAAATGTAATCCTCTCTTTTACCTTTTTTCCAGTCCCAACATCTGTCACCAAGAGATGACTATTATGATCAAATAAATTCAAAACTACTCAGTTAAACTAGTAGCCAGAACATAGTGAAAAAAAATCTGCAAGATTTTCCTTGTCTTGAATTGTATAAAAATCTCTAAATTCTTTCCTATTAAAACCCGCCTTTTTCTAGTTTGCATTCTTTGGATGGTGCAAGGACAAAATGTATTGCATGGATTCAGTGAAATACAGATATTCAGCCTGGATGATGGATATAATGAATTATGATGAGAGGACAAAGAGTTTTGTTACATAGAGCAGAGCAAGAAAGTGTTCTTAAGAGAGGCATCTTTCTGACTCAACAGGATCAAACTTCAGGGATCTCTCAGAAAATTATAAGAGGAACTGACAAAGGCTGCCCAAAGAAGTGCCATGTCCCTGGAAATGTTCAAGTTGAGGTTGGATGGGACTTTAAGCAACCTGATCTAGCTGAAGATGTTCTTGCTTGTTGTAGGGGGGTTGTACTAGATGGCATTTAAAGGTCCCTTCCAACCAAAACTATTCTATGATTCCCTGATACTTCATTACATCAAATTATATACACACATGTAATAATTTGGGTGTCTCATTTTATGATGATCCTTAGAAGCACCTTAAAATTGAGACTGCTAAGTGATCCACAGCGATGCAGGATACCCTGCACTCAAGAAAATATTTTGAGTTACCTTTTACACATGCTTTAACCATTTTGAGGTAAGAATTGCTTTTAGAGCTCCTATAGGAGCAAAGCACTGCTATTGGTATAATGTAGCTTTAAGATGTATCAACTGGAAAATGTTTTTAGCAGAGTGTAGTATTTCTGCATGAAATGCGTTGTCTGCAAGTGGGCCTCTGTAATTATGCCACATATTGTTCTGTCCATCATTAGTCTCATAAGGAATAAGAAAGACAAAATGAGGAGAATATTTCAGTGTTACAGTTCCAGGTGTGTAACAGCTGGTCGAGGCTGAGGGACATCAGCACTAAAGGCTATAAATTATATTGGAACTCAGTCCATTTTCCATCATTCTGGCTTTCTCACATTAATAACTACTGCAATTGAAACTGCGGGAGCTCAGATGTGCACTGTCACCCTCCCTATGATCATCCCTGCACATTGACCTGTCCTGGAGTCTTGAATGGTAGTGACAGGCAGAAAGCTGTGATTTATACAGTGCTGTGCTAATTAAGGCAGTGTTGCCAGAGTTTGGGCCATCTCTGTGTAGTGGGTTGACACTGGCTGGATTCCAGACACCCTCCAAAGCCTCTCTGTCATTCCCTTCAGCAGCTGGACTGGGGAGAGAAAATATAATAAAGGGTTCATCAGCTGAGATAAGGACTGGAAGAGATCACTCACCAAATACCAGCACAGGCAAAACTGGAATTAGAGATATTAATTGAATTTATTACTAACAAAATCAGAGCAGGATAATGAGAAGTAAAGTAAGACCTTAAAAACATCTTCCCTCCACTCCTCCTTCCTTCCCAGCTCTGTTTCCTCCCCCTCTAGCAGTGCATGGAGACAGGGAATGGAGGTTATGCTCAGTTCATCACAGGTTGTTTCTCCTGCTGCTCAGGTAAAGGAGCCCTTCCTCTGCTCCACCATGGGGTCCCTCCCATGGGAGACAGTTCTCCATGAACTTCCCCAGCATGAGTCCAGGCAATAGATCTTCACAAATGGCTGTAACGTGGGTCACTCTTCCACAGGCTGCAGTCCTTCAGGCACAGCCTGCTGCAACATGGGTCCCCTGTGGGGTCACAAATCCTACCAGGAAATCTGCTCCAGCATGGGTTCCACTCTCTAGGGGTCTGCAGGTCCCTGCCAGGAGCCTGCTCCAGCACAGGGTCACAGTCTCCTCTCAGGCATCCACCTGCTCTGCTGTGGGACTTCTCCTTAGGCTGCAGGTGGATCTGTGCATTCCTATAGCTCTCCATGAGCTGCAGGGACACAGCTTCATCATGGTCTTCTCCATGGTCTGCAGGGGAATCCCAGCTCCAGTACCTGGAGCATCTCCCCCCCGCCCCCCCCCCCCCCCCCCCCCTTCTTTAGTGACCTCGGTTTCTGCAGAGTTGTTCCTCTCACATGTTATCACCCTCCTCTTCTCTGGCCTAAGTTACAACTGTGCAATAACTTTTTTTCTTCTTAACTATGTTATCACAGAAGTGTTACCATGATTTCTATTTGGCCCAGCCTTGGCCAGTGGGTCATCAGTCCTGGAGCCAGCTGGTGTTGGCTCTGAAGCCACCCCTGCAGCCCCCACTACCAAAACCAGGCCATGCAAACCCAACACGCTCCATGTTTCCAGCAGAAATCTTTATGTTCAACAGTTTAAAAATGTGGCCATTAAATGCCACTCCAGGCTGGAAATTGTCATACAAATTGTCAATGCCAGGGGAAATCTTACTATAAAATACCAAATGTGTTTGGTACTTTTGAAGTAACTTGGGTACATACTAATGTGCACACACACAAGCATCAGAACAAGTTTGAAACAGGAAATGTGTAATATAAGTTTTACACATTGTTCAACCATAAGCTTCATAAAGACAGTCCTCCTGATCCTGATCCTCACTTCAAGGATGACAACGAAACTCCTCTCTGCTTTGTAGCTTTCACACCACTACCAGGAGAAATATCGCCAGCTTTACTGTGCAACAGCTGAGGTGGGGATCCCTTCCATTTCTGATGCCCACTCAGCCTTCTTTAAGCTCACTTTGAGATCTGGTAGAGACCCCTCTGCTAGAGACATGTTGTGGGGTCAGGAGCAGGCTGACACATTTTTGTGCTCAGCTGATCTGGTCTGAACAGCTCTGGTCTCAACTGGCTCTTCCTGGTCCACACCCCATGTTTCTCGGATTCCTGGGCTAGAGCCGGGCTCAGTCCTATCCCCTAGTCCTTCTCCCTGGTCACATCTGAAACTGTGTAGGGCCTGGGGCTGCTGAAGGATCATCTGTCACAGAATGGGTGGGGCTAAGGGCAAAGTACCTAATCTCCCTGTTTGCTCAGTGCAGGCATGAATGCCTGCCTTCATCTCAGGGCTGCAGAAATCCCAACGATGAGTGCAACAGATGTGCCTGTAAATTACTGCATAGATCTAAGAGCATGCCCATGAATGAAAAAACTCATTGAGTATTTCAAGAAAGCAAATTGAGAGAATGAGGAAAGAATAAGAAAATTCATGCTTTTGAATCACACTAGTTTTTGGTAACATTTGCTGTGTTCCTAGCACACATACCACGTAACAAACCCTCCTGAAAGTCACAAACATAGAATAATAAATTAAGTTTATGCAACTTTTGACAATAGTAACCTCCAGGTTTTAAGCAGTTTGCATATAATTACTTCTAAAAAACTTGCTTCCTTCTATGAGCTTCCCTCCCTCCTAATTGTTATCCAGTTGATGTAGCTGTAGAGAAAGGAGTGCAGAAGCCAATAGATCACAAAATGTGAGATATGAAGAAGTGCACATTTCAATCAAACCATCAGCATAAGCATTCTTATTTATGATATGTTATAAAAGGTTTATTGCCTGTTTTACAACTCTAGCTGCCCAAAGTTTGATTTAATCAGAAAGCATGCCAACAATGTGTATTGATGCCAGACCTAGCTTTTCATGTCCTGGAAGTTGTGACAACTTTTCCCAAGCTATTTGTTAGTGGACATGAATCCATCAGTTATTTAGGAGAAAGTTTGCATTGTGACTTGTAAATCTCTCAGGAGCTGAGGCCAAAATCTGCACCCTGAATATCTACTGGTGAATGGAAATACCACTCATGTTATTATTAACTGGATATATCCCCTTTTTAGTGCCCAATACTAAAAGCCATAATCAAAACTGCTAGGTAGTTTCTAAGTCATCACTGGTGTGTTTTGCCATGAGAAGAAGTGAAATATCACCTGAATCAGTGTGGGACCTCAGTTGGCCTTACTGGCTATGGGGAACATTGTCTCCTTGACAGGGAGAAGCCACGCATTGCTGAGAGGGTTTTCTTTTCTCTCTGCTTTACTTTGCCTCAAGCTCTGGGTGGAAATATTCCTAAAGAATGGAAGGAGAAAGAAAACAGATCTCTCTTCTCCCCAAGCAGGGCTGAGGATGGAACCTGCTTTTCTTGACCTTTTTCAGCTTTTGCAACTGTTTTGGCATGGAGGGAAGCCCCTGGATGTTTGTGGCTGTATCCCTCCCTGGCACAGTGGGATTTGCCAAGTGCTGCCTTTGATTTGCTGTGGCTCTCCTGCACCAATGTGAGACATGTTGCTCTTCATTTGGGGCAGAGTGGGTGTGCAGGTGGGAGATGTCACTGGCTGACAGGTTGGTATTGCCCTGATCTGAATTTAGATGAGTAAAGGCCATTTTTTATATTGGGAAACTAATTTTTTATTTTTTTTTAAATGAGCTCCTTGTGACTTGGACAATGGGCTGAAATAACACAGAAATAAGAAAGTAGCATTGCACCAATAGATTTAGAGATCTCTCACCTGTCTCTGTTTTGTTCCCCCAAAGGGGACAGAGAAGGAGACATGGCAGCAAGTTGTGGGCAGTAGAGCTTCAAGTTCCTTCAAATCCACAGTTGTGGGAAGGAGGAGGAAGTCTAGAGAGGCAGCTAATACTCTAATTTAATTAAACTTAACTAACTTTCTTCAACTACTTAAAATTCCATGTAAGCTTTCAATTCGCATATGTGCCCAGATCAGCCTTCTGATTTTGGTCACGTGGCTGCATATGCAGCAATTCAGTCTTGTCCTGCAACCATCAAAGCTTCATGCTGGTCTCAAAGTAGGACACAGGTAAAATGATGCAGCAGAGATGGAGTCCTTACCTGCACTTCATCTGCATCACCCTCGATTCAAAGCTCATGCTGAGCCAGGGCAATGTGGGGACACAGCAGCAACACAAACACACAAATGCAATCAAACAGCAGTCAGTGCAGAGAGTCTGGCCTGCAACTGGTTGTCCCAAGTTCCTGGAAAACTTACCAGGAGATTAACTACTGCAGAATCATCAGCACACAAAAGTGCCTTTTATATCCTAATTATTTTATACTATACAAAGCAGTGTCTTGTGCTATCAAGCTATTTGTTTACCAAGCATCAAACGTTGCTGGCTGCAGAAAAGCCATGCTAGCATATTGTGTATGGATTTTAAGCCAAGATGCCTTATGGTACTGAACTGCTAAATTATATTAACTTTCTGCATTCAGTAGTGTTACATAAGGATAAAAGACCTCAAACTTTGGTCCTGTACCTTCTAGCGAATGGATTTTTGTTCAATGTCAAAGACAAAAAATTAAAGTAACCAAAAAAATGTAATGCAGCTTATTTATTTCTATGTTCTTTCCTTTGTTTTTCAAATTGATTGGGGAAAAAAAAAGCTGTGAAAAGAGTGAGCCTAATCCTGAAAATAGAATATGTTTAACTTCACCTGCTCAATAGATGAAGGTTTTGTCACTTTGAAAATCTTTTGGACTGCTAAGAGGGAAGTGGTGAGAAAATATAAAAACTTTTTGGAATAAACAAGAAGGTAAACCATTCTGAATTCAGACAGTGCTCAGCTCAATAATGCATCAGTTTCAGAAAAGATTGATAAGCCTATATTTCTTTCTTGTGCTCTTCTTTGGAGAAAAGAGTTGGTTTTCGTTAAGTTAGTGAAGATCAAAAGAACAGAGACAGAAATGTATTGAATACCTGATCCTGCTAAAAGAGTTGAATTCTGCGTGTCTTTAGTTATGGGTTGGATATTTTTATTAAGCATATAGCATTATTTATAGTGATTCTATATGGTAGGGATCCAGAGCATGTTTAAATTATGTTTTTTCCCATTGTAACTGACTTGATTACTGGTCTAGAAAGACCATCTGTGTATAATAGAAATACAAGTGTAAAAGGTGATGGATGCTGTAAATATACATAAGGCAGGGCAGCAGTGGACACACTCAGCTATCCTGGCTGAACTTCTGTATGTTGGATCAGCTTAGGGAACTGTAAAACCAGATAATGTCCTTTGTCTTGACAATGCATTTTAAACCTTGAGAGTGAAAAATGGGATGGAGCTACAGGACAAGAAATGTAGCTTGCCATTTATGCTCTGGTCAATGAGATTTGAAACACAAGCAGAGGCACAGTAGGTGAGAAGTATGACAGAAAGATTGACTTCAACAAGCCAGAAAAAAATTTATGACAGAAACTATCAACCTCAGAAAAGCCAGGCTATTCCCATGTACTATGTTTGGGAAGTTTATTTTTATTTAATACAGATATTCCTTTTAAGATGCAGTCTTACACCGTGATGAAAGACTACCTGTCGATCCTTACATCGTCATTTTAGATTATTTTTCATGAAGAGCTGATGAAATTTTTTTTTGTCTCAGTAACCCCACTCACTTGCTAGTACTGTTGCTGGTGACTTCTCTTTTCCCCCTGATTTCAGATAATGAGTCTTCATAGGACACATGCTGCTCTGGATGAGACAAAATGTTCTCACCAATTAACAGATATTTCCATTGTAAGCTTGACTCACATGATCAGGGGTGAATAAGCTGCTGAAGAATATTATGCCATCTACTTGTGACTGACCTGCCACATTTCATTTTTAGAATAATGTCAAATAAATTAGGGAACAAATGACACAAGACAGAAATCTCAAGTTTTGAGCTGCAGGGGGGCAAAAGGAAACCTGAAGTACATCAGTTTATTTTCTTTGGTTTGGTCTAAAATGAATCCTGTGAACTTTTCTGTGCTTCTGAGCAATTTAGCTGCAGGGATAGTTGAAGTAAATTAAAAGAAAGTAATCACATTATTTATTATTTATTCTAAACCAAATATTAAATATTAAGAAGGTGGAGGCCGCTCATAAAAAGGCTCATAAAAAAATAGTATTACTGCAAAAGGCACATGAGCTCAATAATTTCTTTTCTGCTAAAGACCTGAAATTTTTGAAGCACTTATTTGTTGTCTAACAGGAAATGTGGAAGCTGTGCTGAATTACTGTCTTACTTCAGAAAACATGGAAAATTTAATCTGTAGTGATGGAAGGACTGTAAGACTATCATATGACTAATGTTTGCCAGATTGAGACTTAGCCCCAAATCCAAAACTTTCTCAGAACTCAGACAATCAAATCCACCAATATAAAAATCCACTTCAAAAATCTTTCAGATCACACCCACCAGAAATCAGGAAAATTGTTTGACTCTGGACCTCATGCTGTAAATCTAGCCCAAAAAACCACACAGTTATACACAGAGGGTGGAGCCATGGGATGGGGAATATATTTGAAAGGAAGGACTGGGCTCTAGGGATGCACTGTCTGCCAAGTGGGCCAGGCTGAGCTAATGCGTGGGGGCTGCACAGGAAGAAACAGCTTTTTTCTAATTTGCACTGCTGAAGATTACAGAAGTCCTGCTTATGGTCCAATATCCCACTGAACTAGAAAATTTAGGAAAAAAATCTCAGGGTTTTGGACAATATTTGAAAAGCTAGAGTTCCTCTCATGCATTACAGCAATAGCTGAGATGATTCTAACCAGACTCCTTCAGAGAATGGGGGCATTTGAGGCAGCCCTGAGCTTGATGGGGGACATTTCAACCACGTGAAAACATCTTTAAACCAACCCAAACTTTAAAACTAAGCAAAAAGGCACTAACCTGAATATTATATGAACACTTTAAAGACAGCACTGCATATATTATATGAATATTATTATATTCATATTATATTATATGAACATGTTAAAGACAGCACTGCTCTGCAACTTCAATTTAAATCAGATATAATTTTTCATTTAAATTAATGATGAAGTCTCCTTTAACCCCAATGGATGGGAAATTTTATATTTTTTAAAATAGCTGGACATAATATACCTGGTTAATACACCTCAAATAAACTCAGTTTCTTCTGTGTGATCAATATGAATCAATATTAGGAAATGCACATTTCTCCTTTGCAGTATTACCAATACAGTTGCCTAATATGACATAAGAGTTCTGATTTCTTTGAGTTCATATTTTTCTCATACCTCATATGCTTTCAAGTTAAGTTTTCTAATAAAACTCCAAGGATTTTTTTTCAGCAAAAAGAAAGATAGATGTTCAGATCTAAAAATTATTAGTGGTTACAGCAGCAATTGCCCAAATGAATTAATTTTAAGCTTTAGCAGAGTTTAGCTTTAAGAATAAGGTCCTGGAGGAGCAAAACCCAGCAGTAGTGACTGTGTATTTGTGTGTAAGGGATTTGTAATGTTAACTTCTGATTTACACAGTTTTTAATATCCAAAGGTTTGCCTCCTTTATAATTAGGCATAGAAGTTTAAAGCCAAAATAAACACACTAAATGTTAAGGACATTTGAGAAAACATCCTCAGAGACATCCTAGTTTACATGAGAAGCTTCCTGATTCTTTCAGCAGCTTGGAGCACAGGTGACTTAAAGTCAGTCTTGTTCTTCCTCTTGTGTGGTGCTTCCTGAAGGATAAGATAAAATAATTTCCATACATAGTAAATCAGAATGCCTGCATGCATAGGACCAATTTTTAAAAATCATCCTGAAGTTCACAGACAAAATGTGTTATCTAACACAGTGATTGATATGTAGTATTTCTCTGTGTAAAAACTTCCTTCAATCCCTGGATTTATCCTCAGATATTTTCATCAGGGAACTAACCTGTGTTGACCAGTCTGAGCCTTTGTGAGTCCACCCTGTGGTGGTATGTGGATGAAGACCAAGATTTGTTTCCAGGTAGTTTTTCACTTTTTCACTTATTTTCATGGGGGGGGGGGGGGGGGGGTTGTTTGGTTTTTGTTTGTTTTTTTTTTTTTGCCAGACATCAAAAGCATTTCTTTATTGATCTGTGTGAGTTCTATGGCTTTAACAGGAGGAGGCACTGAGTGACGTTAACAGCCAACAAATCTTCAGTGGGTACATTCAAATTTATGCCACTATGGGGGTGGGGCTTCACTATGTGAAAAAGGGAGCTGGAGAAGTATTTTAGTGGAAAGCTCGTTCCATTTGTTTTAATCCATTTTTTCCAAGCAATTACTTACTTCAAAAACTAGTGAATATGGACTTTTTTGAGTAGTTTTTTACCAAGAGCTGTACATTGTGACTGGACCGTAGATGTCAAAGTCTTCTTAGATGTTGAGTGTAGAGGGAGCACAAGACTTGTTGGTTCTGTGAAGACTGAATCAGATGCTGTGTCTTTTCTAGGTGTTGTGATTATCATGATGCATGGACTAGGTAAATCAAAAATCTCCATATGGCAATAACAGGGACAACTGGTTGAGATTTAGAATCATAGAATTGCTTGGGTTGGAAGGAACCATAAAGACCATCTGTGTCCAACCTTCCTTCTATGAGCACAACATCTTTTGCTAGACCAAGTTGCTCTGACCCCCATCCAACCTGGCCTTGAACATTTCCAGGGATGGGACATCCACAAGCTCTCTGGGCAAACCCTTGCCTGTGTCTTAATACTCTCACAGTTAAGAATTCTTCTAAATATCTAATTTAAGTCTAGAATGTTCCAGTTTAAAGCCATTAAAATCACCTCTTCGTGATTCTATGATTGTACTTTTAACACAAACTAGATAATGTCATGACCAACTCTAAGATCTAAATTTTCTGTTTGTTTGCCCATTCCTTCTATCAAAAATTCCTTGGGTGATTACTTAATTCTGTGTTTATTATTTTATGGAAGAAACTGGCACACCAAGTCAGGAACAGAAGTACCACACAAATTTTTCATGTGCCATTACCCTCTCTCCAAGCAGCCTCGATGAGCATTGGACAGGATGGGAGCTGATGGGAGCCCTCTGCTACGCCATTTCTGTGATTACCACTGCTCAGTGACTGCTGCCACATCATAAAGTGATTGCTATGATAAAGCAGTGCTTCACATGTACATTGATCAATGGTTGAAGACACTTCCATGTTGCATGGTGAGGTCCATGCTGCCTCTGGACCACCTGCACTCAATCCCTGCCAGATCAGAGCATTACTGAAGCCACAGAAGATCCTGCCATGGGTTGGGTTTTGCTTCAATCCCAGCTATGTCCCAGCACAGAGGTAATGCTGACTGTCTCACCTGACTGATGAGCACAACAAATTATGCTCCATTGATGCTTCATTGCAGCAGATTTTGACTTAATTAATGATATATTTTTGATGGTGTTTTGTTTTGTCGTGCTTTGGGAGGGGATTTTTTTGGGTTGTTTTGCAGAAATAAATTCATTTGGTGTGTATTTGTTCCATCCTATAAAGTCTTCTCTGAAGACACTGGGTGGTATGGGTTCATTCTTCCCGTTCCTGAGTACTCTTTTGAAGGATTATTTAGGACTGTGTCTTGCCACCTTCAAACACAGTGCACGTCTCCTGGAAGTGTGCCAGAGAAACTAAGAAGAATGCTGCATCACAGGGATGTTTAAAACCAGAGAACTTGACAGCATGTAGATCCAGACATGGACACAGGGCCCAGACAGAGCAGCCTGGCAACTTTCCGGCAGTTCTCAGTAAGACACATGGGTCTATCACAAGTCCAAAACACATTATGCTCAGAAGAAATCTTTGATTTCATCCAGTTGGTATAAAATAAGACAGTGTGCTGCTGCATAGGATGGCTCATACAGCACACACGAACTGTGCTCCCTGAGGGGTCTGTGATGGCTGGGGATCATGCAGGTTGAGACAAGATTAATAAAGTAAGAGTAAAGGTAATAAAAATTATTTTCTTGAACTATTACAATTAGTCTTTGTGTATACGAGTACAAAGATTCATGTGGTCTCCTGTCCAAAAATGACAGCCTATTAATTCAATCTCATGCTTCAGATTTAGAACAATGTCCTCACAGCAAGGGGATATCAAGCAGCTCCTGTTTGAAACTCTGCAGACATTTTCCCCCATTCACAAAAATGCTACAATGACAGTTAAGTCCTTCCCCAGTCACAGATGCTGTATGCAGTTTTTCAAAACTGTATCTCCTATTCTGGGTCATAAAATAACCTGAACATTCTGAATCCAGACAAACATGTATTTCCTTTCAGACTAATCTCTTCAATGCAAGTGACCAATTGAAAAGACTCTATTTTAGATACACAGAAAAAACTAAAACTGAAATTAAATCTATAAACAAGTTCTAAAAAATTGTATCCCTTGTTTTATTTCCTTCTAAGGTGCGACAGCCTCCAGTAATTCTGAGATTTTTTTACACTGTGATTTGGGTAGCCACAGTATTTGAAGAAGCTGGATTATGTGTGTGTTTGCCTGAATAATGAAGGCAGCAGTGGCAAGAATCCCCACAGAATCCTGGCATAGCAACAGAGCAAAATGAACGAGAAGACAGGACTCAGAAGAAAACTGTGCTAGGTCTGCTAACATGTTCTTGGGAATTCAGCAGGAGCAGCCCAGGTCAGCTTTTAAAAAAATAAACTGAAGTATAACTTTACTTTCTCTCAATGTGGATTTCTTCAGCAATGTGCCAGAAACTTTTTCCAGCACATGAGGAAGAAAGAAAGTTTTATGATTCCTTTAGAAAATTTACCTCTTCTAACACCCGTAACCTCTTCCCAATTGCATTTTGAACTGTATCAGATAGGAAAATTTAAGCCAACTGAAGAGTGGCAACCATTGGGGGTTTTGTCTGCGTTCCTAACTGAAAATTTGTACAGTAACACTAAAAAGATAAATGAACTATAAAAGTGAATACATGTGATATATTTAGAGAAGTTGGGTAATCTTATTTGAAAATAGCTGATTAATTAGTTATGGTTGCAGGGTTTTTAATCTATGCTGAGTTATTCTAGTAATATCATTTATTAACCAAGTCCTGTCATAAACAAACATATGTCATTTTTGTTTGGAACTGACATCAAATTAAGAAAACATATTTGTGTCTATTTGCTTCTTGGTGTTCTCTCTTTTTCTTATGCCTCAGCAACTTTCTTCCATTGCTTGTGTCTTTCTTATTTCAAATATTCTGAAAAACATGCTGAATGATTCAGATGATTCCTAGACTAATTCATCTAAATGCTAGCATGCAAATGAATTGTATTTGTCACTGTTGAAAAATCTACCTTTAATAACTGCTGTTTAGTACTTTCCTTTTCTTCACATTTTCATTAGAACATAAGTAATTTTACTGTCAGTGTATAATATGACTACTTTTTTTAGTAACTACAAGACAGAATTATATCCATTGTGCTTCAATATTGGGATTTTCGCTGTTTCCAACAGTGCATTTTTTTCCAATTCTTATGTGTCTAAAATGCCACTGTATGATCTTATCAACTAGACAACTGCTTATATTATTTTGTGTCCCTTATACTTTTTCATTATTCATAACTTCTTCTTTACATTAACCACTCAGAACATCCTCCTCTCTTTCTGAACTATTTCATATTGTCCTTTAATTAATTATTAGGCTTTTTACATTCCCTCTAAGTCAAGTTAGTTGGTTTTGGGGTTTTTTTTCCCCATGAGGTTCTTTCCTAAAACTGAAAGAGTGTGACCAGACAATATTTTAAAAGCAGTTTGCAATTTGCATTTGCAATTTTTGTTTCAATTCTTTTACTTTGTCTGATCTGTTTCAACTCTTTTGAGATGCCAGTAAGTGGGTTTTGCCATACAGAGCCTTTCTCTTCCTCATTTGTCCATTCTGCCAAAATAGGTTAAAACATTTTTTTTAACATCTCTGTTATACAAATTTTCCTATAGGAACACCACTGAAGTGGATTTTCCTCTTCTAAATGAGAAATTCTGTATTAAAACAAGAGCAGATGCTCTCCTTCATTTCAGTGAGCAAAAGGTTTGAGTCTACCATTTACAGCTGCCTATTCACTGCTGAATCAAAACTCCCTGGAAGAACAGGCACAGCAAGAAATTGTGGTGACCTCCATAGCTGCCCAGGTGGAAATTCACCATCACCATATTGTTCTCCTTCCCATTTGGTATGTGGAAACACAGGCCAATTTCTTAAACCTGGATGCCAGCTCAACTTAATTCATACAAATTTCAGCAGCAGGAGCAAAGGTGACTCCAAATTAAATCTTGTGAATCATTACAAATATTTGAATATGCTTCTTCCAGTGTTAGAATTTCAGTTTTTATTCCTGCAAGTATAGAACCACCTTCAACAGCCAGCTGTTAGCTACTGGTAGGTTTAAATTATCTTCATGAGGGTCTGCATACCTACTGGAAAATATTTTAGAACTTGAAAATCAAAGGAAGTTGAAAATTATAACCATGATAATATGTGAGTGCTCAAAAGCATTTAGAAATAGCTGCTTCTATCTATTACTTTCTTGTGGTCTGTATAACAGAAACAACTTGATTAGATCTAGCTTGGCTATGTGAAGGGTATATTTATTATTGAGAAAGAACTGTATTTGAAGAAAGTAATTTTAACTTTGATTTTGAAAGGTCATTGTAAATGGTCATTATGGTTGTGCTGAATTCACCGGAGACTAGTGTTTGGGGCCTATACCCCTTCAGCCATGGTAGGTGTTTCAAAAGACACAAGCACAAGAGATTTGGGGTATTGATTGCTGAACAATGAGAATTTGTCATAGAAATGACAAAAATATCTGCTGTTTCCCACTAGGGCAGTTTATCTGAGCTCACAATAATCTCCACAGAGCATCTCCCATCCTGGCTCCAGGGTCTGCTCTACTGCATCCTCTGCCTCCCATTCTCTCCTCCCTTGCACATGACCCAAGCAAACAGTTCTTTCACTTTTCTTTATTTGGTCAGTAGCTGCTTTTATTCTTAGCCACTGAAATTTCTAACAAGCTCTGTATCACTTGCCAGAGAAAGTTTGCTGTTTCAATTTATTTTCCTCCGTCTCATAAAGGAATAGTGTAGTATTGCTCTTCTTAAATTGGAAGTTGCATTTCTTTTGTTTAGCCTAATGTCCCCTCTGTATTTTAGACCTCTCATGGGCAGAGTCTTTTTCTATTTTTGTGGGTTTCTAAGCATTTTTTATTATTGAAATTTTCTAAAGATTTACTTCTGCTTTTAAAACAGAACTCATCGAGTGACATTTTGTCATGTAACTGTGCACTGATCATTAATGTTTAATTAAAACCTGTCATTGAGAGGTGATGTCCTTCCTTAGGAATGAATTTACTTTAGTAGTGGAAGTCTAGAGGGGCAGTTCTTTTCCTGTCACAGATCGACTTAAAAGACCAGAGAGACATACAGGAAGACAACTAACAGTTCTGTGCATATTTATGGACTTGTTGTGCATGTGGTAAGTACTCTCCTGACAGCTAGTGTTAAATCCAATCAATCATCACTTAAATACATCACTGTGTATATTCACCTCACTCCTTCATTAGCATTCATTAGCAATTAATCAACACAGCAGTAGTCTCTGGAAAGATCAACAATCCATAAGGTACATTTACATTAAAGATGAGCAAGTGAACATTTGTTCCACTTCAGCTAAGTCTTGTGTATTGTCATTTCTTCAAGGAGTGAAACACATTGATCAAGCAAATGACTGATTGACTGGTAGACAGATAGAACATGCCATCTATTGCCTCTGAAGATCATTTTTCTTCAAACAAGAGGACAGTAATTTTGTTCAGAAAAGAACACTCGGTCTTCAGTTTCACAGTATGTTTTACTATTCTGGTTGAAAACATCTTTCCTTAAATCCACCAGCTTTGGAGGCAAACTCTGTCACTGAATCTCTTTCAGTTTCTAAAGTAAGATCACATTCCAGGGTAAAGAGGTTCAGACATATCCTTTTGGCATCTGGCATGGAATCACATTTGTTTTGCTGATTTATTTCCTCAGCCAAAACAAAACAGTTAATTAGCAGCATTCCGAGGCAAAGTGGAAGGAAAAAAAATATATTCAGACATATAAAAAATACAGCCTTAATTTTTTGTTCTATTACATTAATAATAAATCTTAGTACTTTGAGAGACCTTTACCACCCTGTGGAAGATTAACTAAACTAAGATTAATTGGAGTAGTTGTTCAGCTCCACTTATTACATAAATATATACTGATAATGATATCTTTAGTGTTTATCTTAAGTACTCTTCAGACTTTATAGCAGTGAAATTATATAATCAGGTTTTAATTTGATTGTTTTCTTTTGTAATAGAAAATCTGTATTTCAAAATATTTTTCTAATGTTAGATGTCAAAATAAACTTAAAAGAGAATTTATCACTTTATATTCTATGAAATTGAAGTAGTTGCATTAATAAAAATATTGTCACTGAGACACTAAGTAAACATATTTCTTCAGTAATTCCTTTGCTTTCATGGAGATGCATTGAGCTGCTATCATTGTGTTGTTAATGTGATAAAATATCCAGCATCTAATAAACATTCCGTTATTTGTGACTATTGAAAGCTTCCTTTTTAATGTGCCAATTATAGATTTGGATCACTACTTGATCTGCTTCAATGTATCTTGTTACTTGTTTCATGCTTTCTTTTTAATTACCTTCACATATAAATGCTATCTCTTTCTTATCTATGACTTGATATACCTCTGGACAGATAGAACTGGGCATATGACTTCGTTGTGTCATACCTCAGAATTACTGAGCCATTTTCCAAACAGGACAACTCACCTCTAACTCTCTCTGTGGCAACTCTTTTCCTTCCTTCACGTTTTTTGTTTGTTTGTATGAATCTTTGTTCTGTGAAAGATCTTTTCTTTCTTGTACCAATATTTCAGTGCAAACGTTTTTTAAGGTTAGAATAACCCCAAAGTGAAGTACTGTGAATGTGCTTAAATAGCAAATTATGTTTTCCATATTGCAGCAATAGAGAAAGTTATATGGTCATTGCATTTAATGAAAGATTTTGACATCCCATTTCACAATGATATGAGATGGACCTTTCCCTCTTTGTAAGTCTTCACCCCCTTGGTAGGACTGTTTAGACCTGTAGACCCTGAAAAGTCACATTAGGGAAAAATGTGTTATGGGAAATCTGGTAGCTCATACCTAGTATCTGGATACCTGCGCAACCCTGCCAGAAATAAAGGCTTCTCTGCAAAAACATATTGATATGGTCAAAATTCTTCAGCAGTTAAACACAATGAAATATTGAGCAGAATTATGCTAAGAAATTTAAAGTATAACTAAGACTCCTCACCCTCATCCTTCCTCTCTGTTTGATTAGCTTCTCAGAGTCGCCTTGGCAGGATTCACAGAGGTCAGGGCACCAGCAACCTTGGCTCGAGAGGTAACAAACAAAACAATAGTGTGGATTCCATTATGAATTTATCTGCCCACCCCTGTACTACCATCCTTGTCAAAAAGCTCTGACCTATCACAAAGATAAGCTTTGCTCCTCTCTTTCCCCAGCCTGTCTTCTGTGCAGAAAAGGCAGCATTTTACCTTTATATTCACTAAATGGTTCTTTAGATTTCTTTTTTAATTTAAAATTTTGATTTAGAGTTTTCTCCCATTTTAGAACAATCCCTGAAATGCACATCTTATTTTACACATTAGCATTGAAATTTGTTAAATTTAATCTTTATTTTGCATAGGGAAACCCAGCAGTGATTTTTACTTTTTAAACTCCTTTTCTATTTCTAGGAAACTTCAATGAAGCATTTTATGGTATGATGATAGTGCAACGGGAAGAACTTGTATTCAAGACAATTAGACAACCACTAACATAAGGCACTACTGAATTTCTCAACCCTACGGGCAACAGAAATGGCAGAGCAGATTTTAGGGAAATTTTACACATTAGTACATAAACAGTCTGTCAAGAAATCACACCCTTCAGATGTCTGCCTCTGACAGTCTTCAAGACATTAAAAAAATCATAAATGTGATTTGCAATAGAGACATTTACTAGCCTTAATATACAGAGACTGTCATCACTAGACAAATCCAGGAATGTCAAGTGAAGATTATTAGAGTCTGAAATACCCATACAGCAGAATGACATGTGTGGATGTATGTTACCCAAAGTCATGAACTTCTTTCTCAATGACCTGTTTGATCTTTAGCCCACAATCCCTTCTAGTATGGCCCTACATGCTTTGACAATGTGTAGACATAACTGTAAAAAGGAAAACCATGGGTCTGTGAAAAGGGTCAGTAAAACAAGAAAACTGGAGCTTTGTGGAATTTAACATGAAATATTGAAACAAAGGAAGCATTGGCATGGAGAAGAAAACTAATTGAAAGAAGGAGTGAGGGAAAGAGAGAAACATGACCACAATGAAAGATCTGAGGATGAATAAAGAGTCTGAATAGTGTTTGGAAAGAAAATAGAGTTTATCTTCACTGTATTTTTTTGTTTGGTATGTGATTCCACAGCTTGTTTTATTTGGGTCAGTGTGTCCAGGCAGTAGCTACCAAAAAGTATGCAGAGATTTGGTGAGCTGACAGTCTCAGTCCAAATGTCTGCAGACAGACATTTAAATTGTAAGAGTTCCAGGGTAAAACAAGAAGCACCCTGGAGATGGAACCTAAATCACAATCCCAGGTGTAGACATGCTCTGTCTTTTGGCTATCCAGCCGAACTGGCTGCCTTGGAATCAGCATATCTGGGGCTGACTCTAAGGTCTCAGGAGCCAGTGTTATCACACTGGTACCTTTTAGGTCATTACAGTCAATAATTCCTCTCCAAGTATCAAAAAGAAAAGAAAACAAAGTGAGATGATTAAAAAGCCAATTAGCAGATCAAAGTATGAGAAGCTAAGTCCTGGAGGGGGAAAAGAATGCATGTATGTTAATTTAGGCAGTAAGTAAGATAATTAGAGCAGGATAGTGATAATGGGATAAACTGGGGATCAAAAACTGTAGAGTTGATTGAGGAAAAAAAGAGAAGAAATTGAAGGGAATTTTAATGACTCTTAAAACAATTAACAACAAAAATCTTAGAATGAAAGCTTGTCTAGAAACCACCCTGACCTCTTTGTAAGTGGGACGGTGACCCACAATTCTCAAAAAAGTATAGCTTTAATTCTTCTCTCTGAGAAGTATTTCAATGTTTCTGATGCAAATATCTTCTGGGATATTGAGCTGGATATGGAAGAAATAAGTGGAGCAAACAATAGATATTAGAGACATAAAGGCAGACTTCCCCATGCCATCCTTCCTCCTTTCCTTTTTCATAATTTTAACTCCCTTTTTCAGCAAAGAAGTCAAGAGTTTTGGTGCTGAAGTCCCAATTCACTTTCTAAACCTTGTTTCATTTGACTTCCTTCCAAATTTTTTTTTTTTGTCTACAGCTCTCACAGCTTTAGCTTTCTGATGAGGTTTTTTTCTTGGCCAAACTTTCTGTCAGCCTTTTCTATCCATGTTGTGAGCACACATCCCCCTCCTCGGCCCCGTGCCTGCCTGAACTCCTGATCTTATCCCTGCTGTTGTCCATTTGATCAAAACATGCTACTCAGGAACTTAATGCAGATGGGGCAAAGAATGAGGGGAAACAGAAAAACTTTTTGGTTTTGTGAGGTTTCCAAAGACCACCCTTGAGCTTTGGCTCCAAATGCCTCACAGCATTGTGAGTCCACAGATTCCTGTGTTCTCCTTCACAAAGTCCTGTGAGTCTTTAAACAGAAAGGCCCCTAGCAGTTTGCACCCCATGGTTCTGTCAAAGCAACAACATGCTTACATAAATATTGTTTGGCTCTAACACTTTCCATGTGGCTTATGCCACAGGAAGTTCACTTTCTTCTAAAGAGCCTGAACATGAGTGGGGTAAGGATGAGTTTCAGTCTGTGAAGTATGAATTAGACTTTTAGAGACAGCTGGGACTCAAGAGAGAATGAAGGGGTTTGCCACTTAACAAGTAAGAACAGGAAGGAACAGAGCTGTGAGGAAAAAGAAATAAATCAGGGGCATAAGCAGAAAAATAAACATCTCCTTTATATAACCTAAGGAGCTTCTGCAGTAATTTCAGTGAAGGAATATTACAGTCAGAGGACAAAGAGCATGGTCATTAATGCCAGCACTGTTTCTTGTCAACAACAGGGAAAAAGAAAGGATCATTTCTGAAGAGGAACTGGTAAGGATTAAAAAGCATTCAACAGGAGATTCCCCCGAGTGAATAATGTCAAACAGAATGTCTCTTGAATGTTCACCTACTGCTTTGGTGATAAAGAGATAAAAGATGAAGATGCTGTATCTCTCTGACATGAGGAAGCTCTGGCTAGCAACTCCTTATTTCCTTGCAAGTAAAGAGCATGAAGAAAAGATACTGCAAAGTAATACTTGCAATTTTATTCAGAGTGTCTAGTTCTCTGATTAGTTATTCACTTCAGGGAATGGAAAGATGCAGCTGGACTAGAAGGTGGTAAATGCCTAGCTTCAGGTCAAATGCTTCCCGCCTTCTCAAGCCACAGTAGCTGTACTTGAGAAGACTGTGTCACTGACACATCTTTTGTCTCTGGAGGAAGATCTTTTGTCAACTTTTCTCCTTGTGGAGAAGAAACATATTTCTAATAGCAAGGCAGAAAAGAAAATAAATAAATGGTTGTGTGTATTCTTCTTCACAACCTTCCCATTTACTCCAGGTTAAAACCTACTGTACTGCTCTTAAATAGTGATTAATGATAATTCTGAGTCAGTCTATTGCTATGATGAGTCTAGAAAATAACATGAAGAGAACTAGCAAATACTAGAGGTGAGAGCTTTGGAGGTGGAAAGTGGGAGAAGGAAGGAGGATATGCTTCAAGATTTTGTGCTTCTCTCTTAAATATTTCTGTAGGAGATATGTGGTTCCAGACCTTAGACTTCATTCTTGCTTTGCACTCCAACAAATGTGAGGCTCCAGCAAATGTGAGACATTCTGCTGTTACATGACACCACGTGCCCCATAATTAATTTGTTTAGCGTATATAAGGGTTCCCTATAAGACTTAATATTACTTTTGTTCCTTTCCAATTAGTCTGGATTTATCTCAGTTTTAGCCATCTTTAACATCTGGTCTAACATGCCTATCTAGTCCCTTGTTATAATGAGAGAAGAGAGCAAAGCCTGTCCAAGGGTGATTCATCCTGCCTATCATACATAAGTCTTGCCAGAAGTAGTTGTATGGAAAATCATGTACTTGGGACTTGCATACTATAGCAGTGAGGTTTTTGGGGAATGGAGGAAAGTATGCAAACAACATGATAGTTTTCTACTTCCCAAAAACCACTTCTTGCCAGAGTTTTTCTAGGGCAAATTTACATATGAAACACCAACACTTGATATTTAGCCTTTTCTTTGGTCTGTATTTTGTGCAAGTGACCAAATCTCAGAATTATTTTCTGTGATATTAATTTTTTGATCTTTGTATTTTCCTCTTTATCTTCATCTCTATTTTCTTGTTGTCTAAAGTTATGTTTTATATTAGCATAGATTTCTATTGTAGTCTGGAAACTCAGTTATAACTAGTACCCCATAACTTTCCCACCCTTTAAAAATATTTTACTTCCTGAAATAATTACCACCTTTGTTTCATCCTTACATTGAATTAGGTGCATTTCCCCTCTTCCTTCACTTGGGCATGTGGAAATCTACAAAAGAATTTTGCCCCTGCAAGATCAGCATGACCAGAACTTCTCTAGCTTTCTCAATATGGTCCATGAAGAGAAAATTGGGATCTTCCTCTCACAGCTGCAATTAATCAAATAGAGCTTTCTTTTTGCAATTTGCAATGCTAACTTTCTTGCTTAAAATTTTCTTTTGAAAAATCTTGAGACCCACTAATAATGCATAAAAACTACCAGATATTTTCCAGAAAGTTCTGGTGGTTTGACTCATCTCCTCCATAAGATTGTATTTCCTTCACGCAGATTCTGGAGTCCTGAGTCATTCCCTCTCAAAACTCTCAGAGAAAAGGAGTTGTGGTGACTGTTGACTCTCCCCCACTCTTGTTAGTCTAACACAGCAGTATGCATGTGTTCATTGAAAAGCAGAGAACACCCGCACTCAGAAAACAGGAGATACAGAGTTAAGCTGAAAGCATAACTTCAAGATTTTTTCCTGCTGTGAAAGGGCTTTATTTCATTACGTTGTTTGTTTGTGCATTTATTTTTGGAGAATGATGAGCTCTCCATTGTTTTAGCTCATTATGAAACTGAACTGTTGTGAGGAGCCCTAGAATGTGGGACGGGCTCTTACTTGGTTTCCTAAAAGAAAACAAAATTAATTAAACTATAACTCTTTCTTCTTGGTTTATGGCTTAAAAGATAGTGCCTTTTTATTGTTATGCCTTCTCTAGTAATTATTACCTCTTGTAGTATGCTGCAGACTAGAAACCATGCCTTTAATAGAGCAGAGATGTTCAGCTCATATCCCTCAGTTATATCTTTCTGTTGTAGCGAGGATGTGATCTAAGTGCCCCTGGCATAATTGACAAACATATCACAAAGAATGCCTTAGACGTGGAACAATATAATTCAGCTTTGCTTAACAGCAGCAGAACACACACAACCACTTTGCTTCATTTTGCAGCCCTAGATGCATTAGGCTGTGTTAAAATCCACATTGCTCAGATGAACCCAGCTCACCAACTGCTCTGGGTCACTCTGTACATCTGATTTCTGAATTGGAAGATCCTGTGGAAACTGTGTCAGAGGATGAGAAAAAGCATTAAATTTTTTTTTTTTGGGCCTGGTGCATAAGAAATTATTGATTTTCCTGGGACCTTTTGGGCTGTGGTACTGGAAATCACAGCTGCCAGGGATGGCCCAGGCTCTGCCCACCAGTATGGCTCGGCCAAATACACCTTGTTTTCTGAAGGGCTTAATATTAACCTGGCTTAGGTTTTCATATAAATTTCTGCTAATACTGTTTTTCTCTGCAGTTATTCTTAGTTCTTAAGTCTTGTAGAGAAACACATTGAGAACAACTGGTACAAAGTCCTTAAATTGATACTTGAGAATCTGATTGAGCAGATTTAGCATCAAAAGACAAAACCTGCCTGCACTTAGAGTTGCACAAGTTTAAGTTTAATCTCAAAAGTAAGGAATTGCCAAATGGGTTTGAATAACTTTAAGCTATGTATTTGTTCAGATCATCCTTAGACTCAGGAGAATGATGACACAATATGGAATGGGCTTCTCAGGTGTGAAGCCATACAGAATAACTCTCTGTATTTTGTCCACTGCCAGCAGGACAGCAAAAGAAAAGAAAGAAAAGGCTTTGGGTCAAAGAACAGCTGGAAGAAAAAGATACTGACTTTCAAAAATAAATTTATTCTAATTTCAGTATATAAATACATAAATAATTAGGCACATAATTTGCAATTATAATGCTACAACTGCATGTGTATTTAAAGGCAATTGCAGATGAAATTGAAACAGTCTTATCCATTGCAGCCAACCCCAAGAGAGATACAAAACTTTAAAATGTATGATTCAGGCCCTGTACTCACTATGAAATGACTAAAATTTATATGAGATCAAATTTATTGCTTCTATAGCTAATATTACTCCTGTGAGCTGTAATAGAGAAAGGCATGCAACAGCTCATACACTGAAACACACGCTACCTTTTTGTAAAATTGGTTCTTAGGAAAGATTTCATTCATTCATTCATTCATTCATTAGTTAAAAAGTTAAAATAATGCAAGTATGTACAATTTTACTATTATTAAAGTGTTTTTATATTCAGAAAACTTTTTTTAAGAATTTCTATTACATTACTAAATTTTTATTATTAAACTCCTAGTTTAATATGACATTTTCCTTATTTTTTACCAGATTATCAATATCTGTTGTTTTTCTTTACTTTTCTTGAGTATATAGCTTTTCTCTTCACAGAGTAAAAAAAAAATAATTTCAGATATGAAATAGATGTCTAAGAAGTCACATAAGATTTGCTTACACTTTTCAAATTACTCTTCAAAGGTCTAATAATTGTGATATAACATGAGAAGCATGTTATTATTACAGGTAAATGTGTTAAAAATTCATATTTCTAACATATCTTTATAAAATGGGTCTTTCCGAAAAATAAAATCTTAGTTGACTTATTCTACAATGTTTAACAATTTAACAAAACTACATAAATTATTTAATTGTTTTGGTGAAGATAGCAGACAGTTGCTGGCAAGTCCACAAATACAAATTTAAAATGCAAAAATCCATCTAAAGATGTATAGAACTTTACTTTCCTCCAAACAGAGATCATGGACACCACCCAGGACTTGGCAGATTTGCTTTCATAGCAATTTTTATTAACTTTGCTTTTTGATGAGAAAGAATGACATTTCCTTAATTCTGGACTGGCACTGAAGAATGTCCCTGGGTGTTCTATGAAAGTCTTTCATTATGTATTATGAGGGGGGCAGTCTTTAGTGGTTTGGGTGTCTGAAGCTATTTCTTAGTGTTTCACTTAACTAGTTCTGCTAAATTCATGGGAGCTATGCTGGATCTCTCAAAGAATCCAGCAACATTTTCAGAATTGTTCATGACATCATACTTTGAACACTCTATATTTTACCGAAATAATATGCTAAAATTACAGTGGCAAGTTTGTTTTGTAAAGGTTTTAAATTTTCAGAACTCCTAAGTGGTCTCTTTTTTTCCACCTTGAAAGAGGGATTCAAAAACGTCTGATATCTTTTTACCTTACTTGATGTTATGCCATACCTCTCTATTTTTAAGAAAACTCTTACAATTAATTTGTTTTACTCTGTATAGCCTTTTTAAAAATTACAGCAACTTAATTGCTAAAAATCAGTTCTAAATTATGTCTGATTTATGCCATTTAGTCTGCCAGTCTCTGACATTTTTGCTTTATTATCAAAACATTACCTCTTTCATCTAGTCCATTCTAATGACTTTTGCATATTTTCTCAGGTAAAGACAAAGCTAAGCCCCTTCCTTTTATTGTCATGTATCTGAATTTAGAGCACACTTTAATGGCCTTCTTGCTAATTTTATTACTTGCTTCTTTAAGAAGAGAATTGAGTTGTTATTATTGATGTTTTCATTTTTTTTCCCTCTGAAAAATTTATTTTAATGCGGAGTCCCTACTTAAAAATCAATGACACAACCTGACTCAGGGTTTGACACTTAAAATCTATATTATTCTCAGTGGACTTGAGCTCCATAAGCCTAGAATCTGAAGACATATAATACAAAAGGCAAAAATTCTCCCCTGGGGTAAAATGTCAACTGACATATTGTGCATCTTAACAAAGCAGTCTAATTGCCCTTATTCCAATACAGAAGGAGTTTAATATCCAGGCAAAAAAAATGTTTGTGTGTGTTTGTGCCTGTGTGTGTGTGCACGTGTTTAGAAATAATATCTATCAAATCCCCCTAAAGTTAGATTATGGGTGACTTCTGTACTTGTTTACACTTTGGAATCAGTTTATCTGTGACATATCACTCTCTATCATTGTCTTGTGGTGATATTAGAAATATTTGGAAGTTCACAAAAGGAGACAGATAAGCTATGATTAATTAAAAATAGGATTTAATTAAGAATATAGAGAAGATTGAATAGGGGGATTGATATGGAAATTTCAAGGAGAAGTTTTCAGTTCCCTGATATCCTGGATCTGTCTTCAGATAGGATTAGCTGGGGTAGGGAAAAAGGAGAAAAAGGAAAATAACCTAACAAGGTTTATTAAGAATTTCAATCATTTTATGGAAAGTATAGTGTGCTAACTCTGAAAATTGCTTTTCATTTTACATTTCCATGTCTCCTACCTGAGTTCTGCACAAGACTAATGACACTTAAAGGTATCTCACTGATATTTAAAGGTATGAAATTCAAAAGCAATAAAAGGTAATATTTTTCTATATTGTGAATATTTGGCTTCAAGGAACTGTTGCCAAAGTTTTTGCCAAAATTAAGTTTTATGTGAAAAGTGTAGTTGCTCTGGTGTTGCCTGGAAAGGCTGACCTGGAACAGAGACTAGAGCAAAAGGAATGAAATAGGTATTTATTGAAAGGATACACTTCAGGCAGTGGAGGAGCCTGACTGGGCTACACCCAAATCAAATCCAAGATGGATCGTGGTCACAAGCCTTTACAATTTTATAAGTTTTGGTTCATCTACATATTGGGGTCAATTTTCCAACCACAGCCCCAGGCTATGAAGTCTCAGCCCCCTGGTTTGCTCCCTTTCCCTTGCCATTGTTTGTGCTTTTTGGGTTCTGGTTGTCCTTGATTCTCTAGCTAGAAAGGAGTTGTTTTTTCTAGCTGCCCTGTGAAGAGACCTTACTAACACCTAATATGAAGTTTCAGAGTTACACACTGAGCAGCAGAGATTCTGAAAAATATAAAAGTTAAAACCCAGGGCATCACTGCAACAGAAGCTGGCTGTTGGGATTCATTGCAAAATTTTTCTTACATCTTGGAGCAGATACTACACCTTGCTTGTCAGAGTTTATATCAGTATTGTGGTTTTTATAGTTTCTTTGAGCTATCTTCATTAAGGCCATCACCAAAATATTTGTCTGTAATGATTTTGGGTCTTACCCACAGTGGTCCAGCTTTCTTAGCTAAGAAATAATTGTTCACAATCATACAGTCTTGTTGGAAAACCTCACAGGTCTGTGAGTAGTACTGCTCTCTCATTAAATTATCAATTAAAAGTACAATTCAAAGTCAATACTAAGAAAATTGATCTATGAGCGTGAAGAATTGAATATACTGATGGAGACTGAGTCTAGGAGACAGCAGTTAGAACAGACAGCTGCCATCTAGATGACATAGATCACCCAGAAAACAGATACTTTTGCATCATTAGCAAACTTGAATTGGTCCCCTGTGATAAAAACAGCTTCTGCATTCGATCTTTGATGCTCTGTGTGTTTTTGAAAGAGCTTTCAAAGACAAGACAACAACCAGTTTAGGAGGGTCCAGTACCTCTTGGCTCCCATGCTTTATTGTGAACACATACAACTGTATTCCTAAGGAGACAACATTAATGAACTTAAAGAGGAACAGCAGCTACTACATTTTATCTGCAATGTAGGGAATGGAGAGTGCAGATTCCTGTGTCCTTTCCCTGAACAAAGTTGCTAGCTAGGGATATTTTTACTTTCTTCCTTCAGCGAGCATTTTGAGATTGAATCAAATTATGCTTCTGAAGTGATTTGCAATATTCAAGTGAAAGTTATGACATCATAACACACGATATATTTAAGCGAAAGGTGACAAATAGACATCAAGTAAAAAATAGCGCTCTGATAATATTTTTATTTTATTTATCATTGTTTTGAAAATGGTTTTTAAAATATTTATGGGATACAAGAAATGTCATTCTCTGGGGGAAAAAAAAAGACAATGAAAAGCTAGTACAAATGGCAGAACCACGATGACAAATGAGGAAAAATACAAGTAGTTACAGAAAAACATCATTTATGAGTTAACAGAAGACTGAATCACTATAGTGCTCATAAATATGATGCAACAATGATTTTGATGACTCTTTATCACAGCTCTGTGATACAAAGTATGAAATAAAATTAAAAAGGACATGGGGCCAAAGATAAGCCAGTCTACATTATGCTATTAATGAAGACTAAGGAACAGCATGGAAATTGATAAATCTTGCAGGATAGGAAAATGACAACTTTGGGCTCATCTATAATAACCTGAAGGATTTATCACTCTCTCTGTTGAAGCTCTAGGCAATTTTTCTGTTGTCTGTCTGGTACCTCAAGTTATTATACAAAGAAAAGGCATCATATATTCAGCAAAGATGGAACAGAGGAGGAGAATGAAGATGAAATATCCCAGAGGTGACCCCTGTGACAATGTTGTTTCTAATATGCCAGTCTTAATATTTGTGGTATTCCTTTAATTAAAGCCTCTTTGGACTTAACTAAAATAGACACTTGGATTTTCAAACTTTCATAATAGGTATCTCTCCTCAACAAAAGCTCATTATCAAGGGAGAGTCTGGTAACACATTTTTCTGGTGAATAATGGACAGTGCATTTTGTGTTACTGTACAAGGCAGTACCCATTTTCATGAGTTTTAGCAGTAATTTGGATGATATGTGGGACTAAGGCTGGATGTGAAACACAAATCACTGTCATAGGAGCATTTCTCCAAAGTGTGTCTGCTGGAGTGCCTTCTTTTAATTTTTCTTTTTCTTTTTTTTTTTTTTTTTTCTTTTAAATTTTCTTGTGATGATGACCTGAAGGGGATCAGTAGTTAGCTGCCATGAAGGACAAAGTTTACTCAAAGTGGCAATACTCTTTTTCCTAATCTATTCTGCCATTTCAACTGATAGAGGCTTGGCAGTTCTCCACTACCAGTACCAGCAAAGCTTTTCATTCTGTGTATCTATCAGGGAAAAAAAATATTTTTTTTCTCAAATTTTTGTTTCCTCAGTTTAATCTATCACCCTTCTAATTTTTTTTTCGTTTTTTTTTAACATAAGGGTTCAAAATTCTTATGGAGGCCTTTGGACAGACATCTCCAGGTCCAGCATAGGCACTTGATTGCAGCTTTTAGATCACCTTCCTTAACTGTGAACTTCATAAAGGTGTGTGCCCACCTATGGACACTATGCTCACAGTTCCAAACATCTCTCATGGAATGTTCTCTTTTACTTTGATGTTAGTTCTGCCATCTATGTCAACATGTGAGTGCGCATACAATGTCCACAGATGTCCAGACACACACCAGTTGCTCAAAATTAGTCTTCAGACTCCAGTCTACAATTTCTGAGGCACATTCCCAGATAGAATATGAGGAAAAATTAGAACATATAGAATGCTGTATTATCCTGACTCCACAGCAATCTTCACACATCACTTCAAATTTGGAAGGCCTATAAAATAAAAGGGTTCTCTATCCCTGACCCAACCCTCCAGATGTTTAGCCATCTTAATGCTGAATAAATGGGATGATGTGATCAGAGGATTATCAATAGTTTCTATCACTTGGTATAAATATGTGTTGAAACAAAACCTTCTGAACTCCTGGAAGAATTGGTGGGTCCCAACCCAGGTGGAAGATCCTCATGCCCACTGTGTGGTACTGAGGCTCCATTGACCATCTCTGAATTGGGAAATTCTTCAACTGGACAGGGTGAGAAAGAAGACGAGGTGAGAGAGAAGGTGAATATGGACTGGCTGCCCAGGAAGTCTGTGAAATCCCTGTTATTGGAGAAGTTAAACTGTGACTGAGCAAGGCCCTGGGTGACCAGATGCAGCCATGACGCCAGCACTACTACAGCATCTAATACTACTACTACTACTGATACAGCAGGAGGGAGGACATGGCAACCTCTAGGGGTGGCCACAGATTTTCTGTTCTTTTGAATACTGGTAAACAGCTGCTCCCACTGCTACCTCTGTGATCAACTGTGACCATGCTACAGATGCTGGGGCATTGCTGTGTTTGACATTAGCAGGGTCCCACCCTGTCTTCTTGCAGAGATCAATCACTGGTCCATTCACACAACCCAAGAAGCATGAAGTTGTGCAGAAATCCAGTGCCAGAACAGAAAGCAACACTGAATCAATTTTTGTCTCCCACTGGAAGCAAATCTGAGCTGTTCTGATGAATTTGCTCATGATGGGAACTCTGACTGAGCTGGAATGATTTGGGGCCCAGTTAACATCTGTTTTCAGTCCCTGTCTGCAGGGCTGAAGAGACCTAAAGACTTCCAGAACAGTTAGAAATGAAAGGCTATTAGATGTCTCCTTTCTGATATGCTTCCTCAGTAATCTATGCATGGTTGAAGAGAGGCTTGTGGTTGCCACTACAAGAATAATTTGATTTGATAACTTTTCTCACTTAAAAAAAAAGCCCCTCATGCTACTTTGTGAGGACCTTCCTTTGCACTAGCTTACCTACTGCAATTTATGTTTTCATAAATGGCATAAAGGTGCTCATATTCAATGTATCCTTCCACTTTCATCCACCCCTTCCTTTGCTCTGTGGCTCCCTTTTTTAAAACTGCTAGGAGAATCATTTCCTTTATTCTAAGTAAAATTATTTATAATCAATTAATAAGCATTGCTAAGGCTGTTGTTTGCCTGAAGCATCATTTCCTATTCAGTTTTTGCATCTGAACTATTCAGCACTGCCTTTTGGTTTTCTCTGAAAATACTCTTGAGAAGCCAGGCTTATCAGCCAAGAAGCATCCAACAGCGAAGCATGTGCATTTATAAAAAGACTATCACTTTTGTGCTAACTTTGATTGCCAGTTTCTGCACTTAAAATGAAAATGAAGCTGGTGGTAAAGCCACATATCTGAATTCATTACACTGAATTATATGTATTTCCTTTCTTTCCTTCAATTCCCTCAAGTGGCATAGATTAATTTATAGAGTGTATGTGTTTTTAACATCTGCAAAATTCTCATGTGGATTGATGTACTGAGAATAAAACTTAAAGCAGCCATTTTGAAGGTAATACAAACATTATTCCTTTTAATGATTTTTGCAGACCTGTATTTTTGAATGTCATTTTGGGAAGATGGAGTGGTATAAGGGTAATTAAAGAAGTCACTTTACTGACACAGTAGGAGACATATAATTGCACAGGCCACAAAACATAAGAAGTCACATTGAATGCAAGGACTGATTTTCCAAAGAGATTTGTGGGAAGACATTTTGAATCCACAGAATTTCCCTCCACAATAAATGACTCAAAACACTTCTTCCTCTGAACACCTGATTTACATTAGCAACTGGTTACTTAGAGGCACAAGCACTGTGATTTGTGTCCAAAAGCTGGTTTTGTACACAGATTTTCCTCGTTAAAATGGGAATTATTTGTTTTGAAATTTTTGTCATGAAATGCCTATAACCAAAATCCAGTGTTTTTGAAAACAAAATTAATACATCCCAGTCTGGTCACTCCATCATTTCTTTGTGTCTTTAAACAAACTGGGAGCAAGGTAATAGTTTGTTCTTTTCCTTCTTTGATCGCCTGTCAAAATGACAGCAACACCAACCTGTCTAATGATTTCTGGCTATCACCGACTTAACCAGAAGCAAACACCATCTTCTGCAGATCATATTGTGATTTAACTTCACATTCTTCAAATTCCCCAATCTATTTTTCAGATGGTTAAAATTAGAGAGAAAGAGCTTTTTCTCCATAGAAGATATTTTTGTAGACTTCAAAGAGAAGCATTTAAAAAATTGGTAGTGAATCACAGTTCAATTCAGATTGGAAGAGACCTCTGAAGGTCACTCTGTCCCATCTCCTCAAAGCTGGGCTGACAACAAAGTTGGGACAGGTAGCTTGGGATACTTTCCACTCAGTTTCAAAATCTCCGAGGACATCTCCACCACCTCTCTAGACAGCCTGTTGCTTTGCTTAACCGCTGTTATAATGGAAAACATTTTTTTTTAGCATGCAATTTCCCTGCCAAAAAGTGCAACTGTTGCTTCCTGCCTTTCACTGTGCACTCCTGAGAAAAGTCTGACTTCATCTTCTCTGTAAACACCCATTAGGTGGTAGAAGACGATAATTAGATCCATCCTTCTCCTTGTCTTCCCTAGACCAAACAAATCCTCATTCTCTCCTCATACACTGTGTGCTCCAGCCCTCAGACATCTTGGTGACATTCTGCTTGACTCACTTCAGCTTACTGATGATTCTTGCACTAAGTTCAAAACTGACACAGTGCTTCATGCAAGTGTTGAGCAGAGAGAATGGCCACTCCTCTGTCACCAGAAAGGACTACTAATGCAGCCCTGCATGGTCCTGTCTCAAGGCCTCATTGCTGATTTAATACTCAACCTGCTGCCCCACCAGGCCAGCAGATCTTTCTGGGCGAAGCTGATGCCTAACCTTGCATCAGCCCAAGTGGAGTTCTGCATGGAGTTATTCCATCCTAGGAGGATGGCTCTGGCTTTGTTGGAGCTGGGTTCCCCATCACCCAATGCCTCAGTGTATTGTTACCTCTTGCCCAGTTTGAGGTCATCCACAAACTTGATTGGTATCTGACAAAGCACTGGAAAAGGTCTTGAAACAATGCCAGCTCCTGTATCAAATTCCATTGCAAATGTTTGCATGTCAGGCTCAGAACTGCTGGCAAAAAAAATCTTGACTGACTTTTTCACATATCTCTACACCCCTCAATCTTTGTCCCTTGAAGAGAGTCTGCTGGAAAGACAAGGTAAAGTCCTGCTGTGACACCTGTAATGCAGCCAGGTGCTGAACCATAGGGTCCTATTATTCCTGCCCAAGCATTTCCCTTTGACTGATGTGACTGTTCAGGTCCTTGTTCTTGCTTCCTTCTCTTTTCTAGAGATCTGCAGTCTAAAAGAGTGTTTTCCCTTGACAGTTCTGAATCCCTTAGATCCTATAATTTTGATCTCACTGAAAAATCAGACACTCGAGCTTGTATCAGATTTTACCAACAACAGGAAAAAACACATAATCTGTAATGTTTATCCCATTAACATTTTTAGCACACAGAAGCTTTTTTAAGAGAAACCAGTTAGTGCAATATTTGCTCTGCAGCTCAATAAGGTGTAAAATGTATATTATTTAATTAAGGCCCTGTTGTGTTTTCTGTTAGTTATGTCTGTCTTTTACCCATAGGTCAGTATTGTCAGTAATAACTTGAATGAGTGATTAGAAAAAAACCCATTTCATTAGAATTATAAAATGAAGTTTCTTTTCACAATCGGAAGACTCATGTGAAAAATAAATCACTGGGTTGTAGGGTAGGGTCCTTTGTTTAAACCCTGACTTTATGCCCTGATTGCTCTGCTGGGCTGAGGAGAACACCCAAGGACCAGCCCTGCCCTGAGAGAATAAATGGACCTTTGCTGATATGTGCATTTCTCTTTGTTCCTGTGGGATTATTTATGGATAAAGTAGATCCCTCAGATGTAAACTCACTAAGTCACAAAACAGGCATTTAGTTTCGGGGAAAGCACTTTGCTGTCTATTCTTTCAGAAAGAGCAGAGCTATATAGGCAATTTTTGCAGCACTTGGCAAATTCAGTGATATGCAAACTCCAGCAGTGACGTTTACTGAGACTCATCTGGGCTGTGGTGATTCAGGAAAGATCCTTGCCAAATCCATCCTTTCTGCAGCAGCAGATGCACAGGGACCCTGTGCTGCATGTGGTCATTTGATGTCCCAAGGTGTAACTCCTCGCCCCAGGGGAGCCAAGGGCCGAGGCTGCTGGTGGAGGGGTGACACCAGCTCTGAAATTCTGCCTGTTGTGCTGCCCTGCGGGAGGGTGCTCTGTGTCTCTGCCTTTCTTCCTGCTCTTCCCGGGATTTTCACTGGGAAAATTGCTTTTCCTGAAATGCAATGGCAATTCCTGTGGGGAAATGTTGTATTTTTAATCAGACTTGGTCTTTTCTTACCAGCTCATTAGAGGGACCGTCAGCTACCTACACCTGTACCAAGGCAGATTAAAAGAATACAATTTTAATCTAATAGCACTTTTTCAATTACTTTCTGTAGCTGTAAATGACAGTGAGACTACAGCACGTTCCTCTCAAGGGATCCGACTTAAATTACATTCATATATCATATATCATCTCTTCAGTTTAGCTAGAGATTCAGAAAATATATCAGTAATCATGTCATTTAACCAAATGAAATTATCTTCCCTTGATTTGGAGCAAGAGACAGTTTTAAACTCATGCAAGATGAAAAACAAAGCAAAAAAAAAAACTGGCTTCAAATTTGGCTCTGGATGGTTAAAATAAATACAAAATTTCAATATAAATATGTAACTAAGCTTGTATAGTCTGAATGAATGCACAGGAAGCTCCCCGTACTCAGGAGCTCTACTGATCTCATCATTCAGAATTTAGGCCTTCTTAATGAGTTTTTAGACACTGCTCTCTCAAAAATCTTTTTTGCTCTTTCAAAGTCATCTGGCCTTCCCTTTTTTCTGTTTTACCTCAATTTAATATACCATAATAATTCTGCTCTCAATCTTTCAAGTATCAGTATGTATCAAATAACTATCTGAGAGCCTTCATGCTGCCTTTAAAAATGCTCATCCTTCCCACCTGTTTCTAAGTGTTTCAATCATATTTTTCCTTGTTGTGGCTATTGCAATCCTGCCAGTTTGTTTCATGGTACATGGATATGATTGGGCATGGGACAATTCTGGTGATGAGTTTGGATTAATATAATTACTCCTGTTACTTCTTTTACAAATACAAGCAATGAAACAAGAAAAAACTTGTATATACATATGTATATCCTGTGTGAGAAGATATCTAGGCTGAGATAGGTTGCTGTGTGCAGGGAGTCTTGCCACAAGGCACTGAACAAGGAATAACTGGAACCCAACAGAATGAATTTTTTGTGCAGTTTTATTACACTGCTCTGAAACCAAATTAGTCCTATTTAAGTCTGTGTAGGGCCTTTTTTTGTGTTGTACTGGGATGCAAGTGCCCTTAAACCATGCAAAAATTGGAGTGACAAAAGCTTAGCATTGTTGCTTTTTCTTGGCCCTCATGGATATTCTACTTTCAAAACCCCTCTACTTTAAAAGCTCTAGTAAAATTGAAAAAAAAAATTATATATGGCGATTGGATCCTGTTACAAGGGGTGGGTCCCCCGGGCTGGTCTATACCTTCAGGCATCAGATGAGTTCAGTCCCTCACATTCTCTAACCACAATCTCCTCCTTCCTCAGAAAATGCTGTAGGACAGACAGAAGAGCTTCAAACAGGCTATGCTACCTTAGGGGAAGCCAGGTGTCATTACTGAGTGTAGAAAAATAACACAAAGGACAAAAAAGCTAAAACAGTAGTTTTTGGCACAGCGAGTGAAACCCTGGTTTCTCTGTCCTTTTCCCTTTCATGGGAGTACCTATCTAGTAGACCCAAAACTATCCCATCTCTTCCTTTTGCTTCCTTCCCAGCCCACTGAACTTTACTTTGCTTCCTGAAAAGTAGGAGGGGTGCTGTGTGTTGCCATCCACCACTCAACTCATCAGTGATGCTCATGTTGAGGCTGAGGTCTTTCCCCTGTGCTCTCAGTTGAAGCCTTAAACAAATGGGTAGAAAAGGGATAACCTTTCCACCAAGATGGTTGAGAGTCATATCTGCTGAGTGCTCTTTGAGGATGACTCTTTTCTACATCTGGTGGAAACAGAACAGGGAAGAAGGTGTGTGAGATGTGTGGCTTCTCAGTACAATTGAGGGTCAAGAGCTCCAACTTCTCTTGGCACAAGTTCAGACAAATTCAGTGACAAATCACAGACTTCATAGAGGCTTTAGTCTTCCCAGGTATGAGAAGAAGCTGGGCAAAGGGTTTGAGGACCACATTTTCATCCTATTTATGGATTTAAATATGATGCAGTACTGTGACCTTCATGGATCTAACTTCAGGTCCTTCTAGACAGGGTCTAAACCAACGGTAAAACCATGCAGTAAAAGAAATTAGTTTTTGTAAAGGAAAAGTCCTGTGTATTCCTACAGGACTCCCCACACTCTGTTTTGGCTTTTCTGTAATAATAAAAAGCTTTTCTTATGCCATAACAATGTGGAACAGTTTCACTGTGAGAATTGAGACCTCATGTATCACAGAATAGTGCTGGACTAATCTAGACCAGTGCCCTTACATACCTGCACTTAGGTAGAAGCTGTTGAACCTGGTCTTTGCTTTTATTCATAGAGACAACTGCAATGAAGAACAGATAGTAAAAAGCAGTGATTCATTCAAGCAAGACCAGGGATGTACATCTTTAGTGTTTCCTCATCTGCACTGCTTTATGGGCTATACATTTTCTGCCTTTCTCTTTCCACATTTGGTCTCCCACCATTTACACGCCACTGTAGGCAATATGCCAGATTGCCACTTAAAACATGAAAAATCAGAAAAGAGGAAAGAGAGGCACAAATAAAAGGTAGGCCTGCAGCATTCACATCTCTGTGTCCTTCCCTGACAAGAAGCACTTCCATTTGTGTTGGGGTGCCGGTTTTATCCAACTTCTGACTTGTATCAATTTTTAGCAGCATGGATAATTTATTGCATCTAGGATGATAGAAAACCAGCTTTATACATCATTCAGCTTGCAAAAGATGTGTAGCTTCAGTTCCTTAATGGTGTCATTTTGGCTGAATGCTATTAACAGATTACCCCTGCCTAGGGCAGTGGAGCATGTGCAGCAGAAAGATAACCTTGTGTTCGTAATTTAATATTAACTGTTTTCTCCATAGTACCTCTTTCCAGTACATTAACAACAAACCAATATGGCCTTGTCCCCTGCGGTCGTATTCTTCAGCAAAAAAATGGATTACATGATAGCAAGTTCCTGAAGATTTCCAATGAAGTATTACAAATCACTCAACGTCTGCTCTGCAGAAATAAAAAATAAACAGGCTTAGATTCAATCAAATTTAATTCCTCCAATTTAGCTTTACCGCACTTCAAAGGGTGCTCTTATTAATGTCTTGGTGAAAAAATGTAACAGTAATTTTCCCCTCTTCTTGTACTGAAAGCCTCCAGTTGTGCTCCACATAGAGTGAGATCAAGAAAACGTGTGGGATTTTTTTTTTTTTTTGTGAATACTCTGACACAGTTTGATATAAAAGTGTAAGCCATTTACAGAAAACTCTTTATGGAATTTTTATCCTATTCCGTTCCCGGGAGCTAAATTTATATCCTGCATTAGCTATCATAGCACTAGAGTATTAGTCTTCTTGCAAGCAGTTCAGGGCAGTCTGAGGGCCCTATCACTCTCTACCACTCACATACACAGGCATTATGGGTTTATCTCATCTTCTGCAGCAAGTACTAGGCCCAATTCATTCCTTTAGGCTACTTTACTAATAACTTATTCCTTATCAGGGCCTCTCCACCTCAGCTTGTGATCAAAGACCCAATTAATGGAATGGAGAAAGGTGAAGCATTCAAATAATGGAGACAGCTGTTTTTCTCTGTTAGAGAAAATCCATTTGTATTGTTATCACAAGCTCCAAGTTCTGCAGCTTCTGTTTAATTCAGTCTCCCTCTATTTCTGCTGGTGATAAAAAGTCACAATGAACTCAGAAGAGAATGGCAGAAATATCACTGTGTTTCAACTCAGCCTGGGTGTTATCAACTTGAAAGTGAAAATACAAGCAGATAAGGAGAGGAAATGTCCAACAAAGACCATATAAAATTTTCAAAACTTGTACTTTCATGCAGCATTCTTCAGTCACCTTTCTGAATGTTTTTGAGATCCCAATATATGCTCCCTATGTTGCCTGCTTGACCCAGAGGAGCAGAGAGTGATAATATCATGGGTCCCACCTCAATTTAAAAGTAATTAAAGAGGCAAAGGAATAGTAATTGGCCGGAATGAACATTGTTGGTGACCTGCAGTTTGTTCTGAGCCTTGGTGTCCAGGACCCCACAGCTGAGCTGGGTGTTTATGTCACCATCCCTGGTGAATGAGGTTAGTTTTTTATCTGATAGTAAAGGGCTGTGCTGTGCCGTGCCCAGGCCTGGTGCTAAACTTTCCCCTTAACAGTTTCCTAGGTGCAAATCTTCACAGACTATCAGAAATGAACCTACACAGTCTATGTTGCAGCAGTTCATTTCATATTCATGCAAAGGCCACATTACCATTCTCTTCTTCACCCTTTTGTAATCATGTTGTCACACTGTCACATACAGGGATATACATGGGCAGAACACTGTGATTACACTTAATTGAATGACAGAAGACTTGCAAGTTTAAAGTACAATAGTGAATACCAATTATGCATCCTTAAAAATGACACTATGCAAAAGGAAGCTGGAGGATGCACCTACTCAATATGCCCTGTATGTGCGAGTGTGCAAGGAGCACCTTGCTCCATTTCACAGTATCTGTTACTGCTTTTCTTATATGCAAACCAAATGTTATTTAGAGTTTGCTAGGCTGCTTACATGCTGGAGGGGGACGGTCGAGGTTTTTTTTGATTACTTGGAAAACCTTTGGATTTGGCCCTTCAGAAATGAGGACTAAAAAATGCTATGTTTCAATTCTCTAGGTGTGGACAATGGGCACAATAACAGGCACAAAGCTGCAGTGTATGCAATGAGTTAAGACAGCCAAGCCTTCCCCAGGTTGATTGTTCACAGGGGAACACAGAATCTGTGTTAGGCTGAATAAGGAAAATTACATTATGCATTTACATGTATGATGAACATTTAAAAACGGACTGTGTGAAAACAAAGAATGATTAATAATAAACATGGAATGGTGAACATTTCATTTCCAGATGTAGTCTTTGAATCTACATAGACACCAAACTTTAATATTTTAACATGGAAGTTTCACATTTGATAACTAGTAGGCCAGCTGAATAACATTATTGGTTTGTACATCAGGAGTTTCCTTATCCTCTCACCCTGTTATTGAACCCCTATCCAACAAATAAAGAAAATAAAAAGCTTCACTTAAAATGATGAAATCATGTAAAAAATCTACATCTATCAATAATTTCCAATTGGAATAATAAAATGTATGGATACAAATATAATTTTATGTATGTCTGTGAAATGATAATAAAATGTATGGATACAAATATAATTTTACGTATGTCTGTGAAATGGAAAACAAAGAATGATGAAAACTGACATTAGGGTCTTTCATCAGGAATAAATTTGTAATTCTGCTCCACCTGTAGATGTTGTAATGATAATTTACCAAAAGGGAGTGCAGCTATGAAGCCTCTTTCTTTTTCCCCCCATGGTTCATCAACCTCTGTACAATGAAACCAGTCTTGAGGAATTATTCAAGGATATGAGAAAAATCTTAATGAAAGTGTATTTTTCATAAAGGCAGACCAGAATCACATGTATTGGTCAACCTTAGGGTGGTCTTGAGAGATGTGAAGTGACTTAAGGGTGATCTCTTGAATTGGTTGCCCTAGATAATAAAACACTAATGACAACCCATGGCACTGCATGGAACAATTGTAAATTAAAATTATGCAACCTGCTTCTAGGTCCCACCCCAGCTCCTGAAACTAAACAAGCAGTAAGCCTGCTAAAGGAGCAGTCCTAGCAAGAAATGTTCAGGGGAACCAAAGACCTGAAAGATTTTCCAATAGCCCACTATATTAGATTCAGAGGGGAGTGAGAGAGATGATCTCATTTTAACCAAAGTTTAGATGAAAAGCAAGTAAACACTCCTTCACTCTCAGATATAGCACTGCACTTGTTGGCTTTTGAGAGAATTTTTCTCATGATTAGTAGAGTAGATGAGCTTCCAGGATGAAATTTTCTCTATGTTGAATATCTACAAATATTTATGTATTCTTAATACAGTTTTTCTGGTTCAGTCAAAGATTATAATATCTAGTCAATTTTTAATAGACATTTTAAGAGAGAAGTCTATTTTTAATTTTTTTTTTTTTTGCTAACTAATGTATATTCATGTTCTCATCTCATCTTTATCCTGTGAAACGTTCTTTTTTTTTTTTTTTTTTGTCTTCACTGCCACAGCACAGCTTGGCAGTGAACTGTGGCTCAGGCAGTGAGATGGTTTGCCCTGTTTAGGAGGTGCATTCTCCTCCTCCAGCATTGCTCAGTCAGGCTGAGCTGAAAGATTGCTATTTTCAGACGAACCAGATAAACAAAGATTTCTCTCTCCTCCAACAGCATCTGGAAATAGTGCAGTCAAGTTAATGGAGTTACACTAATATACAACTAATAGCAAGAATAGACATAAGCCTGGGGTTATACACTCAGACTGGTCAACCTATCAGCCAAAGTAAAGCCTTCATGAAAACTTCTGATGGGAATTTGTTTTCCAAATGCCCATTTTCAATTTTATAGCAACAATTTTGGCTGGCTTCTGCACTCATTTCCATTCCTGTGGCTGCAGCAACCTCTGTGTATTTACAACAGAGAGCACAATGTGACCTTTGTCTTTTCAAGAATTTGGCCAAGAAGGTTGTGCAGCTGCAAACGGATCCAGGTGCTGAGGCCGAGAGCCAAGAGCGACTCGGACACCAGTGGAAGTGGCAGCCTTCACACCTGGTCACCTGAGCTCTCAGGAAAAGCAAACACACATTGCCACACCCTGCACCCCTCGTCCCACCTCTGCGCTCAGCACTCTGGAGGTATTTATTTTTTCTATAATTCCCCTTCTCTTTTATTTTGTGTATTACCTTGAGGGATTTCTAGGTGGAGAGTTAAATCACAAAGAGCTAAAGTAGAGCTCTTGTTAAAGAATATTCTCCAGTAACTTTGATATTATGAGCTTCAGTTGTTCTCAAATCCAACTTTACTGTATTGTTAGGAAAATCCTAGTGTGTAGATTGTGAAACACAGTAGCTGCCACAATAAAATCCCAATGTCTGATAAACAGTGTAATTTATCATTGCCTAGCTGGTGCCACTATATTTGTTCTTCTGCAAGAACAAAATTATTCAATCCAAGTGTATGATACTTGGGTAATACTCTGAAGTTTTGAGCCCCCTTGTAATTCAACAAATGCAGTTAAATCCCAAAAGCCATCTCTGAAAAAATAGCATATCCATAATATATGAACTTCCCTGTGAACTTATGAACCATGCTGAGCTTTGTCGTTGGATTTCAAGAAGATGTAATCAAAAGGGGAAGACTGAGCAAAAAGGTCTGTTATTAGAAAGTTATAGGTGTATTGAGACTCTTTAATAGGAATGTTGGGACTACCATAAGAATTATAGGCTTGGGCCTGATAAACGAAGAATGTTCAGGGGTTTACAGCTGCATTTTTCCCTCTTTCTTTGCACTGCTGCTTACATGTAGTCCATGAGGAATAAAAGTAAGGCAGATCAAGAAAATAAATATCATCTTAAAATATCAAGTCTTGAAATAATATTTAGTTGTGCTTTAGTTCTTCACAGACTAATTTCATACTTCAAAAGTATAAAGTATAAACCATAAAGACTAAAAGTCTTTATGGATGGATGTACAGTTGTGAAAATTCAGGTATTTGGGTGTTTGTTTGCTAAGTTTTAGAGTAAAATATCATCTGTTTTTCTTAACTTCACATAAAGACTCACTCCTGAAAGGCAGAAAGCATCCTGGGGGAAGCAAGTGGCCTCAGCTCCAATTTAAGCAGTTAGAGTGGAGGGCTGGATAGTCTCACACCCTTCTCCACTAAGACCTTTGCCAAAGTCTCCAGAAACCCCATAGTTATTCCAGTGCCACTGTCCTCCTGTAATCATAGTCTAAGAGCTGGCTTGTCCCTTAAGAACCCAGTTTTTTGGGTTTTCATTGAGCTCAAAGAGCCAGAAGCCTTAAGAGATTTTTACTTCCTGTCCACAAATGACAGACAAATTAAGTTAAACAGGAGCAAGACTATGCCAGCTCAAGTGCTACTTTCACATTCTTCCTCCCTCACAAGGGATTGAAAAGATGGAGTCCAAGGATGGGAATGGACTGTACCTGAGACAAGGGTTTTACAGTGGGAATTCTGTAGCCTTTATAAAACACCTGGCATGCAAAATTGATAGTGTTTCAGTCTGGCGCTTAAATCCATCCCTATGCCTGTCTTCATTCATCAGCACCTCCTCATCAAGAAGTTTTATGAAATATTCCATTTTTTCCTTCTTTGGGTAATCTTCTTGACTTGTGCTTTTAATATTTAATAATTACCCACACATGATTTAACCCTGCTACAAATGAGATTTCGAGTCAGCATCTGCTCCAACTTCATGTTACTCAGAGACTTCAAGTTACTGATGACATACATATGTGACTTGTTTTGCCAAGTCTGCATACTCCAACAGCACAGCTTCAGAAGCAACTTCCACTCCCTCCCTCCTCGCTCCTTCTCATATGTGTTTGTTCACAACATTTTCAGTCCTTTCCCTAATTTTTTTTTTGTTCAGGCACCAAAAATATCCTTTATAGCTTGATAAGAAATTTTATATTCAGTCCAGCAGTTTTGAGATAGATGATGCTTTTCATTTTATTATTTTACAGTTGTCTTAAGACCTGAAGATAAGATGGATGTTACATTCACATAAAATACTGGATAAAATTCTGCTCTCATTGAAATTACCAGAGTTTTCAGCACAGGTTTTCCTCACCGTCTTTGTCACAGGCTGGACAATACTGAATTCTGTTTTTTTGAAACTAACTTTTTTTATTTCCTTGTTTTCTCTTAATCAAAGCAGAGTATTAAAACCATTCACCAGGGAGCCCTCAGTCGCAGGGACAATGAGAGGTGAGTCTATCTTAAGTGGTAAGAGGAATTTCCCTGATGTTGCCCATTAACTACACACAAAGGACAAGCCTTTCGTGAATTAGCCCTTACTTTACTTTGTTTGACTGGAAATACAGTCCATAAAATCAATGAACTGAGATAATTTGGGGGGAAAGTCCTCTTTTCTATCTTCTTCCACAGAAAGGAAAACCAGACTTGAGACTAAAAATTGGTATTGCTCTCTAGTTTTCCAAAAATATCTCCCAAAATGCAAGACATGTCAATTGGTTAATACCTTTTGAACTTTCCTTTGAGCTTTCCTCTGTGGTTAGGGCCCTCTGAGCCTGCGACATAGCAGCTGACAGTGATTAAGTTTCTGTATGCACACACAGTTCAAACTGCACTTAGAAAAGCCACATTTGGTCATTGTTTACTTAAGTTTGCAGCAACAAATACAGATGCGTGGATTTGAATGTACACCTGGCATTAATCAGCTGCTGCTATTTCACAGCTGCCTCCAAGCAAGACAAAATGCTGGAGTGGGAATATAGTTTCAGAATAACCAGAGCTCTTTAAGGGACTCACATAGAGGAAAAAAAGTCTCCCTGACAACATTTGCTTCCAGCTTGTTTCAGCCTTCAGATTTTTTTTTTCTGAGTTAAATCCCTCCTTATATGAAGATATCTACAATTTTTCAGCTGAAGCGTGTGTATATATATGTATGTATGTGCTTGTACATGCTTCAAGAACCTGCACAGACCCTGTCTAAAACTGGAAAGGGTCTGCATTTGTTATCAACAGGGTCCAAGGAGACCTGGAAAGGCAAAGAGCAGTAATCCTGAAGTGGTGCCCAACTTTTCTAACCTTTCTTTCTTTGGGAGATTTCCAGTGCTGGAGGTGTAACACTACCTTCATCACTCAACCCCAGATATAAAAGATCAGAGAGGGATAAAAAATGTTCTAATTCCTGTCACAATATCATTTGAATTCAATCTCATTTCTTCCTGTTTTTGATGAGGAAGGACAGCTGATTCTGAGGGCAAGAGGACAGGGTTACTGGGAGAGCCAGTGCCAGCTGCTGCAGGGAGCTGAGCAGGGGCTCCAGCAGCCTAGGTGAGGCCATCCATCCATCCATCCATCCATCCATCCATCCATCCATCCATCCATCCATCCATCCATCCATCCATCCATCCTCCCAGCCTGCCTGCCACTGCCAGATGGAGTTTAGGATGTTTGGCTCTCAGCTGTGAGGACTTCCCACCTTTGCAATGTCTTTCTCTCTCAGCCACGAAATATTCCTGCGCTGAGTTCAGCAGAAGCACTCAGGCTAAAAAAGTCCTTCCTCCAGGACAGACCCTTCCTTCTAGAAAATAATTTTCTTCAGGTATAAAGCAGACAGTTTGTTAGGTTTCTGAGTTTTCAGAGGTGTTGCAACAGCAGGCATATCTGAGGAGGCAGTGCTGAAGATTTCAGGCTCATTAGGCAGCAGCAGTTGTTGATCATCAGCTGCATAAGGTATTGGTAGCATGTAAGGGAGGGAAAAGAGGCATTCGTCAGTGACAGTTTTCACTAAACAGGTCTGACATATATATTTATCTGTTTCTCTGGTTAAATGGTGAACAATGTGTGAGTTTTGATGAATATACAATATTTCTGATAAATAGCTGGGAAATGAAAACTGAATTTACAAAGAGAGTAAAAACAAGAAACACAATTCATTTTCTGAAAATCTTCAATCGTTGGTTGAAGAGGATAAATGCAAGTCAAGCCATATAGATAGATATATATATATATATATATATATATAAATAAATTACTGGACATATTTATCTCATCCAAGAATATGGATGATTTACCCAGTTCTCCCCATCAAGATTTTAAACTGGATAGATTATATCTTCTAGATATATAAAAATAGAAGCTGCTTCTTTGATTTTAATTTTATGATTATTCTATACTTTATTTTTTGTATGCTAGAAAAACTGGTAACTTTCAGAAATTAGAGCAATATATAATTACTGCATAGATAATTTAACACAAGGGAAAATCCTCCATTCCTCTCCATGCCTCTCAGAGAGTGCCTACGCTACAAGCATCAAATGGACTGCAACATAGGTAGATAAATGCAAATTCACTGAATCATGAAATCACAGAATGGGTCAGGTTGGAAGGGACCACGGTGGGTCATCTGGTCCAACACCTCTGCTCAGCCTTCCAGGGCACATGGCACAGAATTGCATACAGACAGTTCTTGAATATCTCCAGAGATAGAGACTACTCAACCTTTCTGGGCAATCTGTTCTGACGATCTGTGTTTCATCACTTTCACAGTAAAGAATTTCTTCTTCATATTTAGGTGGAACTTCCTGTGCATCAGTTTCCTTTCCTCTTGTCCTCTTGTTGGCACCACTGAGCAAAGCCTGGCTCCATCTTCCTGATGTTCTCTCTTCAGATACTGATACACATTGATGGGATCCCCTCTCAGTCATCTCTTCTCCAGGCTGAACAGGCCCAGATCCCTCAGCCTGTTCTTGTAGGAGAGATGCTCCAGTCCCTTAAACATCTTTGTTACCCTTCTGTGAGCCCATTTCAGGACCTCCACCCATTTAATACAGAATACCCTGAATGTTTTTAGACAGCAGATGATTGAACCATTTCTCTGCCATTTTCCAGTTACCAACATGAAGAGAAATATATGTGTCTGTGCACATATTTAATCTCTTTAGGCTGGACTAAAACAGAGATAATGAGCATAGACTATGAGAGGACTATTGGTATGAGGAGAACCCAGTACCATATGATGCTGTGGGACACTGCTTGCCTTATGACCTACATTTTGGAAAGATAAATGTGCAACAGATACATGGCTATTTATCCTCACAAATACCTCTTTTCTGCAAGATCTTTTCTGTGTCAGTGGATGTGGGATTTTACATTGCCTAAGAAACCCCCATCTTTCTATCTAAACCTAAGTCATTTAAATTCTGTTAGTAACATTTTAGGATTTTTTAATTACCCATTTCTTAGCAAAAGACACCTCCTTCCCTGTTTCATAGGTGTCCCTCTCAAAGAGGCTAAATTTCTGTCTGAGGGTCAGTGAAATGCGCGTTACAGCCGAGATAAGCCCTTCTCCTGCATATCTTTATAAATCATTATCTATGTTCATCCATGTGTTGAAATGCTAGCTGGGATTTAAAGCTTGTTCAATATGTTAAGGGCCAATTGCAGTTCACCAATGGGAAAGTCTATTAATTACTGGTATTTTTGACATTGGAATTTGCAGACAAAACCAGATAAGTAACTCCACAAACCTTTGCAAGCACAAAAGGAAGCTCAGTGTTCATCCTAGTGAATACTTACTGATCTAGGCATCACTGTTCTATTCAGATGGGATGTTTGCCTCAATATTCAGAAGTTTTACAATAGTGGAAACAGAGTAGCAAAGAATACATAACTTTAAGGATGATCTTAGAGTTTATCAGTTATTGTAAATCACAGAACAAGTTACAGTCTCATGCTGAAAAAAATAAAATGCAAAAGAAGGAAGAAATTAATTATATCAATTAACTTTTGATATCTGGAATGCAGGTACCTCCCTCTGAACTAGTCACACCAAAAGCCCTTCATAAGTAACAGAGGGATGGTTGGACTTTTGAATTTAACATTTGCTCTGATTTTCTTTAGATATTTACTAATGTGTCTTAGAAATGTATCATTATCTCTGCAGGCTGTAAAAGTGTAAACAACCAGCTCAAATATTGTCATTTCCACCACAAATGTCTCCTTTCGGCCAGAGAAGTATTACCCTTGGAGTTTACACTAGTAGTTAGTGATCTAAAATGGTTCAGAGTGTAATGGATAAGAAAGCATCTCTCTGGTCCCTGGCCATTTAGCTCTCTGTGCAGAAGCAAACTAGTAACAACAGCTTTATTGCAGTTGATATTTTTGAGAGTCCCCTTTCCTGGCATAACTGTTAACATGTGTTTGGAGTACATTATACCTTTGCCATCATTTTGAACTTTTTTCTCAATGCTTGATGCTTATGCTTCATCTAAAGAATTTCAGGCTTGTAAGAGGGTCAGGTTGTCAGCTAGGGTCAGTGAATGCAGTGAGTTTTTAAATGCACAGACTCCGATCAGTGTACTTAAGAGCTTCAGTACATCGTTTTGCAATCATGTATCTCAGAAATAATTTATACAATCAATTAAAGAGCATTATCAAGGGATGATTTGACAACTGTTGCCATGCCAACCAATGAAGCAGAAAGCTCCTCAGCGTTTAAAGGCTGCACCTGGTGATAGATATAGCAGATTTTGAGGACTCAGACAGAATCGCAGATGTCCAAAGGTGTGGAGGGAACATGATTTAAAGCTTGATGTTTTTCCATTTTTACTGGCAAAAGGGTGTTGATGGCATGTTGTTCACTTTCTCATTAAAATTCTGTCATTTTTCACAAAGTGTTCTGCATTCAGGGCTGAAAATTGAAGTGAGAATGCACTTTACAGACTGATAAAATATGATAGCAAAATGGATGATGCTCATTTGCAGGCTGAATTAATTAAAAAAAAAGAGTTTGTGTCAGTGCATTTATGAAAAGCCCGTTAATCAAACACAACTTTACCAGCCTTAATGGACACATCTTAAACACTCCTGCATTAATATTTAAAATTCCAGTTAGTAAATGGCTCCTAGTACATTGAGCTAAAACCTAATTAGAATAGGTCATTACAGGAATAAAACAGTACAGGCTGAAAGTACATCTTCTGTTGGCAACAACAGGTTAGTCATTGGCTGCTCAGTACTGGCATTTGCACTTACATCTTTACCTATCCAGTTCCTCCACTCTTAATCAGAAAATGAATTCTGCAAAAGGAAAATTTCCTCCTGTCCTCCTATGCCATTTACAAATTCTCACAGCTGGAGGAATTATGGTCAGAACTTCTGGTCCATGTTCGTTTGGAGGCTGGAGCAGCCTCTTTTTCATACATTGTTATGGTTATATCTCAGAATAGCAGTTTTGGGTGTGCTGTAGGATGCTGCAGATCAGGTTATTGTAGCTTCTCTGAGGCAATTTCTTATGATGAACTTGTGGTCTTGAAACACTGGGGTGCTTACCTTGGTTTAGGTCCTTTGGAAAGCAAAATAAATAATGTGTATTCAGAGACATCAAGGAATAGTTTCCCATGAGAATGGAAAACTTGCATAATACCAAACTCTCACTATAATTTTTTTCACATAGAGAGTCCAGAATTATCCCTGTAAACTATTTCTGTGATGTTCCTCTTGACCCTAATCTAACGAAAACTCTGAAAAACTGAATGTTTTTGTGTCATAGGTAAACCTATTTCTTTGAACAGTTTTGCTATATAAACTGCTAAATCTTGCTTTAAAATTTGCTACATTCAACTGACTTGGTAAAAGAAATAATTGGCTCTGTAAATTATTGGTCTTTCTCTCACTGACAAAATCCTATATTGTCTCTATTTCTCCACCCTGTAAACACATTAGTTTTGCAAAGTTAGCATCCTGCTGGCAAATCCAAACATGTAAAAAATGAGATTAAGAAAAATATTCACCTAAATATACAAATACAAAAACACGTATGAAATAGAGCTCTTGGGTCCCAAATTGTCCCTGGCTGTCATAGATATGTACATCACCTGCCCCATTTCACAGAGCTCTGGCAGCCTAGCTTTCAGGCTATTTGAGAACCAAACTCCCTGTCTGCCTTTAAACAACTCCTTAATTTCCCATCTTAATTTGTTCACAGATATGTTATGATATAGGCTATTACATGCATTTTCATGGTCCATCACCCGCCATCATTAAACCACACCCCTCGTATACTTTGATCTTAAAAAACGACCATGAAAAGATATTGCTTGGTGGAATACACCTGCAGGATATTCACCTGGAAACTACATCAGGGACTGCAACCCTTACAACACAAAAAAGTATCCCTTCCTTCTGGGTCTTGCTTCTGTTTGGGTTTTTATTTGCTTGTTTTGGTTTTCTGGGTGTTTTATTGTTTATTTTTCTTCTAATAGATACAAGTCAGTACCTATTTTGTGTGTAAAGCTAATGCAAAGCAATTTCTCCTACAAAAATAGACTATCAAGAAGTAAAGGGAGTGGTTTTTTTATCTCACAGTAGAAGAAATTATGAGGCTGTGACCCTTATGCAAGCCTGTATACTGACATCTCAGTTCTTCTCACAGCCAAATGACCTGAGGACTTGGATAGGTGAGTAAGTACATTTAGGTTGATTTGAGAATGTTTTAAACTGAGATTATCAATCTAATTCTGGTTTCTGTTTCTGTGAATTGCACAAATGCCTGCTTGCCTAAGCCATTCCATTGGCTTCAGTTGTGTCTCTTTTTCATGCTGTGCCAGAACAAGCCCTGGCATTTCAGAAATCCAGAAACAAAATCCTTGTTCCTGTTTTACTTACCTCCCTTCAACAAGGCATAGATGGCCCACAGTGCTGCTCTCAGATGTGCTATCTTGCTGCAGGTTGAAGATGCAATTCAAGAGTTGCTCCAAAGGTCTGGCCCAGCTGTAAGCAGATACACAATAATTTGGGATGTGGATGCAGGACTAGGTATGTCCTTCCTTTCAGTGGGATTAACTACAGCTGCTTGTTTGTCTTGCTCCAATGGGCCACCCTCCATGCATAAACAGAGGGGTGGAGGTATAAAGGAAAATTGGAGGGGTTTTTTTTGCCAGGAATAATCTTACAGCTCTCTCGCATCTGCAAGATCTCAAATCTGCCCTTTCCTTAGAGTTACTCTAACAGTGGAAACAGCAAAGAGAAAGCTTCCACATGGTCTTTGGGCAGCAGACCGTCATTTTCCCTTTCTTGTTTTTTAGGAGGGAAAACCACCCAACATCTCACCAAGAATTCAGATGCTGTGAGATCTTGTTGGATAGTCATGAGTTCTGACTTTGCTTGAGGATTTGAGCCTTAAAGCAGGTTCCCAGCTCTCCCAGGCCACATAGGTCTGAGTAAGGAGGCTGGATGCCCTCCTCCCAGTGCAAGTGTCAGAATCCCCCACACCCTCTGCAGCCTGCTGAGCCCCCAGAAGTTCAGAGACAACCTTACCAGCTGTGGTTTATCTGACTGCCTGTTGTGCACAAGGAGTGAAGCAGCTTGAGTGTTTTAGCATGATTAACTTTGCTAGAAATGATTTCCAGTCTTCAGAGTTTGGTCTTTGGAGATGTCACAGGCTCTGTATGAGCCTTTTTTCTGTGTTAGGCAGAGGAGTTGACTCAGACAGTGAGTGGGTCTCTGAAGGTTGGGAGTATATGTAAGTATCCATACATCCACTCTTCATCTACATCGTCTCTAAATGATGTTTAGCTGTTTGTTTCACAGCTTATACAATTTTTATATATACCTTTATTTGTCCTTATTTTAAATTCTCTTTCTGAACCTCAATTTAACATTCATTTAGAAATTTTTGGACCACTTGTGCCTCAGGAGAAGGGTATGAACAGTGGGCTGCAACCTCATTTTTTGTGTTTTCCGAATCCAGAGAAAGATGGCTTATCTGCTGCATGGTGACAGGGCTTGAACATCTGTTGGGAAAATTCCCCTTCAGCACCCTATGGCATAAAGTTTATGTATTCTCCTCTCCAAGATACAATGTTAAGTTTGTTCTCATACAGGCACAAGAGGAAAATTAAATATTTGCACTGTCATGACTGACTGTCTTACCTTCTTGGCTGTCCTAGAAAGACAAAGGCTGGAAAACTGGAAAACCAGTGCACCATGGTCTTTAAAGCATAGCTACAACATCTCTTGTGATTTTTATGCTATGAATTTGTTGCTGAATATGAGGCATACTACAAGAACTTAGTTTTCTAATTGTCTCTTCCTTAGTGCCTTGCTCCTGCAGTTTGATGTGTCAAGGAAACAGCTAACAGATCTGACCTAATATTTAGGAAACAACCTGTGTGCAGGTGCCAAGCCCATATGGAGTTTCTGTGCCTGTAAGATCAGCTATCAGGCCAGCACAACTTTTGGGTCCTAACTTTAAATTCTGGCTTTCAAGTCCTTTGTTTGTCCTGCTTCACCCACTTACATCCCTACTGGCCTAAACCATGAGTGCCACTTACTGGCAGAAACAGGCCTGGAGTCATCTGCAAACATTTTCACATTGTTTGATTTCAGGAGAATTGGAGAAACTAAACATTACATTCTTATTGTAAATCAGCACTTGGGTTTAAAAGATGCACTGAATTCCAGTTTTATGAAGATCTTTCAGCTCATCTGTCTTGTTTTTGCATTATGATATAGGAAATGCATCCACACACACATATCTCAAATCAGAGATGGTAACAGCTTACACCAACCATTTCAAGTCTGTCATCATATGTGGCCATACACCAGCATATTCCTTCCTCTTTTTAGAAGCTGCACTCCCTTAAACAAAATTTTTATCTAGTCCTCAGTTTCAAAAGGGTAGCGCTGTTTCCCCAGAATAATTGTTCAAGACACACAAAAAACTTTGTAGAAATAATCTAATGAACAGTGTTGTCTTCAGATGTACTTAGAGAGTCTGCTGTTATTTATATTATGTGACTAATTAAGCAAAGTCAAATTATACTAATTAACCAAACACCTTCATTTCTGCAACCTAGCACAATATGCACAACAGCATATCTCAAAAAAGCTCCCATCTTGGGCTGGGTTTGTATTTAAAAGCAGCATATGAAAGGACTCAATTTAAGTTCTTATATCTCATCAGTTTCTGATAATTAATATAAGCTGTAAGAGCTTTATGGATTGCTGGTTTGATAATTCACTATCAGCTAAAGAAATAGAGGATATGATGGAAAGACAACCTTATAGCTGCCTTGTGGAGTGCACTAAATGATTGAACCCAAAGAATAATAGGGATGGAAATTGCTGTGTTCATTCACAGATAATATATGACAGGAGTAAGGCAAGCAGCAAGTTAGCAGATGACTCAGCCAAGCATCTATGACTGAACAAAGTGTGATTCTAACCTTCTGTCATTGAAAATATGTTTAATGGAAACATTATCATTCTGATATATTGCTTGCTAAGATAAGACATGTTTATAGTGGAGTTGGCCTGTGATGTTACTATAGGACTAGATTTTGGCATACTTTGTCTTGCTGAAATGTACTTCATCCCAAAATAAATCTACTCCTCGTGGAGCAAGAGACTATTCGAAAAGAGCAAGTGAGCCAAAAGCTGGTCCAAAGTTGGCTGGAGCTAAACATCACCAGACAAATATAAAGAATCCTATTCATTTTTAATATGCAGAGAGGAAGACCTCTATAAACACTGAGAGTCACATGTAAGGTTCTTCCTTTGTAATAACTCTTTCAACCTATAAGTAGAACACTGGACAATATAATTTATTTTTTAATTAGCAAATATGAATGGCCACATGCTTCAGATGCAGATCAAAGAAGCAGGATGCTGAAGGGATGGATTAAAGTTAGCTGCCTTTTCCCTGTGTCTGGGAGAGCTCAGTTTGTAACATTTTTTTGATAGGAGCACTCAGGTGTTCAACAGCAGAATAGAGCACGAAGTCTTGAGTGTTGCATTAAAGTAAAACGCACTGAAGATAGGGGGAGGAGGATAAAAAAGAAGCATGATAATCTCTAGAGTACATTATACATGTATTCTGGTCAGGAATGGCTTGCAGCAACTCTGCAATACTGTGCAGCAGTGCCCTGCCAACAGAATTCATGCTGAAAACATATGTTCTTCTGCACAAACCAGCTTTCACTACATCTGGAAACCAAGAGTTAGAGGGGGAGGGAAGAAATAAGGCAGCAGCATATGCAATTCTCTTCTAAGAGAAACCATTCATTTGTTCGTGAAAGAAATCTTTCTGCTTTTATCACCAGCAGAAATTCTCACAAAGTTCTTGAATGGGTATTTTAAAGCTTGGTGGGAAAAGAAACAAACAAACAAAAAAAGGTAGTGTGAGGGAATGTAGGTAATGGCAGACATTTATGACTTTTTTCCTGAAGTCATGTATTTTGGATATCAAGAGCAATCTTATTAACAAAAAGTGGAAAAGTTGGCAAAAGCATTGTTTAAAATGACTGCAAGACTTGCAAAACCTCCAGAATAACTCTGTTTTGCTGTCAGAAGCCTGGGAAACACAAAACAGATGTTCTGCCCAGCCTCTGTTACTCAGCCAGATCTCTCTTTGCTATGCAGGCAGCTGTACCACATGTCTTTTCTGAGAAAAAAACAGGGCTTTCCTTTGGCACTTCTGCATCTTTCTCACTGACCAGGCAGACACGGTCGTCAGATGAAGACAGCTTCTGTCATCTTTCCGGCTACCTAAGTCTGCAGAATCTCCTTGAGACTGAGCAGAGACTGTGCTTTGAAAAATAGAAGCATTAGGTACAAATTTTGGCAAGCCTTGGCTCCTCGGGTGATTTCTGGGGCTGCTGGGATTCAGAAGGCACTACTCACTCTAATGTGTGGTGGCAGCAGAGCTCTCTGTTTGCACCCTGAACAATGCACACATTATTAGAGCTAATGGCAGCTACGTGTACACGTAATAATATAGCCTTGAGACTGCAGCCTGGGAATTCCACAAGAGCAGATTTGGGGTTTTTTGTTCATGGGAGAAAGTATAGTGAGTAAGAGGAAAATCACTTGAGCAGAGGCTGAGCTCTCCATGCTGGGTTGATTAAGAAGAAAGGTCTGGTACTTATATCTCCAAGTGACATTTGCGTGAATTTTAAGACATGTTGAATGTCTGGATCCTCTATTTCAGAAAATCATAGAATCAGAGAATTTTTGGGTTGGAAGGGTACTTGAAAATCATTTGGTTTCAGCTCCCTGTTTTGGGCAGGGACACCTTCAGTTAGACCAAGCTGCTCAGAGTCCCATCCAACCTGGCCTTGAACACCTCCAAGGATGTGGCATTTACAACTTCCCTGAGCAACCTGTTCAGCACTTCACCACTCTCACAGTAAAGAATTATTTCCTAATATCTAATCTAAAACTAGGCTCTTTCAGTTTGAGTCCTTTCCCCCTTGTTCTGTCACTAAATGCTCTTGTAAATAGTCTCTTTTAATCTTTCCTGTAAAGCACTGGAAGGCCAAAATTGGGTCACCCTGAAGTCTTGTCTTATCAGGCTGAACAATCCCAATTCTCTCAGCCTCTCCTCACAGGAGAGGTTCTTCTTCTCTCCAATCACCTTGGTGGTCTCATCTGTACCTGTGCTAACAGGTCCATGTCCTTCCTCTGCAGGGACCTCAGAGCTGATGCTGCACTTCAGGTGGGGTCTCACCAGAGCAGAGCAGAGCAGAGCAGAGCAGAGCAGAGCAGAGCAGAGCAGAGCAGAACAGAGGGACAGAATCCCCTCCCTGCCCTGCTGCCCACACTGGTTTGGATGCAGCCCAGGACACCTTTGGCTCTCTGGGCTGGGAGTGCCCATGGCTGGGTCATGTCCAGCCTCTCACCCACCAGCACCCCTAAGTCCTTCTGGGCAGGGCTGCTCTGGATCTGTTCATCCTCAGCCTGTGGTGGTACTGGATGTTGTCCCAGCCCAAGTGCAGCACCGTGCACTTGGTCTTGTTAAGCTGCATGAGGCATTTAGCTGCTGCCTCACCCTGAAGGCACATGACACCCCCAGCTCAATATTTCAGGACGTTCAGCTTTCTCAGCCTGGGTGATGGGGTCACAAATCTGAATAGGCAGAAATGAATGTTTCACCCAGGATTCATCTCCCCCTCTGCTCAGTCCTCTAACAAATGGTTGATGGTGGTTGGACTCCTCATCCCTATCTTCCATGTGAAAGCACTTGTTTAAGCATCTTGCTCTCGGCAAGTTGCGTCTGTGAGTCCCCAGTGCTCTTCAGCATCTGGGATTTAGCATCCACTCTCTCTGGGGATACTTCCTTGGGAAAACACATGGTTATTTCATGTAGGCAGATTGCTGCCTCGCATCTGGATATCTGTGAGTACACTTCCAAGTCATAAACCTTGGTCAGAGGAGGGAAGTCTCAGAATCTGACCCAAAATCTACAAAGAATAGCCTGATTCTCTAAAATTATCTGAATATTAATATAATTCGTAAATAATTCTGAAAAAACAGGGATGGGGAGAGAGAAGCTATTGCATTACATAGCCTCGGATCCTAAATTCAATAGGAGGTGGAGGGATTTAGACCTCTGGCAGACTCTTAAAATGATTAAGGAAAAAAAGGAGGCTTACTTTGTAGTGGAAGGGAAGCCTTCTAGAGTGGATCACATTAACATGACACTTTTACAAGGTCTTATTAGCAGAATCATACTAAAATAAAATTGGGAGTAGTGAGGTATTTTAACTATATAAAAAGGAAATAATACAGTAAAGGGAGATACTCTGTCACTCCTTGAAAGACAATTTTGATAAGGAAGAGAAGACAGTAAAATCTTTTGCTGTTTAGATCCTTATGGAAAGATGGCTGGGCACCCCATGGAAAGATGGCTGGGGGTAAAATCAGAGGAAACTGAGAAGTTATATTCACATCCTAACAGGAGTTATAACAGTACATAGACAGAAATCATAAGCTAAAATATGGTTGCTGAACCCTGATGGAATGTGGTTGGCATGCTCCATGATGATTCCCCACACACAGTCTGTAACCAGAAGCACCAGCTAAGGGGTAGGAATGGAGGGTGGAGCAACTGGAGACACCACAGCCAGGCTCTGTAGAAATCTTTGCAGGGAGGAGAACTCAGTGGTAGTTTTCAGCTGAGAAACTGCATAGTACCTGTCAGCCAAGGGAGACAGGAGAAGATGCCTTACTGTTGAGCCAACAACTGTGCTGAAATCACTCTCCTTGGATAAACTTGGTTCATTATAACCTAATTGCAATATTAACCCACACCTCCATCCCAAAGTTACCTACATCTAAGGTACAACCACCCCTCACTGGGCCTGTGCTCTATATTTTATTGACTATGTTCTTAAGAGTGAAGCGAGAGACATCAATCAGTAATAAAATTATTTACAACTAAAGTCACTCAAGTTCCATAACTAACCATAAAGAAATAGTTATATAGATAAAAATAGAAATAAAAGTAAATCAAGAATGGGGAGAAATTTTGGGAAGACTCCATCATAACTCCTGGGAAGTCTGAAGACTGAATCTGTCTTCTCCCATGAAGGGATGCCTATTGGGTAAGAGCCTTATTCTGTGTGTGCTGAATACTTGTATTTGGGTTTGTCTGTGTATTGCTTTGAATGCATTTTTGAAATCAGATACTATCACCTGAAATCCTCAAACCTTAACCTGTCACAATTTTATATTAATAAACAGTGTTATTCCATAAACTGTTGGCGTGAGTCCTTCACAGACACTGGCATCCGCCAGCAGCAGGGACCATACTTGAACAAAGTGGAAGATCCACTGATGGGTCATAAAGTGGGAAAACCTGAGCTGAGGGGTGTCCCTTATGCTGATGAGGTATGTTCCTGAGTAAGTCAGTGGAACTGTCCTATCCAGCAGGACTGTTCAGTGAAAGGTCCCCATAACAGACTGCTTGGGCCTGAGAGTTTCAGCTTTCCTGGCAGACAAATCAAACACTGAGGGTTGAGGAAATCTCCCCACATTAAGGGTAAAGGAAAGCTCCCCTATTCACAATACAGTAGAAAAGGAGGCATTGAGAATATAAAGGTAAAGCACAATTTGTATGAGAGTGAACATGAAATGACAAAGTTTAAGATCTTCATAATGAAAATGAAAAAAATGAAATGCAAGATAGTAAACTTCAGTAGCCGCAAAGCATTGATAGGCAAAGTCTTGTGGAAGGAAAAGATGAAACGAGCTGGCAACTTCTCAAAGAATCAGAAGAAATCAGCTATAGAAAGATACAAATTCAGCAAAATCATGAGATCTTTACTGATCTCACAACCAAGAGGAAATGTAGGGAGCAAACAGCAGGTGAAATTACTAAAGGCAGGTATAAAAAAAGAAGCATGCAAGAACAGAGGCATCAAGGACAAGAGGAAATCACTATGCTTTTCTAGTAAAGAAAAGACCAGTGGAATGGGAAACATAGAGATGAAGGTCATAGTGTTTAATGACTTTTTTTTCATCTATCATCCCTATAGCCATGATCAGGTGGTTAATGTCATTAATTCCAAGGACAAAAGAAAAGAGCAAACCAGAGAGAAATTAGGTAGGCTCACCTTTACAACCGGCTGAGCTTCCTTTTCTGACACAAGAATATCTCTGACTTGTCAGCAGTTATCACTGAGGCCTTGCAAGAAGCAGCTGGGTTACCAGGAGTCTGGAAAAAATCAGGGAATAGGAAGGGACAATAAAAAGACTGAGAAAGTAGAGTCAGAAGATCATAGAGATGTCAGCTTAAATGCAGTCTTGAAAAAATACTTCACAAATAAGCAAACAAACTTCTTGGGAGGAACTGAAAGCTGAAAAGGTTAATATCCAGCTTGGTATCAAGTACAAATCATTTGAAACAGGGGGAGAAGCAGTGGATAGCAGCTATCTTTGCTTGAATTAGGTTTTGACAGTTTTACATTGCAAGTTTCACAAGAAAGCAGTCTAGTTGCTATGCTGCTTGCAAGCTGTTCTGGTACCTGTACCTGCAGGTCAGTTGGAAAGGTTTGCTCTCTAAGTGAATGGATGCCTGGGACAGGTCGATGTGGGATGCTCGAGTCAGTTTTGCCCAGTGCTATCATTATCTGAAAGACAGGAAAAGAGCCTTGCTACATAACTCAGCAGATGATACTGCTGGGAGGAGCTGCAAGTACATTGCAGGAGAGCTTTAGAATTCAAAGTGCCCTTGGGAAACCAGTGAAATGGTCTGGAAAACACATAAGATGAATTTCCACGGTGAAAATGCAAGGTGATGCACTTTGACAGGATTAATCACAAATCTGAGGTTGGTGAGAACAAAATTAAACAAAGCTGTGTCAGGAAAAAAGGCAAACATTGTGTGGGGTATATAAAGAGTAGAGCTGAAGAAAGATACTTACAGAATTATTATGATTTTTTTTCCTCAGCAATGGCTGTAATTTGAGACGTATGTGGACAAATTTGAGAACATCCAAAGAAAAGCAACAAGAGGTCTAAAATAGCATGACCTTGGAGGAAATAGTGAAGAAATTAGCTTGGTGTGGTCTCAAGAAAAACACATGGGGGAGGGGATGGTAACAGCTTTTTAGTACATTAGGCTGCTGTGAGGAGGAAAGGCGTAACCTGCCCTCTGCATCTGCAGGGGATAGGTCAAGAAGCACTGGAGTTCAGCTGCTGCAAAGGAAGTGTATAAAAATTTTCTGAGGCATTAGGGAAAACTTTCTAATGGTACAATTAGGGAAGTACTAGAATAGATTGCCTGGGGAAGAAGTGGAGTCTCCAACACTGGCTGTCTCAACAATTTGGGCTAACATCTGTCAGGAACAACACACATATAACCAAATTGGCTGGGAGCCAAGGTGACTACATGACCTCCTGAAGTCCCATCCAGACCTGTTTTTCTCTGGTTCTAATAATTCAGGAGCCTCCCTCCCTGGCAATGCTCTGTACTTTTGGAATGAACCATTTGACATGCTGCTTGAAACCCTAGTTCCCCTGCATTTCTGTATATTAAGCTGTGGGCTTGTGGATAATTCATAGCTCATCTGAAAGAGAATTAATGTTTCATCTCAAGTTCCTCCAGTGAATTTTAGGGATACCTCTTCAGTCACAATGTGTATTCGTGTTTTCAGAAGTTTAAATTTTGGAACTCTAGATCCTAAAACCAATGGCATGAGCTAGGAGAGCTGGAACCTAAACCACTGAAGGAGTAAACAGCAGAGCTACAGCTTGGTGAGCTGCTGTGTGCCACGCAGGGAGTGAGGCAGGCTGAGCTCTTACAGCCTTCCTCCCCCTTCCCTGATGGACAGAAATCTGTAATTTCTCACTGACAAGGGGGAACTGAAGGATCAGGACACAGACCTGTCTTTTCTCCTTAGCCCACCCAGAGATGCCAGATGCTCAGAAATGCCACTCAGAGCAGGCAGTGGTTTCCTGGCAGTACCTGAGCACAGCGTGTGTCAAGGAGACCTTCATGGTTGGATCTGTGCCCTGCTTGGTTGTCCAGATCTGGGGAAATACTACCAAGAGAATCTGCCAAGCAAAAACCAAAGTGTAGGAGTAGAGAAAGGGTAAAGAATTTTTATATTGACCCTGTGTTTTGTATAATCCCAAATCTGGCTTGCCAGACTTTCCTGTATCCACATGAGACATGCCAAACAGCAACAACATTCTCAGAAATAATCATCTTTTCAAGTGCTTAGAAAATACCTGACCCAAGAGAAAAGAGCACTGTTAAGTGGACCATTTACCTTAATGTGATATTTTTAGCTGAGATGAAAGTACTCTGTCGAGGTGGACGGGGTCAGAAGCTGGTCTCCATCATCACTCCTCTCCTGTGACACAGAAGGAGCATGCCCATTCTGATCTCTTCCCCAGAAAACTCAGCCCTGAGTTTGTCTTGCGTTTCATCTCGTGTTGGCTGTAGCACAGAAGCACCTGCAGTCAGAGTCAGCAGAGAGAAGGACTTCAGTGTTCAACACCTGCATCTAAAGGGGAAGAAGGAGTGATGTTCACATACATTTGAGGGAAGAATAACTCAGCCACTGTCGGACAGCCAGGGCCTCAGTGAAGCCCATAAACCCAGCAGGAAAGAGAATGGGTGGCTAACACTGACCTCCCCCAAATGTTGTCAAATTGATCATTTCTCCTAGGATTTTACTTTTCCACTCAGTGTCTGTCCTCCTTTCATGTCAGCTGACACAATTTGCCCTCAGCCAGTTCTTGTGGGAGCTCCAAAATCCTCTTTCTTTATTCCTCATTCATCTTACCCCTCATAGCCTCTGCTTGCAGCAAGCATTCACAGCTGCCAGATCACTGAAGGAAAAATTTGAGCTTTCTGAATTTCTTAGTGTCCTCAGAACATGGAACCCCAAAACAATGTCATCTGACTCCTCAGGCAAACACTTTGGTTGAGAGAGACTGTGATAAATCACATTGAAGTGCAAGAAGAAATCGCCATTCATGGCTGGATCTGAACTGGCTTGGAGGTCAGTGGCATATGACTCCTGCTCCAGTAGAGCTTTAATTTGTTAAAGAGATAAGCTAATAAGTCAGAGTACAGTCCTGACGTGGAGCTCTAAGTGGCTCTGCTTGAGCAGGGGGGTTGGACCCAGTGACCTCCAGCTCAGCCTCAACCATAATGTGATTCTGTGTGATTCTCTGCCTCCTTTAATTCCCAAACCTGCCTCTCCTGAAATAGTCTCTTCCTATTTACAACTGGTCTTTCAAGTGTTGTTCTCCAACTCTGTGCATTAGACAGGTCAAGTAACAAACAGTTGTCTGCAAACCCCAGTAAAATCATGAGTCCTATGATGAGCAGCTGAGGGAGCTGAGGTTGTTTAGCCTGTGTGGAAAAGAGGCTCAGGGGAGACCCTCTTGGTCTGTACAACTACCTGAAAGCAGGCAGTGCGAGGTGGGGATCTGTCTCTGCTCCCAGATGACTGCTAACAGGACAACAGAACACAGCCTCAACCTGCACCAAGGGAGGTTCAGGTTGGACATGAAGAATTTCTTCATGGAAAGTGTTCTTAAGCGTTTGAATGAGCTGCCCAGGTAGGTGGTGAAGTCAGCACCCCTGGAGCTGTTCAAGGGACAACTGCATGTGTCACTCAGTGCTACAGTTTAGTTGACAAAGTCAACTAAAAGGTTGGTGAAACCTTAGTCCTTTAAAACCTAATGACTGATACTGTGATTCCCTGAAAATTATGCAACCCCTAAGCAGGTTTGCTTGGTTTGTCTCCTGAGGTTGCTACATGTAATTGCTTAGTCAAATATCCCAAATGCTGAACACTAGCCCTGCCCCACACCCATGTGAGGCACACCAATTTCTCAATAAGAAAATGCACTTTAGGAAATGCAGAGCATTTAGAAGAGTAGACCTTTCATCTGCAGAGTGTTTTCAGACTTGGTGACAGCAAAGCTGCTAGTCTTGCTGCCATCCCACACATGTAGCTATGCATTACGAAGGCAAGAAGCAGTCACACAGAAAATGGTGTCTGTGCCTTACTCAAAACCTGCTGTTCTCCTGGTGGCATCAATGCTTTATTTAGGTCACTTTATAAAAAGGACAAATTAAGCCTCAGGGCAGAATTGTATCCTTTGACTCTGTGGGCAGAATCTGTTCTCATGCTGGAGTAAATAGTGATGGTTTAGTTTGTTGAAGATAACAGAGATCTTGTTATAGAACACTTGAGTGTATTCCAGTAGAAAGCAGGACTTTATCTTTTAATAGGAACAAATAATCAAAAATATTTACACTCTTTCCTCAAGTTTCACTAGCTGGAAAAAAAAACAACAAAAAAAAACATAAGCAGGAATAATATTTTTTTTTCTCCTTTCACTCATCTGGCCTCAAGAATCTCTACTAGGTTACATTAATTCCTTAATAAAAAAAAAGACTTTCATTTGCACCAAGGCCTTTGTTTTAGAAGGAATCTGCTTCAAAATTAAGCCTAATAGCACATTTTTTTTTCAGTAGCAAAAATTCCCTAGGGTGAAGAAGTTTGTTAGAAACTTGACCAGCCAATATATAGCTGAAGTTATGCCTAATTCTACCTATACAATACCAGTTAATTGAAGTATACAAACACAGCTATCTCCTTTTCCCCCCATATTTTGTTCTTTTGTTCATCTTTGCAGTTTAATCACAGTTCTAAGGAATTTTATGTCCCTTGTTTTTCTTTACACATTCAAATATTCATCTCAACTTGCCAGAACAAATTATATATCACACCCCATGGAGCTTAAATACCTGTCCTGCTCCCATTACAGAAAGTCTGTGTAACTTTTTGTTCTTCAAAATACTGTCAATAAATTTTGTAAGAAAGCATCATTCACAGTATATATTTTGAAGGTGAATTTCTTAAAGAGCACATATGTGAGTTTAAGGCAAATCCTAATGATGCTCGTAAACCCTACCAAACAAGTCTGAGATCCTTGTGACTTGGTGAACTATTTAGACACATGTTTATCATGAGAACTTGAGTGAGAGCAGCCCATTTCCATGGATTCACTGTGTCCTCCATCCCCTTGCCCAGTGCCTACCTGATGCCTCTTTCTCCTCGGATGTCAACAGAAGTACCAGCTTCTTTTTGCCTTCTCACCAGCAAATGTGAACAGTAGGTACAATTTCTTTCATAGCTTAGGTACTGCTTAAAGCATGGCTTGTTATGCCAGAAAGCAAGAAAGTACCCTTTACCTTAGGTTTTGCTGTTAAATCTCTGGGAAAGAAAGCTTTCAGATCAGATTTTGTGTCTGAGCTTCTTTCCTTGCCCAAGAGCAGCAGGAGATTTTGGAACTATCTTTTTTCTCAAGGAAGGCATGGCCTTGCATCCATAGGGACATAAAGATATTTCTTACCAAATGTACATTAATGGCCCTAGCTAATATTGAGCTATGGTGGATTGTCCAACAAACACTTGTGTAAATGTGAAGTTACTTCTGTGATATATTTTTTATAGTGAATAGTAGGTCATCAAACCTTAAATCTACCTGTAGGATAAAGCTGGTTTCCTTCTGAGTCTCATTTGAACAATGGCTATAAGCTACAGTAACAGTAAGTGACTGCATCACATCTTTTCAAAACAACATGGGTTGTCATTTTCAGATGACTGCAATTTCAAAGGTGCAACTGATTTATACTTTTAAAAGAGTTTTAAAATATTAATATCTGAAACAGAACCAAAACATTCTGAAATTATTAATTTTATTTTTTAATGAGGATGGCCAGAAATTTGGTTTGGCCAATTGTTTTGCAGTAAATGTTTGATGTTTTAAAATATTTTTGGCTTCAGTTCAAAAGGGACAAAAAAAAAACTTATGGATGACATATGAAGATGAAAGAGAAAATTAACATGGAGATGTTGGTATGTGCATACAATCATGTGTGCTTGTTTCAGTATTTGCTGCTATCCCAGGGTGAGTTGAGAAGAAAGGGATAATTTATCCTTGGAGGCATGTATAAGAGAAACATGAAAACCCTATTGATTTTTATTGTGCATTGTGTCTGTCATTCACAAAGCCCTCTCTTTTTTAGAAGGACATTTTTAATGATAGAGCTTCCTTCAGTGAACTCCAGTTAGATATTTCCTCTTAACCACTCTAAGTTATTTGCAGGGGGATTTTTTCCATAACCTTGAAATGAAGGAATTCGCTTGTCTCTGAGAAACATAGCCTGCATTTTTCACAGTAACACCCTTTTTTTTCACTTGGTCTGGATCTGTGTCCTATGAGTGGGCTCTAGCAAGCTTGAGAGCAGATAGCTGCTTTTCTTACATGTCAGCAGCATATGTACATGTCAATCCATGTTACACAGGAAATAAGACAACATCATCATTTTAGTGATGAGTTCCTGTAATTTTCAGTTTCCATATTAACGGGAAAAGTAAGACTCCTTGGGAAGTTTATGGCCTGAAGAGTGACAAATACTTGCAATGCACAAAGACATGGTTCCCAGATAGTATTTACTGCAGTACAGCTCTCCAGCCCACATGGCTTGCATCAGGAGAAGCAGGCTAGGGGCTAGCACTTGGTACAAGGAGGGGAAAATGACTGGAAAAAAAAAAGGGATGAAAGCCTTCGCAAGCAGTTTGCTGAGTGAAAACCTCTGCCTTCTACTGAGGAAGAATTTCCAAGTGGATGTCATCCAAGAATGATTTGATTCCCCACAGAGGCGTGTACCCTGGTTTCAAGGCATGAGCAGAGTCCATGCCTGCTAACAGCTGTCCCTTGGCCTGGCTCCATCTGTGAGCACTCTGGAGACCACTCTGTGCTCCTGCCACACTTGGCAGCTCCTCCTTTACTTCAGCATGCCACAGTGGATGGCAGCATCTCATCCCATCTACTCCCAGGCTCCTCTAAAAATCTGCATGGCATCATCTTGACACCAGTTTGCTGTGCAGGAGCTTGTTCACTGCCCGAAGCCTCAAGAAAATTCTTTAGCCTCAAGAAAATTCTTTAGCCTCAAGAAAAGATGGTTGAGAGAGGACCTCATCAATGTCCTTCAGTCTCTGAAGGGAGGGTGACAAGAGGATGGACCAGTCTCTTCTCAGTGGCAGAAACTGATGCACAGAAAATTCCACCTGCACATGAGTAAAAAACTTTTAACTGTGCAGGCGCACTGGAACAGACAAGCTAGGATGCATTCCTCTGAACACTTTTATGCTATTCTTGAGACAAAAGTCTCTTCCAAAAGTAACTTACCAGTGACATTTTGTCTTGAATATCTGAAAATTGGAAGTCAGCTGCTACAAAGAAACCCTGTTGCCTTCCACAGTACCCATGGCCAAAATGAAAACAGGTCAGTGTAATCAGAGGTAGCTATATGATGCAAGGCTGAAATATACTTTGAGGGACATATATGGAGTTTCAGCTCATATATGGGGTTTCAGTAACATTTGTTTAGCTGTTGCTAGAGAGGGGAGAGCTGCAAGGGGTTGCATTTGTGCCAAAGTATATCTGCTGTTTTCACTTCTCTGTTTTCTGGGCAGCTCTGAGCATCTCAGGAGGAGTCCATCAGAGGTCTAACATGATGTGAAATTATCACAAGTCTAGTTCATGTAGAGGAGTATTCTCTTGAAAGAGTTTCTGATTCTTTTCCTTGATGTTACCCAGGAGTCACTGGCTGCTCACAGAATGAAGGTGAGAACTGAGCGACTGAGAACATCCTAGATATTCTCTGTCTTATATAAAAGCACATACATATTGTCAGTTTTTATTTATGTATTTCATGACATGAGTGCATGTGTTTCATTGCAGCACAGAGTGTAATTTTAAGATATTAAGGGAAGTACACCCAGCACAAGTTACCACCCTGCAGACGTGCCACAACAGTGTAGAACTTCATCACATGAGCCTGGGAAACCTGAGCAGGAGTTAGGGGACAGGTGTTCTACCAGGAGAGAGGCACTATCACTCTCTGGACCTGTCAGGAGAAACACTGTGGAGGCGTCCAGAGTCATCCAAGAGTCTTCACTTAGTGTCCATTTCCTGCATTTCAAAGAGTAATTATATTTACAAAATAACAGCTTTTTCTTTCTCTCAGTTTTTCTTCAATTTTCCTTAGCTGTGCTCTCTTTCTGGCTCATATTTTACATGTGCCTTGGCAGCAAGATCCTCAGCTTCTTTAATTTATTACCTCTGTTTATGGAATATGGATATTGGGCCAACTTTATTTCTTACATTAAGTGAATCAGTGCAAATGCAATCACTTTTGGATATCCACTGTATAAAATAAACATATTTTATATGATCAAATAAGTGTTCCCATATGCATGTTGGCTGGTATTTCGTGCTGGTATAGCATTCTTATTTTTCTTATGTGGTGTCCTTTGTCTTCTTTCCTTCCCTTTCTGACTGCGTTTGGTCAGTTATTCAGGAAAAAAATTACTTGTGCCTTAAAAAAAAATAGTGTCTATTCAGCATATGGCACTTATAGATCTTCAGAAATTCTTTAGGGAGGCGTGCTTCAGATTAGTGGTCTCTCTCCTTCGGGGATGGTTTTAATTTGTTAGCACTTTAGATCTGTAGTCTTGAGGTAGCTCCATTTTCAGTCAATAAAATGGTTAGTGAAATGAGGCTAAAATATTATAATTGTGTCCTTCAAATCAGATTTTAATGTGTTTTTTTTTCCTCCTGGTATGTAAATCTGTCATTCGGAGAGGAATTTTCCCTGTTTTCTTTTAATCTTTGGTGCATGTGCCAAGAATGATGATTTTAAACATGAATTGCCATAGTGACTCAAAGTCAAACTGCTGGTAGGCTTTTACCTTGGGATGGGAAGGGAGCCAAAAGCAGCCCGGCTTTGACTCCGGCACTTCCGACTGAAGTCTGCCACCCTGTCTAGGGCCCTCACCTCTGCTCACAGCACATGGCCTCTTTGGGACCCCAGCTGCAAAGTGCCAAACACTCCAAAGGAAAGCCAGCCACACTGGTAAAGGCAAAGATGTACTTGAACCACCAGAGCTGTGGCTGCTGGCTTCCTGCAAAGCAGCAGCTCTGTCAGAGCCAAGCTGGCTTGTCCACTGAGCCACCTTCACCCAGCAGTGATGCACAGCCAAAGCCCTCAGCTGTGATGCTTTGTGAGAGGAATGAAGGGATGTACAAATGCCACACAAACCTAGGCCAGCAGCAGCCAGCTGTGGCAATACCACCGTGGAAGCAGCTGAAGATGGAGTCAGCAAAAGTCTAATCTGCCATGGTTACAAACTAAAGTCTATCCAGCAGACACTTTTGAAAATGGCTTTGCCTGTGCGGAGCAAATGAGAAGAGCAGTGCAGGATGATGCTGACAGTTTGCTGCAGTAACCAGGGAAACAGGTGTCCTTCAGGACTTTGGGACTCATCCAGTCCATCCCAGTCCCAAGGCAGACTCCGCATCTAGTCAGTCAGTCAGGCATTTGTATAGCCTCACCATAATAACTCTCTTGTCACAGGCATTTCAAACCCTCCCATATAGTCTGGGAGCTTCAACATCCTTTCCAGGAAAAAGTTTTTCCCAGTGTGCAACTTAAAGCAATTCTACAACTTCAGCTCATTGGGGTGTTTTTGCCTTTGCTAATGGACACAGAGAGCAGATTATTCTCTTTGTTCTACAGCACATTTTTACATGCTACAACCATGTTTTCCCATTAGTTTTTCCCTGCCTCACACTGAAATATGTGGGCATTTCCAGTGGTTGCCTTCCTTACTTCCTTACTATGGCCTCTATGTGAAGAGCAGCCTGCAAGCCAGAGACACATTACAAAGTTTGTGGGACAAACCCTTGTGCAAAGACATGGATGACCAAGGAGGCCACTGAAAGGCAGTCTAGGAAGCCATGGGTGTGCAACATGCCAGAACTGTTTCTGTCGTAGTCTTTGTGTGCACGCCTGGATGGTGTGGGCATGGAGTTCTTTTGTTTTTTTGTGGTGAATTCATTTCTGTCCCTCTTTTAGCTTTTCAAATGGATGCGCACTTGTTTCTCATCTGAGAGTATTGATGTAAATAAAACTGAGAATCATATTTTTCATCAGTGTCTTGGTTTGAAAGACAGGTGTTTGCCAAGGAAAGCAGATGCTTCCCCTTGGACTGAAAAAAAATTGTGATTCTTCCGATAATTATAATTTTGGAATTAAGAGAGCTCTCAGGCAAAGATATGGGGGTAGGAATAACAGTTCTTTACCAGTATATTTAACAAGACAAACAAGAACAACAACAGCTATGAAATTAGCCACAAACAGAACAGTAACTCAGTCCCAGTGTTTTTTGGCTGCAGGCACCTTTTCCCTGAGCTGCAGTTCCCGGTGCTGGGGGCGGGCGGGTCCCGCAGAGCCGCAGGAGGGCTGGGGGTGATGGCAGAGCTGTCCCAGGGGGAGAGAGAGAGATGGAGAGAGAGCTCTCCGCTCACGGTGTGGGTCCTGGTGCTCAGCAGAGTGCTGGATGGTGGTAGTTCACAGCGAGAAGAGAGCAGGGCAGGTTCCGATGGTGGTTTCCCGACGCTGGGATGGGACACAGGCAGCGATCGTCCTTCTCGTCCGAACTCCACGGGGGAAATGGGCCGAGGCCCAGCCTTCCCTTCCTCTTCTGGCTGTTTGAATCTCACGGGGTTCCCCTCTTCCCTCCCATCCCCTCCCCCTTGTCACCAGGGCCCAGTCAACAGGTATCTTAGCATGACAATGGGGAAAATTCCACAGAGGGAAAAAAAAAAAGGAAAGAACTAACCCTCAACAATCAGGCAGTAGATTCAGCGCTGGATTACTTTGCAACTTGGCTGTTGTGATTTAGAAATGAATAAACCATCTCAAAGTGCCCAAGCCCCACTGGGAATGGTTGGCAGGAAACCAGCCTCAGAGGACACATACACAGGAAGATGCTTGTCACTGTTGGCACCTCCCCACAGGTAATCAGGGATGCATCCCAGAGCTGGAGCCTGTGATTCCGATCTGAGCTTACTGCAAGAGAATGAATTGCAAAGTATCTGATGTTTCACACAAGCAAAGTCAAAAGCATCATGCTGAGTAAATTATAAACATGCTTAAAAACACAACAGTGAGCAAAAGCAAAAACACAAACTCAAACGGTTTCCTCTCTTGAAAAACTATAGTGATCATGAGCTCCTTATGAAAGTGAAGCTATGATTTTGTCAAAGAAAAAAGGCTTCTGTTTGAAGTTAAAACAAATAGCTTTATTATATTGGAAAAAAAAATCAAAACCAAATCCAAAACTGGAGAGACATGCAGCTGAATAGCATTTCATGACATATAGGAAGTTTCCCTGTTTCACTTGACAGGAACAGAATATGCTGGAATCAAAGGGGTATGTTAACAACTCAGCATATCTACCCCTTTGGAACTAGTATTAGTCTATCATATCACCAAAAAATAATAAATCTTTGTAAAAGGCAGCAGTTGCTTTCATACTCTGGCAGCAAAATCCATCTGGCACTATTGGAAAAATAAAAAAGGCAACATATCTAAATTACATTGTTAAAACACCTACAGCCTAGTTCATTTTCATATGCTATCCATATGTAAGCCCTGAGCAAGAGAAAGCCACTTAAAAACTCCCTTGTTCTGTGTGTGTGTGTGAGAGAGAGAGGAGGTGAGGGGGAGAGAAGAGAGAGACAGGCAAGGTGAACACGGAGACCTCTGTTTTTATTCTGATGTTGTGAAGTGGAAAATATTGCAAACCTTAACTGGCATGGAAATAATTACACTGGATAAATAAATGAATAAATATAATAGCAGGTTTTCACATATAAAAATTCCTGAAAAGTTTTTAGCTTTATCAACCCCCTTCCACACCCACCAGAGCATATGGCCCACTGTTTGTGCAAATCAGCCGTCTTTGCCTAAAGTGGATGTTTCTATTAACACTGTGACTAATTACTGAAAACAAACATGTGTAAGTATGATCTCTGCTAACTGCCTCTGTCAACCCATCTTTTTCTTCTTGCTATTCAGCCGAATGGATTAAGATTGCTTGCAAAAGTACAGTAGACCTCCACTCAGCCTGTTAACTGGCATGAATAAACAAAGCCCATCAAGCACAATTGACACCAGGCTTCAAAAAATGGTTTTCACTTTAGCTTAAAAAAAAAAAAATCCAAAACCATAAAAAGTGAAAAAATTTCAGGGAACCTTGAAACACCGGATGTAAGGAGCTTGGACATGGGACATAAGGGGCTGCTTTGGGAGGGGTATTGAGAGCACAGCTGTGCAAACCACAGCACACGAGCTCAAATGGGCAGCAGACGTTTTGTGCTGAGGGCAACCCGTGCTGCCTCAGTGTGCAAGGCTGGACGTACGTGCACACAGAAGGAGCATCCAGAGAAACTTTAATGGCAGACTTCCTTGTGGTTTTCTCCCATCCAGAAATAAAAGCAACAAAAAACAACAACAAAAAGACTTAAAGCATCCATTTGGTCTTTGGAAGATACAAAGAGATAAAAATGGAAGCAGAGTTTTCTTCCGAGTTCTCTACAAAAGCTGCTGCAACAGCATCACAGAGCAGGGGACAGGAAGCTGCAGGGCTCCTTGTCTTGTTGCCTGCTTGGGAGTGGAGGACAGTGGAGAGACCCAGGTTGTTTCAGAGCATGTTCTCCATATTAGAGTGGAAATACAGGGAGAAAAAACATTTTCGTGGTGCAGCTTGAATGTGTGTGCTCTCCCCAGCCCCTGAGTCTGGTCTGGCTGAGGCCCTGCAGGAGCTGTGGGGCTCTGAGCAGACAGTGGTAAAACCAGGTCTCAAAACACTTTGCTCTCACACACACTGACTGCCCTGAGAGGATCCAGCTCTACAGGATGGAGAGAGAACTAGTAACCATCTTTACACAGTCATTCTGCCTGTCTAACATGAGCTGTGGGACAGGGTCTCAGTGCATTTTACCTCAAGTTGTACATAATGTAAAAACAAATTACATGCTAGAAAATTGCACAAGTCTACATCTGCTGCTTTTTCCAAGCTCATAGTATGGTTGGGAGCCAATTCCCTGTCATTTCTCATCTCTTGCACTTTACACAGGGTGTTTCCTTTATGAAACAACTTGCCTTTGGGTTTAATGATTTCTAAGGAAACATAACTCTGTCAGTGTGCTCTGGTGTTTAATTCCTCCTTTGCTGTTAGTGTCTGCCTGGTGCAGCCCAGGGACACCAGTGTGCTCACTGAACTGTGCATGCACTTTGTGTGCTCTTGGGCTCATGCCCATGCCTAGAAGCTGGTGTTTGATCTAGACTGAACAAGATGGCCTTAGCCTTCAAAGCCAGCATGTTTACATTCCTCTGCTCTATCGTGCCTCTTTTTTTCAAGTACCCTCAAGATAGGTGTCCTGCTGTTGGAATAAATACTTACCTTGTGCACTGCCCTTTTCTCTGGTGGCCTCAACATGCTTTTGCAGAGGTGGAAGCACTGTTAACTCCTTTTTATCATTAAGAAAATGGCAGCACAGTGCTCAGACCTCCAGGACAAGGCAAGGGCAGAAACAGCAAGGAGAAAACCACAGATGTCCTCTCACATAGCCCAACATGGCCCAGCCTGGTTCAGAGCCACCTAGTGAGCCTTCGTACCTCGACTTGCCTTCCAGCCACCCTCGCCTCAGCAGCTCCTTCTCTCCCTCCCAAACGAAGCCTCCTGGTGCAGTGGGCTGGGGGAGGCAGAAAACAGGGACAGCAGAGCAAGGGGTGTGCAGAAATAAAGTCCTTAGCTGTTCAGTCCTTAACTGCTCACTGCAGTGCTACGTGGGTTGAAGCAACCAGAGCAGATGTGCTGATCTGGAGGTGGCTGGGTCAGACAGCAAGGTCCTGTGAACCAGACTGGTGAAGAGAAGACATGGGAAGGAGTGGGGGGAAACCCTTCTGAGAGCAGGAAGTGAACAGGACCAGTGTCAGCTGGCTCTGCCTTCCATCACAGGGCATTTCTTTGGCTATAGGAAGGGAGTGTCAAAATCCACTGCCATTGGTGACCCATTCAGAAATGGTCTCTCTCTGCCTGAGATGGCAGCTGCACATCAGGGACAAGGGCTCTGGCTTGGGGCAATAGGGTGTGTCTGGTTCTTTCTGAGTTCAGTAGTGGTACTGACCTTGTGTGCTAAGACTAAAGACATGTAAGGGAAAACCCATGGATTCAGGGGTTACTGCTTGTTCCTACTGCATGTACACATGACAAAATTCAGCTCCAAACATGGCACATACACCACATGAATCAACAGTCTGAGAGATGGAATACCTGATGGAGAAACAAGGGAGCTACAGAAAGAGAAAAGCAGCTGCAGCAAGGTGTACAAACTCAAACCCTGAGTTTACTGCTCAGCTCTTCAGTCAGCTTGTCAATGTGACCTAATCCTCCTCGGTACACCTCAGAGAGTGGAGTGGAAGCAGAAACACTTTGCTTCCTGTCTGAATCTTACCAGGTTCCCTTGCCTTCTGACAGACATTTTAAATTTGCCACCACTTCTCTGAAGATCCCAAACTGTGAAGCAAATCACCCGGTTTTGGCTGATGTCTCACACTAAGGCAGAGGAAAGCAGCTTTATCAGAGTTGACACCACTTCTTGAATTTCCTCTGTTAACACAGGATTGGGTGTTTACAGCCTATGGATTTTGAGGGGGAAATTAGTCATGGTAAATGCATGGTAAATGTATAGTCTGCATTTTACATGTACCTCAGCTTACAAAGTCAGGCACTGCAGTTTAACACACACACACAAAATCAGTCTGAGGGCAGAATCTCTCACTCTTCATAGTCAGCATTTCCCAATGCTTGGTGTAGGCTGACAATTATTTTCCTCTTTCTGAGTCCTGTGGTTTGAGAACTGACAAATCTCAAATTCCCTTTCCACTCTAAATGCCATTTTAGGGCAGTATAAGTGGAAGGGTCAAAAATCAACTCTCACTTGGCAGTGGTCCCTTCCAGAGCCAAAGTTATGGTCCCTGCTGAGGCACAGGAGAGCTTCTGACTTCCATGCAACCATTCACAAACACTGGGCTTGCTCAAGGACAGCCTTAACAGAAACTCTAAACACCAAAATGCTTTCAAGAATACAGATTGTACTGCTGGTGAGAGAAATTAATCAAATTACTAGAAGGCTGGCAGGAAATTTAAAAGAGGACTTAGTTCAGTGCTGGTGTTCTGACATGAAAAAAAATTACAACGCATTTCACATGTCTTCATGATGCATTTATTTATGCTGCTGAACCTCCTCTTTACCTTACACCAACTTGCAAAATGAACAAAAAAATACCTCTCTCTGCTTAACAAGGTGAAGAGCTGATGCTCCAAGAGTCTTAGGGACATTTGGATATATCTATGATTCTGCTAAAAACGCAAACTGAAAAAAGATCATTCTAAAAAGTGTTGGTCCATTAAATAGATTTTGCAATGCTCACACCTTCTCTTCCCTTCTGGGAGGGAGGTGGGGAATGACGCTATCCAATCCAATTTTAAATATCTTTGTGGTCAAGGTAATTATTTAATGTCTTAAAAAACACTATTTGTCTGCAACAAGAAGCAAGAGAATTACAGGGTGCAGGGAGGGATGGTTTACACTGGCAAAGCACCAATGTTTGAACACAGCCAGCAATGTCTGTGTACTCACAGGAAGTACCTGAGAGCAGCCCACGGTACAGAGCTAGGACCAAATCCTGGATATAGAGGGAAATCACACTGAGGATGTTCTCTTCCTGCTAGGGCAGTCTTAATTTCTGTAACAATCACACTAGAGATGGATTTACTTCTGGAGACAGCATGGTTAATTAAGCCCCGCATAAAGGCACCAGAGTACCCTTGGGAACTGCACTGGGCAAGGGCTGTAAAAGTCTAAACCTCTGGGAAGGTGCTTCCCATTCTTAATGAGTGTTCCCATTAAGTTTAAAATAGAAATAGAGGTCTGTGCAAAAGCTCAAGTGCAGAGGAACTCTTAAAAACAGATATACTTTATGACAGCAATTAATCTAGGCATTAGTTTGACTTTGAAGACAAAGCACACCTCTGATGCAAGGGATTAGGCATTTTGGGGGTTTTGTTACAAGATCTCTCCTTGCCACAATCAAGGAACAGACTTGAGTTAGCTGGATACAGACACAACCTGAAAGTCAGAGGAGATCCCCTTAAGAGCCAGACACCAAGGCTGTCCGGTCTTATCCAGAAACTGGG